>NC_056727.1:1191455376-1191781483 GCF_019279795.1 Protopterus annectens
CTTTCCTGCATTTCAGTTCCTTTTCCAGTTTATTAAAAGAATCAGAATTGGCCTTACTTTGGTTTTGAACTTCCTCACATTTATTGTTCCCCAGAATAAACCTGCCATCATCATTCTCCTCCCACGTAGGTTAATTCAGTAAGTGAGCATCACACCCTCCACACTGCAAAGTTTCTTCGTGGTTTGTTTTGGACCCAGTATAGTTTGCATACAGTTTTTTTCTGATACTTCCAGGGATACAATGGATTTCTCTTTTATAAGATAACTTTATGTTCCTGTATTCTTTTTCTTATTATGATAGAAAGAGCAGTAATGCAAAGACAAGACTTTTGGTGGGTGTTAGATGAAAAAGCTGCGAGACAGACTGGAAACTTAAATGGCAGAAAAGAGGTTGATCTTTTAGTTAAGAATTAAAAAAGTGAGGTAGGAAAGTTTACAGAGATTTAGGGAATATCGAGGGATTCCTGTTCTGCATTGTATTGTTCGGTGTTGAAGGAGGATATTAGTGGTTTATTTGAAAAAAAGAGAGGTAGTATGATATAGTGAGAAGCCCCTTTATCACAGGAACAGGTATGAAGAAAGCTATTGAAAAGTATTGTTCATTGGTTAGAGAAATAAGAATGGGAAGCACCTGGGAGAATGGTCTTGTAGAGTTTTGCAAAGGGATATGTCAAGTTGTATTTGGGTGAGTGTTTAAATAAAAGTGTGCAGATGGCCAAACTACCAAATATGTTTACTAGAGGTAATGTAGTTTTAATAACTAAGTGTGGACAGGATAATTTAGATCTTGCTATCTACAAGCCTATTTCTTTGTTGATGTGAAAGTTTTGATGATGGTTTTGGCTAGAAGATTATGGGGATATATTTATCACTTTGATCCATGGTGTCAAAGAAATTTTGTTTAAAAAAAATGACTACGGAAGGTAGTTGGAGATTGGTAAGTGAATTTTTGGTAAAGTGGTAAGGGTAGAAGAAGAAGGCATGGAAAACGTGGGGTTATATTCTCTGATATCAGGAAAAGCATTTAATATGGTGCAGTGGAATTCTTTTATCAAGATTTTGTGGGAGGATGTAATAGGCCCCGGAGTTTATAATCCAGTGAGAGGACTATATAGCCATCCTTGGATCAGCTTGTTTTCATTTCTGTTCGGCTCAACATGTAGGTTATCGGATCCAAGACCAACACTTCAGAATATTCAAATCTGAAGCTGCACCTCTTCTATCATAATGCTCAGCATGACTAAGTCCCCTCAGATCTTTTTTTACTGCTCTTCAGGGTCAGATGCTTTTAGCAAAGCGACTGTTGTCAAAAGTGATATTTCCTTATTTTTTGTGCTTTCATTGTTTTCCAGTTGTTGCTTCTTCTTTCATGTTTTCTTACATTTGCTAGTTTTTGCCTTTTCAAAGCTGATAGTGATAGTTGTTAGTGCAATATATAGCCAGCTGTTCCATGAACTATGAGTCCATGAGCTCTGCTCATACCTTTTAGTGTTTTGTTACTTCTCAAGCAAATTTTCCTTGTTAATAGAATTTCTTACTTTTGTTTTTTTTTTCTGGGGCTGTTAGTGTTTGTATACTTTATCTTACATTTATACATGCACACACACACACACACACACACACACACACACACACACACACACGCACACACACACACACACGCACACACACACACACACACACACACACACACACACACACACACACACACACACACACACACACACACACACACATCTTTATCTGCCTATCTGTATCTAGCTGTCTATATATATATATATATATATATATATATATATATATATATATATATATATATATTGATCTATCTATATATCACGGATGCTTGAAGCCACTAAATAATAGAATAATTTGAATTTCAGCCTTCATATCTTTCAGAAAATGCATGCTAGCACAAATTGTGTGATTTTAGCAACTTTCTAAGTTTATAAGAGCAATATTTAAAACATGTCTCTATTTTTGGGCCTTTGTCCTCCCATTATTTAAGACTTTGTCCAGATTTCTTGCACTAAGAGGTTAAGAGGTATGACGGACAGAATAGAAGACAATGTTATGAAATTAAATGTTTTCTGACTTGCTAATTATGGTCAAATTTTACTTTACGTATATTTTAGTCTCTTATTTTACCTTTCATTCCAGAAGTAATGAATTTCACTTATAGGAATAGATTTAAATGGGCAGTATGTATTTATTTATTTATTTAGTTTGTATGCAAATGGGGGGGGGGCATGCCCAAGTGTTTTTTTGTCTACAATATTCATTTTTCCCATTAAAGTGAAAGGGATATGATCTTAATTTTTAAATTTATATTTTATCTAGTCTTTATTTAATCAAAATGTAAATTTCAGTTTAAGAGGTTGTTTTAAGTGGGATGGGATGGACATTTTTATTTTGTGGGAGGGTTTGGAGGCAGACCTCTTGAGATTTGTTTGTACAATATTTAGAAACATCTAGTGACTGTTTTAGTTTTGTTTTGAATCATTCATGTACCATAGTTGATTTTTTAGATATAAGGATCAAGTTATCTGATGGTGTTATTAATAGTTCCCTCTATAAAAAAAACTTGTAGGATAAATGCATTTTTGCACTTTAATAGTATGCATCCCAGGCATATCTTTAATAATATTGCTAAAAGTCAGTATCTTAGAATGTCTCACCTGCATACTGATGATACTGAATGCCATGAAGCTATGACCTTTTTAAGTAATGATTTTTTTGGCCAGGGGTTATAAGCAGCATGATTTGAATGTTACTTGCAGTGAAGTTGTCTCTTTGAGACCGGGTAAGGGCAAACCATTTGTTAACTGTTCAAATGCATTCAGGAAACCTAATGTTAAAAATATAACTGGAAATAAGGTTAGAGTATCACTGACATATGGTAACAATGTGCAGCAAGTTTGTAATACGGTTAATATGCTCTGGCCTACATTACTTTCTGGTGACAAAATTAAATCTATTGTGAGTGATAAACCTAGCTATACTTTCAAAAATAATTTGTCTCTCAAGAGACAGCTCTGTTACAAGTCTACATTTAAACCTGCATTATGTTCTGAATGCAAGGGTACTTATCCTTGCAGAAGTTGTAAAACGTGCCGCTATATTTCTACTAAGGTTATGTTTCAGCACCCCAGTAGTGATGTTTTGTTTAAACCAAATTTTTATGCTGATTGCAAGTCCCATGGTTTGGTTTATTTAGCTAGATGTAGACATTGTACCTCATTTTATGTGGGGAAAACTGTTAGAATGTTCAAATAACGAATTCTTCAGCATATAGGTGATATTAGACGTAAGAACATGCTTAATGCCCTGGCCAAGCACATTTCTATTTTTCCTGGTCATAGTTTTGATTTTATTGTGCTGCAACTTATACATATTAATAAAAGGCATGGTGATTTTAACAACAGACTTGAAAATGCAGAAACTAGATGGATTGTTAAATTGCAGGTGGATAAGTTGCCTGACATCAATGCTTCTGCACCTTTAAAACCAATTCTTAAAAAATTTAGTATACATCAGTAATTGGTTAATTATGTTCATTGGTCATCTGTTGTTTGTGTTTTACTATTTACTGGCTTTTATTCATTTTCATTCTGTGGATCTGATGAGGCACATTATGTGTGAAAGCACTAATCCTGTGTTTTGTATTAAAGTTCTCTGAATATCAGATACCAGCCTTGGTGGATGCCTGGTTTGTTCGTGGTCTATTTTTTATAAATCTAGTTTTGCATATTCTTCCTTTAAGATTTGATATTAATAAGAAGATTAACTCATTACATTCAAGTGACTCCTCCAGGTGCATCTGCAGTTAACTCCCACTGACACAGCGAGATATCAAATGTTGCTTGTTCATATTTGCATCAATAATTCCAAAACTATGGTATGTACAAGGTTTTAAAATATTCCATCTTAAGACTTACATAATGGCAAACTCAACTGCATTGATGTTTGACCTCTATCTAGTGCAGGTAAATGGATTTTAACTGTTGTTTTTATGATATTAATTTTATATAGATATAATTTTCATATTTTTATAAATATCTCAACAACCAAGTAACACAGACAGAACTCCTTAGCCTCATATGAAAGCTCGCAGCTAGATGAATAAAATGCTGCTAACAGTATGTGTGTAACTTGAGTGGTTGCTGAGATATTTAAGTTGTTTACAAAATATTACAAATGTAATAGTTAGTGCGTTTACTGTAACTTATAAAATCAGTTTAAGACCTATAACCTAAAGAACATTACCACTAAAAAATAGCTTGTGCTGAACAGTTTGCCATTTACACTTCTTTCATAACCCTTATGGTTCCAGAGATATGAACATTTGTTTGAAATGTGAGGACATAATTTGATTCTGTCAAAAGGCTTAGGCTCTGCCCATTGGAAGTTATAGTGCAAACTTCCTGAGCTCCATTGGAGGGAATGAGTTAAACAAAAAATTGCAACCATTAGTAAGATTTCAACATAAATATCATTAACCTAATTGCTACTTAGTTAATGCTTCAAAAGTATGGAATTAATCAGTTAGCAAAATAACCAACAAGACCGAGTCTACAAATATGGAACAGAAGAACACCAGATCCTAACTAAACAATATAAACATCTTTGCTTCCAGTTAAAGTGCTACAAAACCATCTCAGTGACCGTGACCATTGTCCATTAATCTCAGTCTGATAATTTCAGACACATAAAAAGCCACCTCATATCATGATAGGCAAGCCAATTTCTGAATCTAAACAGCCAGCCATTGACATATACCTGCATGCAATTGACTGGGCTGCTCTGTACAATCAAACTGTCCCAAATGAAGCCCTATCTTCTTTAACAAACAAAGTTTGCAATACAGGATGAATTCTTTCTACTTCCCCTACAGGAAACATGGGGGGGGGGTGAACTTACCCCTGGCTGTCTACTGAGGCAAAAAAAAAAAAATAAAATAAATAAACTAATGCACTTGAAGACTAATGTCTGGAAATCCTGAAAACAAGACTCCATCATATTTACTTAGATTATCAGCAGTATAGCTAGGGTGGGGTGAAGGGGCAGCCACAACTGGCACAAAGTGTCATGGGTCATGATTGTTGGATGCCATTTAGTGGTAGTGTAATGCAGACATCTAATTTCTGAATGCAGAATCACATTTGCAGTCAAGTCTGAAGTGCCTTTGTTTCACAGCCCCATGTATGGTATTCAGAATACAATGCAGCAAGCTGATTTCTACATTTGTAGTCCCCACAGAAGTGTTGCACTGGCCACCACATACCTTCTGCCTTCTCTTTCATGGCTGTTCTATCCTGTCACATCTGCAGACATCACTAAAGTCTAAATTAGAACAATGTTACACTGGAAGAAGGAAGATTTGCAACCAATTAGTGATGTCAAGCTTACCACTGGTCTGCACTCTAAACACTCACGTGACCAGAACTTACCATTACCTGGCAGACAGCTTACTGTAACTCACGACATAATGTACTACCCTTCTTCCTGCCCAGTTGTCAGCTCCATTCTTCACCATCATCTCTCAAATTGTCCCCTTCTCACTGCAAATAACAACTGCTTGAAACTTATAAAAAAATAAATAAAAAACAGAATAACTATCAGGCAGAGTATGTACTCTTACTGTGTAGCCAAAGCATGTTATTCTATCCAAATGCTATAAAGTCTACACCAAACATGTATTAATTTAAGTCTTCATTAAAAGAATTTCTTCCCAAATCCTCTAACTTATCTTTCTGTGTTTACTTCCATATCACTACTAATACGTTACTGACTATACTATACATTTTGCTGATATATTCTCTATGTATGATTCTTAATCTTTTTTCATTTATATTGCAAACTATGTATCTACTTTCTTAAAATTTGTATATTTCTATGTGTTAACTGTGGAGCTTTTCTTCCTGGGCCTCAGCTGAAAAAGGGCAACAGCTCAGTCAGACTAACCCGGTCAACAAATGTCAAATAAATAAATAAATAATAAATCATCTGCCTTAAATCTACCTTCTGCTCCTCCTGTAAAACCACATAATCAATCTCCACTCTTCCGTCTGCTGTTATACTTTATGATCCATCACTCTCTCCTATCTTCGCTCTTCCCTTTTCCCAGATTGCATTGCTGTACTTACTCAGGTACTATACAAACTCCCTTACTCCCTCTTCCTATCTCTACATCTCATCATGTCTCTCTCCATCGTCTATACTCAGACTGTTGTGTATCTTTACATATAATCATTATCTGCTTCCCTGTGATTATCTGTCAGCACTTCTTATTTGACAATTGCAACTGATTACAACACACACAGTAGTTAAAAACTAGTATGTCATGTTTCATTATATGCCTCAGTAACTGATGCCATCTTGTTCTTATAACTTTTATATATAATTTTAACTACCTTTTTATCTTATGTGCTTTTATTGTCATATCTTTATTTTTATTATAGATTCTGTATCTTTGGGCGTTTTCTCTCTGTACATCTGCTGGAAATGTGTACTTTGTGCTCAGCTGACCTTTCCCAGCAAAAATATTGTCAATAAATAAATAAATGGTTTGCTACAATTAATTAGAAAGAAGAACATTTTTTGCTCGTCAACACCTTTTTTTTTTAGTTGAGGAGGGGGTGCCAGATCTGAGAACTGCAATGGGTCTCATAAAACTCCTCTAAGGCTTTTTAGATTAAAATAAAGGAGCCACTAGAATAATCATTTCAGAAAGAAGCAGGATTATAGTAACTCATTTGGAAAGGACAGTACAGACTTTCCCAAAAGGTTTAGCTACTATCTCCTTACTTTCAGCAAAAGTTTAGTAAATAAGCTACCTACTCATACTCCACACAACAACTATTAGTGAGATGAGTTCCACCCAAATGTACCCCCTTGCAGCTTGCTGCCCTATATTTTAAGCAAATAACACATAAAAAGACTTACATCCTTTACACCATCTTTGTGCGTGTGTGTGTGTGTACGTGTGTGTGTGTGTGTGTGTGTGTGTGTGTGTGTGTGTGTGTGTGTGTGTGTGTGTGTGTGTGTATGTTTAATTTTCTGTTAACTTCCTATCGTTGCTCACCTTGGGACCAGGATATGGCTGAAAAAGGTCAACTGACCAGTTCACTCACCTAGTTATTAAATAGCAATTAATCAATTAGTCAACCAATAAATAATGTTTATTTGGAATTTTTGGCATTATGCAATTAAATGAAAATATACCCATTAAACATGCTACAAATGTCTAATCTCTGTTCTCTTAATGATGAGCATTATAACATATTTTTGAATTTCTACTAATTAGACTAGTTTAGAGAGTTAGCCATTGAAGGTAGTTCCTTTTTCAAAGATTACTTCATTCAGTTTATGTTTACCATGGTTATGTGATGCCTGTTAAGCATGTATCCTATCATTCTTTGCCTAAGGTTAAATGCCATGTCTATGGACTGTTGTTGATAATTAATGCTACAGTTTATTTAAAACAGGGTAACAAAAGAATTTCTATCAACGTTCTTGCCACAAAAATGCAGCAAGATGAATTGGGCCTCCTAGATCCTAGTAATGTACTGTCATGGATTCCAGCCGCAACAACCATTTAACCAGAGCAAATAGCAACTCTGTCTGTTGAGTAAACCTAGAGGAATAAGTGCCATGATCAGACTAACACTTAGCACTAATATGATTTGGTAAACAATTTCCAGCACATCTATAGCAATTTTCTTTAACTCATGCTACCAGCAGAGTTTTTAAGGTTATTAAGAAATTGTCAGGACTCAAAATTCTATGGCAGCAGAAGGCATTGCTTGTCTGCTTAACTTAACAGAGGTAGATATTAAATCTCTTAGCTATATGCATAATTTTGTGACATTGTTCACTTCCTAAGTCTATACTTTTAATATAAGCCTTATGATAGTCATATATATATAACTGCCTCTGAGCCTGCTTTATATCCCACCTCTTATCTCCAATATTAATCTTTTCTGCCCTCCTTAGTTCCTTCCCTTGCCTCGGTTTCATTGAATTTCTAAGCACTAATCAAATTATCAGTTTTATATTAGACAAACCCACTAATGCACCTCTTCAAGTGCTCAATGTTCAACATCTACTAATGCATAAGTATCTTTTATACTGTAACAGTTTCTTTTATTTTCATATGAATATGATCTAATTAGCAAACATATGTGCAAATTTTAATGTACATTATTTAAAGTCTGTTTTTAATTTTTTGTAATATGTTGGAGCTTTTCTTCTGAGGCCTCCTCTGAAAAGGGTTTTGACTAAACCCAGTCAAACATGCCTGGTAAGTAAAAGCAAAATAAAATGTAATCATTCTTCTCTCAAAAGGAGATGCCCAGTTCATGTCAACCCCCTTTGCACACCTCAGGTTAAATTTTAACTGTCCACAAGCACAAGTCTGATAATAAATGTAGTTAAGGCACCATATACTAGGTTCAGATGTAAAAGCCTTGTTAAGATTCCCTATTCACATGTCCACACAACAACATTATCCCAAACTATCCACCTGATGAAAGAATGGTGAATATTGTTGCTGGTGCACTCACCTATCTTCCTGATAACTGGTAAAAGGGACTTTAACATAATGATGTTGTAAACACATACAGTGTGATATTGCTGCATGTCTGTACATTGCTCAGTAATAAATTATTACATTCTTTCAATGCACACTGTGTCAACATTGAAACATTTGAACTGTTCTCTCAGTGAAAGGGAAGTGGATACTGCTCATGCTGATGGTTCCTAGGCTTTGCCAGGTAGTCTACACAAAGGATTTACTGAGGATATGACCTGCAGTGTCTGTATCTTTGAGTTGTCTAAGAGTATTCATGCATTTTCAAAAATTCAGGCATTGCACAACTATGGATCAGCCTAGCTTCTCTTCCTGCAGAGATCCTCATTTCTCCCATTTCAGCTAATCAGGAGCTCTGACTTGGTGAAGGCTGCACTTTCTATGGTACTAGTTGGAAAGATACAATCAGTTGGCTCTACTACATCTGAGCCATAACATAGTCAGACATTGCAGTGAACTGGAAAGCATCTCCTCAGCTAACAGCCTCCAATCTGCACATGACTTTGCTCAGAGAAGCTAGTAGGTTTACATTCTATGTCAGTTACCTCCATATAGGTTCTAACCCATCTTTGTTCATCCCTTGTTTATCTCATTTTAGTGGCTTGTGATTTAAACATACATAAATTTTATTTGCTTCATAAATATGACTGTTTTATTCTTCTGATGCTGTGTTTGGTGTTTGTCTGATGTTCAGTTTTAAATTATTACATCACGATTCATATTACTTTTGAACCTGTTTTCAGCTAAAATACTGTAGTTTTCATTTTTGTTCACTTTTAAGGCACAACAACTAATGCACATTTACACATATTTATTATGGTGGAATTGTTTACTGTTTGCCCTTGTTGAAAGTGAAAAATCATCATCATCAGTCCCCTTTTCCCATTTTTTTACATGGGGTCAGGGTATCGTGTTAACTGTCGCCAACTCTCTCAATTCAGTGCCACACTCCAGCCTTCTTCAACACTCATGCCTGACTGTCGCGATCTTCTTTCACACAATACATCCACCTCTTTGCTGGATGTCCGCACTTCCTCTTACCTTCTTCCTGTCTGTCCCAAATCTTCTTCACCAGATTGTCTTCTGCCCTTCTACACATGTGCCCAAAGCACCGTAATCTTTTCTCTTTGATCTTTTTTGCAACTGGAGCTATTTTGGGTTCTGCTCTTATGTCCTCATTTCTTTGTCTGTCCCACAGTGTGTACTCTACCACCTTTCTCAGGCACTTCATTTCCATCACTTCTAGCTTTTTCACCTGTTTTTACTGACCAAGTTTATGTACCATACAGTAGTACTGGTCACACCACTGTCTTGTACACCTTACTTTTCAGCTTCTTTGGCATTCTTCTGTCATAGACTATACCTGATACTCTATGCCATTTGGCAGCAGCACTTCTGATTCTAGCTTTGACCTCTTCATTCAGACTATGTTTCTCCTCAACTACCCCTCCCAGATACTTGAAGCTGTTTACCTGTTCCACTATCTTCCCTTCTATCTCTTTTCTCAGCTTCTTCTGATTTCCCTGCCATTACCACTGTGTTATCTGTGCTTAGTTTCATCCCATGTACCTTCAGATTTGCATTCCATTCCCCTATCCTTTGCTGAAGCTCTAGCTCAGAGTCTGCTTGTAATGCCACATCGTCTGCATACAGCAGCTTTGTTGATCCATCCCCTCCAACCTGTTTGCTAATGTAGTTCATCACCAGTATGAACAGCAGTGGGCTCAGAGCTAAACCCTGATGTACACCCACTCCCACTGGGAACCCCTCTGTGAGGCTGGACACTGTTCGTACTTGAGTCATTGGGTCCTTGTACATAGCTTGCAATAATTCTACCAATGTTTCTGGGACTTCAAACCACCGCAGTATTGCACAGATCAGCTTTCTCGGGACCTTGTCATATGCTTTCTCCAAGTCTAGGAATGCCCAGTTGGACTCTTTCCTCATCTCTAGCTTCTTCTCAAGTATCTGTCTCAATGCAAACATCAGGTCAATTGTGCTGCATCCTAATCTAAATCCAAACTGCTCATCTCCCATCTTACATTCTGCTACTCTGTGTATCCGTTTATCAATCGCCATCTCTAGAACTTTCATGCAATGTGATAGGAGTTTAATGCCTCTGTACTGCCCACAGTTCTGGATGTCACCTTTGTTCTTGTACACTGGCACAAGTATGCTTATTCTCCAGTCATCTGGGATACGCCTTTCTCTCCGTACTGCTATTAGTACCCTCAGGAGCCATTTCTCTCCTATCTCACCCAGCATTTTTATTATATCTGCTGTGACCTCAACTGAGCCTGCTGCTTTCCCTGACTTCATCTTCCTTAAAGCTGTTCTTACTTCTTCTAGGGTGGGCTCTTCTTCTCCTCTCATCAAAGGCTGCTTCTGGGGCAGTACAGCTTCTGTGGGTTTTCTTCATTCAGAAGCTGCTGGAAATACTCCTTCCATCTGCCTTTGATATCCTCTGGGCTGGTGACCAGGTTGTTGCTGGCATCCCTTATGAAGGATGTCTGACTATCTTTTTTATCTTTCTGTCTTTGTCTTGCAACCTGATATAGTTTCGTTGTGCCACTTACTGAGTCACTTTCCAGAAGTTGGTACATTGCCTCCGATGCCCTATTCTTTGCTATTAGAACTTCTTTTTTAGCATCTTTGTTAGCCAACCAGTAGTCCTTCCTAGCCTGGTCAGTCTTTTCTATCTCCCTCTTCTTCCTGCACTCCTTCTTTCTTTTGATGACTTCCTGGACGTCTGCGTTCCAACACCAACTTTACTTATGTACTTTATTTCCATACCTGGCTTGGCCACATATCTGTTCTGTAGTCCTAACACATGCTGTTTTTAGGCGCTGCCATTCATCTTCAACTCCACCTATTTCCTCCTCTTCTTGGGGTGCTAGAGCCCTGAGTAATTCCTTAAACTGCTGTACTTTCTCTCCAGTCGACTTCCAGTCCTTCAGCTTGGTTTCTGTTGACCTTAGAGCCTTCTCTGATCACTGCTTGCAGCTGATTGTGGCAACTAGTGGTTTATGCTGTGGGGTGACTGTTTCACTGGAGATGACTTTACAATCATGGATTCTACCCCAGTGCCTTTTCCTTACTAGGAGGAAGTCTACCTGAGTTGCATGTTGACTACTGTTGTATGTGATCTTGTGACTGTCTCACTTTCTGAAACATGTGTTGGCTACTATCAAGCCATTTGCCAGACTAGAATGGCTTCTCCTCCTTTATTCCTGTTGCCTCACCCATGTGGACCCAGGAAGTCCTCGTATCCTGTTCTGTCTGTCCTGATATGTGCATTCAAGTCACCCATATCAACACCAATTCATGTTGTCCTGCTTTATCTAGTAGGTCCTGCAACTGCTGTCTGAATGCACTCTTTTCCTCACTATCACAACCCTGCTGTGGGGCATAGGCTGAGATTATGAATACTGCCCTATCATTACACTGGAGTCTGACTGTCATGAGTCTGTCATTAATTCTGATGATATCCCTTATTGCCTTCTCAAGCCTCTCTCTCACCACAATTCCTACACCATTTCTAGCCTGCCCTCCACCTGAGTAGTAGAGTCTGGATCCCAAACCAAGTGGCTTTGCTGCACTGCCCTTCCAGATCATCTCTTGGATACATAGGATATCCAGCTTCCTCCATGTCATCATGTCATCCACTTCCAAGCTGGGTCCTGTCAGTGAACCTATATTAAGCGTGAAAGTGAAAAATATCTATCCATAAATAGGAGGGTAGTCATTGATAGCATATATCCCTAAAGAATCCAAGATCATTATCTGATTCGCTACTGCAAAAGTTACATACCAGTGCTAAAAATATATAAAATACTGCTTTTTTATGAAAGAGTGTTGGTCTCCCAGAATAGCTTATTGGAGAGGATGGTAGAATGTAAGACAGCAAAAGAATTAACTAGGGGCTTGGGACATGTGGAAAAAAGATGGACAGTAGACAGAAGAAAAAGCTGTATACGACATGGCTGCAACAATCAGGTGAATTTGATGGACTTTACATCTCCCACTGCTTTTCTTCAGAGTATATAAATATAGATATGGATATAGATATAGATATAGACATACACATATCTAGATTCTACAAAATTGTAATAGTTATCATCCACATGTTCAGTTAACATGCATCTGTCAAGTTTACCTTATGCTCATTTCACAGGTAGTCCTGACACTGTTGGTGAGCCAGTTGTTCTTTCATGTTAGTTAAAGGTAAAACTTCAAACCATACTTCTACCATGTAAATATATATATATATATATATAAAAATATATATGTGTATATATATATATATATATATATATATATATATATATATATATATATATATATGTGTGTGTGTGTGTGTGTGTGTGTGTGTGTTTGTATCAGGATATTGCTAAAAGATTCAGTACACTGCAAAAAAGTGCAAATAACACTTCTGTCTTTTCCCCATCTTAGAACTGCACTTGTCTTCTGTAAACACTGGTCTTGCATGCTGGCTTGATAGTGACATCTTTCTTTTTCAGTTTTTGTTATTTTGTCATCAGAGCTTATATTTGGTTTTCTGTATTTGACATAATTTTTCAATATGGCACTCATTTAGAGCACAGAAGTTCAACTTTGTGAAAATCATTGGTCCAGTTTGAATTTCTGATGCTCAGCTAACTGCCCCTTGCATACTACAGGCCATTAAACTTTTGTCCAGTGTACCTCCACAGTAAATGTCCACAACAGTGATATCAAAGACACGTTCATTCCATGAGGTGATGCATTCTTGCTGGGGGTGTTGCCAACCCCCCCTCCAAAAAAACAACACTTTTAAATAAGTTCTGTTTTGTTTTATTTGTTGAAGTTAGCTAGGACAGTGGGATAATGTGGTCAGGGAGTTTGGCATTGGGCAATTGGACAGCAATATATCAAAGCAGTCCAAAAAGAATGAGGTATCTGCTTTTTATATGTTTTTCTTTACTATAGTTCTAGATTTAGACCTAACCAATTTAAACTGGGCATATAAGCTTTATAGTCTCTTTTTTAGCTGGGAAGTCATGTTTTCAATGCACAAGTCTGTTCATAGGTTCATAGGTTCATAGGTTCATAGGTTTATACTAGGCTATCTGCCCTAAGGCATTTATAAGCCTATCCCAAATTTTTGTGGCTTACGCCACCCCTTATATGAAAAAATACTGTGCCCATTAGTTTGTTGTGCCTCTGTCCAGCAGTGACACAGAGATGATTCCCGGGTAAACCTACGATCTCCCATCCACAGGTCTAGATTTCTCTTGAACAGAGTCAGCGAGGTGCTCTGCCTCACATGGACCGGGATTTTATTCCACAGCATAGGGAGTCTCTGAGTGATAAATCTATCCCTCCAGCACGTCCTATTTATATCCGTGCTAAGGTTTAAGTCGCTTGCTCTAGTGGTTTTGGTGGATTTGGATTTTTGAGGTGGAGCATGTCCATTAATTCGGGTTGGACATGGCCTTGTATGTCAGGCACATGTCACCTCTGAGCAGATGGTATGCGACTGAATAGAGCTGGAGTTTCTTCAATCTGGCAGCATATGACAGATTTTGGAGTCCCTTTATCCTTTTGGTGAGGAACTTTTGGGGTCTCTCCAATTGCTGCAGATGTCGGGTGAGATACATCTCGAATGGGGCATTGTACTCGATCATTGGTCTGATAAGTGAAGAGTACAGGGAACAATGACCTCACTAGATCTGGATGTGAATCCCTTCATGATCAGGTGGGCAATGTAGAAGGTCTTTCTAACCACTTTAGCAACGTGAGTGTCAAAAGAAAGGCCACTGCCAACCTGGGTCCC
The DNA here is from genome assembly GCF_019279795.1 of Protopterus annectens. Taxonomy (NCBI): domain Eukaryota; kingdom Metazoa; phylum Chordata; order Ceratodontiformes; family Protopteridae; genus Protopterus; species Protopterus annectens. Next base: position 1,191,469,782 of record NC_056727.1, read on the forward strand.
CAGGTCCCTGATAACCTCTTCTGTGCTTAGTGGATTGCCACCTATATGGTAGCTTGGGGTTACCTTGTTTTTCCCGAAGGGTATGACTATACATTTTTGGCGTTTAACTTCAGGCCATGGCTCTGGCACCAGCTATCTGTTTCCGTGAGTCCCTTCTGAAGGATATCCGTGTCCGATGCACTTTCCACTATGGCGCCCAGTTTGCAGTCGTCTGCAAACTTTGTCAGCCAAAGTCCTCCCATGTTGGCCTGTACTTCTGAGAAGTAGATGCCAAACAATAGGGGGCCAAGGACCGAGCCCTGTGGGACACCACTTGTGACCGGCTTGGAGTCTGACACAGCGCCAGCAACTCTAACCCTGTGGGTTCTGTCCTTAAGCCAGTTTGCAACCCATCTTGTGATATATGGGTTTACATTTAAGCTGGTAAGTTTTTCTACAATACCCAAGTGGGGTATTGTGTCGAAAGCCTTTGCAAGGTCTTGTTTTCTCTTTTCTGGCTTACAAAACGACTATTTTCTTTTTTTTTTTCAGATTCAGACAGGCTTTATAATCTATCCAGTGTGCCACTTTTAACTGTATATATTTTGTACAATATGACATAGTCATTTTCTATATCCCGTCATATAAATGCATTTGTCAGTTGTTATATCCCCCTAAATTATTATAATTTATAGTGTCTAATATACTGCTATATTATGCCTCTTACTGCTTCTGCTTGCTCATCTTTAATTGCCGAACTAGTAATTTGATTTGACATGCTAGCTTAGCATACTACATTAATTATTCAGTTTCACCTTTCCCCTCACTACTCGAGTACGTAGGTGCCCTTCTAACCTTGACTTTATTAGTCATGGTTCTTACAATGATGGTTATTTCACAGAGCAGTAAGACCAATTAAGATCAACAACAATAGCTATAAAGCTTTTCTGTGGAAGAGGAGCAGTGAAAACAAAAGCTGTCAATAAAAAAATGAATAAATACCTAAAATGAAATCTGATAGACCATGGAGTTCTATTTTATACATTTTCATTGTTTATGTTCTGTTTATAGTGCTGATCCATCTGTAGTCAAGAGAATTCAAGGTGCTGGGAGAAAAAGCTTGAATATTACTGATCGAATGGGACAGTTAGCTATGCCTCCAGACATGTACAGTATAGAAAACCAAACCCATGAAATAAAGAAAGACTGCATTTTACAGATTTGTTGCAAACCTCAGTTGTTTTCTCTGTGCTCATAGATAAAGTAAACTAACACATTGTTTTGGATTTTGTATAACATAAGATGTATTTTGCCAAAAGAGATTAGGTGAATAAATTACAGAAATAGTACTCAATTCCACAGATGGGAAATAAATTCTATACAGGAGGACTGAAGAAACTGTAAAGAAAGTGCAAAACTAAGTACATCTGTTTAATTGCGCTGATCTTATTTCAGTTTATGTCAATTGGAGATACACAGCTTATCAAGGGATGATGGCATTTTATGTATTTGGCAGTTTATATTAAAATCATGCACCAACAAATCTTTAATATATATAAGCCAGAAAAATAACATCCTGGTCGAAAATAATCACCTCAGTAGTTATTTATATGGAAACAAAATAGACCCTGTGCACAGAAAGCTAACTCCTACTCTAAATGCTTATAATCTCTTCATTTTGAAGAATATTTTACAGTTTATTACAGCCTATGCTTACCCAGACCTATAATCAACCTTCATTGCTTAATGTTCTGCTCTCTGGGTACTTTGTGCAGTAGGATCTAATGTGACAGAAGACAAGAAAACACAAATTATAACTACATTCAGTGGCAGTGACATTGATATTTTTACCATTCTATTTCCTGTTTCATAATATGTGTTCTTAGTTGTATTTCCTGTTTCAGAACAGATGTAACAAACACGGGGACGCATTTAGATGCTGGAATCATTGCTTCTTCTTGTATGTCACAATATTAGTCTTAATGTGAGAATGTTAGCACTGAAACACTCACCATGTGTTGGCCAACAGCTACAGGAAACTCATACATTTGATAAATGTTGGAGTTATTTTCTAGTGGCTAAAAGGCATGGGGGTCAGTGGTTCAGATGCCAAGTATCTATATACCTCTGTTCATTGTCCTGTTGCCAAGTACCAATTCAATCATTTTATTGGTAAATTTAAGTTTCCATTATGAAATCTGTCTTTTTATTCATACTTGACTAAACCATTAAGATTTGCTGTTGTCTGTTTTTATGTATAACACAAATCTGCTGTAATAAAAATTGCTTTCAGAATTTCCTACTGAGATTAAAAGCTACATACTGAAGTGTGATCACGAGATTTCATAGTAGACACATTTAGTGAATTTTGTTTTGTTGGACACATACATCAGATTTTGTCTACAGAGATCATCACTCATGTCAGTGTCTTCTTTTACAGAATTTTTGTTCAATGCATAGAGTCCATGGCTGGGCAGACTAGTCTGGAGAATCTGTGAGTGAAGGGGCTGGGGCTGCGACCACTTCCGGTATTCCTTAACAAGTAGATGCAGTTGAATTACAGTTTCTGAAGTGCCATGATGAAGAGGAAGAGCAGGAACAATTTTCACTTTTGGTAGTCTTCACCCTTTCTCCATAAATGTGAAACTGCGGAGTAAGTATCTTTAAATGTGAGACGTATGAAGCACTTTTTTTCATTAAACTGATTTTTTTGATCTTTGGTTTTAGTTATGTTGATACATTTTTGTCATTAATGGATTGATTGGGTTGACCTTTTTTGTTTGAAATGAATAGTAGCAATGTCCTTTTGGACTGTTCAAGCTAAGTGGAAGGCAAGTTTCAATACTAACACTATTAACCTCTTCCTCAAGTCTTTGTAATGGAGGTGAACATCTCTAAATAATAATTCAGACAGTGTTTTCAGCTCAGAAACATTTTATATACTTTGACATCCAATACACTATGCATCAGCATATTTGTATCCAAAAAAAGCATGAAACGTGAAACAAAATATGTCAAATTCAGGCAACTTGCATTAGGATGCAACATACGTCATGATTTGGATGCAAGCTAAATAAACCAAAGTAGGAGAAAACTATGAGGAGTACTGTGGGAGTACTGTGAGGGTACCATGGGGGTACTGTGAGGAGTACTGTGGGGTACTGTGGGCATGCAGATCAATAACAGCAACATGGGAATACAACTGAAAGTCAGGAAAAGGGACAAGGTGGGAAGTGCATTTAGCTAATGTATGGGTTGTTGCTTTTTTAGAGGTGGATCCTTTGCATTGTGGGTAAAGACACTTCTGGAATATACTGGCAGTTAAGGTGGTAGTTATTTATGTGCTAGGAAACCTCTGCTATGACAGGTTGGTTTTGGGGCTTAGGGAAGTAATACCTTACTGTTTGCAACAAGAGAGATAGATTGTAAGTAAAGAGTGGTTTCCCTTATGGAAAAGTATATTGAAAATGGCAAAAACAGCTTATGAGTCTCTTGAATTTAAATATTATAGGTAGCAGCTAGTGGGTGGACATGACAGGTAGCTATTTTCCCTGATGTTTCCATAAAAATCTCAAGACTGTGACTGCTGAATGCCAATAATGAAAGGAAATGTGTGGTGAATAGTTTAAAGGAAGAGTAAACAGTTTTAGTTCAGTCTTTAAGTCAGAAATATTTAGTAGTTTTGTAGCATTTGGAGAATGTTGTCTTTTTAACTACATTTTCCAGTGTTTTTTCTTGTCATTATGTCAAGGCAATCCTTTAATACTTACTTTACTGAACCTCATATAAGAATACAGAAAATTAAATCAAAGAGCCGCATATCAGAGAAATACAGAGGGATCTTGGCATGTACTAACCAATTACTTTGCTGTAGTACTTTGTAGTTTTATTAAGTGTTTTAAAACTAACACTATGTATAAACTGATACTACTGCCCAGGAATAGGAAAATGGTGATATTAGGTAAGTATTGGATATTAATACAATGCTTTTGCTGCACTTGGACATAGTGCGGGCTACATCTATCATATTATTGAATGAGTCACGTTTGGGTACCACCATAAAAATAACAAGAGTGATGTCATATCTGAGCAGACTGAAAGTGGATATGGTATTGCTACAAGAAATCTGAAATCCACAAAGGCCTCTAAACTGTAGACAAGAAGGATGAAAATGTAATGTTTATGGAAGAATAAAAATTTGCAAGTGCTTCCATATTGGTAAGATGTAACGTTAAAAATAAAAATGGCTCAGTAGTAAAACCCATTTACTAAAATACTGTTTAAAAATGCCTAACAAATGACAAAAATTAAGTAAGCTTTTAATGGATAAGAAACTATTTGGCAAATGCACTTGGATTTGATAATCATTTAATGTTTTAGGTGTTTTCTTCTTCTTCTTCTTTAAAATAATTCTAATAGAAATGTGTTCATTCAAACCTGGAAACACACAGGCATGTACCTGCAGTTAAGGTGGTAGATATTCACTTGCAATTTATATCCCAAGACAATACCATTATTATGAATCAGTCTCTAAATTTTGTATTCTAAACCAATGTTCATTTGAAGTGCTATTGATGTGCCTGTAGAAAGCATTATTACTGTAGCCTTTCATAATATCATTATATGCTGACTTCCTCTTTATTTAAACTTTTGTGCCATCTTTCCTACATAGAAACTATCGCATTTCATACAATAAGCTACATACACAATATAATAGGTATTACAATCAATGTAAAAGTTGAACAAACTATTTCACAAGTCTGAGGAAGATCAGTCTGTTGTAATAAATCTATAAAATGCACAGTTTATACATTTGGAAATCATTTTCTTTTGACTTAGTTTGGTAAAGTCTTCTATTTTGGCATTACCTTTAAGATAAGAGTTTACAATGCTGGTTGCTAGTGAGTTCTAATGTGAACTAGAATCACTATCAAAGTACTTGAACAGTATGTTAGCAATATCCTGGGCTGTGGCAGTCTTGCTGTGTCACAGTCTAAGAACCTATGCATTAGGGGAAAAGAGTCTGTCCCTGCAACTCACAGGTTAGAACTTCTTACTTCTGCAAACTACTGTCAAGACAGTTACAGCAATACACATGATGTATATGAATATAAAGTTAAAATAAATTAGTAAGGGGGAAGTTTCATTACTTAGTTTTGCTCTGACTAGTAAGATATAAGCTGACAATTGTGCTGCCATTTAAAGTATGTGGTTTGTGAATGTACATCTGAGTATTTCAAGAACATTGTTTTGTTGCTGCAAGCCTGTAGATGGCAGATCTGCATTTAATGCAGTATCATGAAAACCATCACAGACTTGGGTTCCAGAGGAAAGTCTGAATATCTGAAGGAAAATTAGAAGAGAAAGTATTAGACATTGGGGGGGATTTAATAAAGTCTACATGGACTTATTTTCCATGTAGGCATAGTGGCATAGTGCTTACATGAAAGTAAGCAAATTTGTGATCCAGGAAACAGAGCTGAGGGGTGTGCATGAGCGTGCCAGCATGGAACTGCTCGTGGCATGCAAATCACCTCATCACCAGATGAACTGCATGCAAATGAGGGTGGTAGAGTGATCAGAAATGTACACAAAAAATTCCTTTTACAGGATGTTAAACAAAGAACAGGGGCTCTAAACGTGCAGTAAGAAGGACAGAAGTAGCATAGCAGACACATATATGTGCAAAACTATCCACTCTGTGTCCAAAACCTAATGGAAAATAATTTAAAATATATGTTTTTTAATAATAAGATTATGTTTGTGCAGCGTGCCACAGTGCACAAACATGCTGTTAGGAAAAAAAATCTTAAAAAGTGTAAAAATAAAAATTAGTAGTATGCGACAGTAAAGCATTATAGGACCCCCCCCCCCCTACATGGAGTATGTACAATGGTAGACTGCTATGGTTGTTAACAAGGCAGGGCCTGGAACCATGTAGTTACCAGGTATTGTGCACGGATATCTATGCAAATGAGCTGGGGTTACTGAATAGCACAAATGGGTATCCGAGTCCACAGATACCATCCGTGTAGGCAGAGAACCATGTTGGTGTCCACAGAAGAGTTAGCTGACATCAAAAGGTGGTGTGTCCGCATCCTTTTAAGCTCATTGGAGCACAGCAGCACTTGTTTGCATGGCAGGACGCTGTGCTCAGCAAAGGGATGTGTACAATGGCTGCCAAGCTTTGTTTACCTTTGGAACACATGTTTCATCATATCTGAGCATGTTTAAGTGGAGCGCTGCCATTCTGAGCATGACTTTTCATGGAGGCATGTACAATGAATGCTGAGCATTATTTACCTTCGTGGTATGGGTTTGCATGGCACACTGCAGTGCTGAGTGAGGAAGGCTGCTAAAAAAAAATTTTTCTGAGAAAATCAATGTGATCTTAATTACTGATGACCTCTGCTCCACTTGAACTAGGGCCATTAACAGTCCTTAATGGTGTACTTGGCAGATGGAATGCATCATAGTTAGCCAATGACAAAGGCTGTACCTACAACAGAGCATTATAAAGGTTGCAAAAACCCTACAATCTGATTTCACCACCATACTCTGCACCACTGGAGTACAGACTTGGGACTTTTAACTGAAGAAATGCTAGGGATGCTGCAGGTCTGCTGCATATGTATGTGCTAGATACTGAAGTCAATGCTGCTGCTGCTGACCATAGGCCTAGACTGAGAAGGAGAAGAGTGTTCAGGGCCAGGGTAACCTTCCATGGGCTACATGAGTTGGAGATTGTAGAGTGCTACAGGGTTGACAGTGACATACTACAAGAACTCACTGAGCTCTGCCGACCTCAGCTCAGACCCAGAGCCAAGAGAGGGGAACCCATCTCAGTGGAAACTATGGTATGTGTAGCTCTTAGGATGCTCACTATGGGTACATTCCAAAGACTAACTGGGGACATGATGGGGGTCTCACAGGCATCAGCATCCAGGATACTCCACTAGTTCCTGGATGCCATGCTACCACATGCCAGTGAACACATTTATTTTCCCCTCACCCCTGAGGTGAAGGCCAGCAGTATGTGGCTCTTCTACTATGTAGCACACTACCCTGAGGTACTGGGTGCCATAAACTGCAATCATCTACACATCAAGGCACCACCTGGTAAGGAGGGTAGAATCTATATCAACCACAAGGGGTATCACTCCATCAACTGCCAGGTCAGCTGCAATGCCCAGGGCATTATCATGAATGTGTGTGCTGGCAGCCCTGGCAGTTATCACGACTTCCATATCTGGCATGCATCACAGCTGTACCAGATGTTTGCTAGGGGGGCATCCCACATGGCCATTTACTGGGGAATTCTAGCTACGCACTGGAACTGTGGATGATGACACCCATCAGAAATGCACACACATCCACCAAAGAACGCCATAATGAGGGACATGCACAAACTAGAAACGTCATAGAGCATGTGTTTGGGATGCTGAAGTCATGGTTCCGGTGCTTAGATATATCTGGTGGATTCCTGCAGTACTCTCCAGCCACATGTCCACACATGTTCACCGTATGTGCCATGTTGCATAATATGATCCTGTAGAAACAGCTGCATCAGGATCAGCAAAGGGAAGGGATGCACAGCCCCCCACCAGTGCCTAGACACCACAGCCACAGCCACAGGGAGACTCCAAGGAGGAAAACCCTGAAGTTGTCCCTGTAGGCAGACATAGGCATGCCCTTTATGCCCTGGCCTTGGCCAATAGACAACGCGTAGCACATGCACTGACAACCTAGGGCCATAGGGACTGACATCTTACTCTGACTCACATACATATTAGTAAAAATGATGTCAGCCAGCCCAGACAACCTGTACCTCACCATGTATCGGCTGTGGACTGCATGCATCAGACGGAGTCAGCCCTGAAGTACAGGTCTGTCAACTGCTGCATTTGCAAGGCAAGTCATACAACTACTCACCACTTGTAAGGGGTATGAGAATATGGTAGCATATGTATGGACCTGCAGCATGTATGCAAAGAAATATAGTGTGCTACTGGGCTACTTGCAGAGATCTAACAGCCACTTGGAACAACAGGTACTCTGTCTGATAGTATGTGCCCCATGGCTGGAAACCCCACTACATTATTCAAGGGAGATGCCAAACAGTGGGATCACAGAGCAGTCACATGATTGTGTATGCCAGCAGAGCATGGGCTGATCTTCCCCACCTTCAACTCATCAGTGTACCCATATAACTGCTGTAGCAGTATATTTCAATGATATATCAGCAGATCACCCAATTCCAGGGTTGTGACATAGACACAGAATCTGGCCACATCTTCTATGTCTCACATAATGCAGAGGTGATATGTCTGTATGCTGTTGATTGTGTGAAGAATGGCGCAGCCCTGTCTGGCAGCCTGTGTGGCTCAGTAGTCTAGGGACATTAGCATGGGTGATGGTGTTGATGGTTTGAATCTGGCAGTAGCCATGTCCTTTGCATTTAAGGTAGTCATAAGGTGGTATTCCTATAGACTGTCATAGCCCCTTAATCTGTCACTGCAAGAAAGCTGGACAAAGCCAGAATGAATGGAGAGACAAAGAGCCAAACCTGCTGACAGACATTATACATGCTCTGAGTAACCTAGAAGGTGGCTAGTATAACAGCAGGTTGCAACAGGTCAGATTAGCTGCAGGATATAAAGGCCATCACTTAAATGTCTCAGTAGTTGCAACAATTCAGTAACTGCATTTTATAGTATATTACCAGAAAACCACAAATGTATCAGGAACATATGGGACGAAATGCAAGGCATTCTACAAAACCATGTACAGGGAGAGGTATGCAGTGTGAGTGGTGTTACATCATGTACCCCAGTCACATCATACCTCACAACCTCTTAGAACAAGAAATCTGGCCAAAACCATGAATAAAAGTGAGACAAATGCCCACAAAAAGTTTTGAATATTGCTCTTACAGATGTAGAATGTTGACAGAATAACAGGTCTTGCATTATCATGAATCTCCTGATGTGTATGGAGTCTGAAACTCAAATGTCTGTCATTTATTAACTTCAGTCTTCAATGATTTCCCACTAATTTGCCAGAAAACCACAATATTATATAAAATGGACCAAAAATATGAGGCAAAATGCTAGACATTCTGTGAAGCTCTGTACAGTTGTGAGGTATGAGTCACATATTCATGTCAGCAAACAGCCAAGGAATGCCTTAGACAATATCAGGGAAGTGCAGTACTGTGGTAACAGGTGCAGCAGCCAATGGCCTTCAACACACATACTCCCGTACTGCAGTGCAGGTAGCTCTGGCCTGGAGTCACCTTGTAAGTACTGACAGTCACACTAGGCATGCTCCTACACTTAGGTAACTTGAACCCAAGTCTGTTGCCTCTTCCACCCAAAGACCTCCTATGTGGAAATATGTCTACATATATATATATATATATATATATATATATATATATATATATATATATATCTCCCAATCCCCCTTATGCTTGATTAGTATATCTATCAGTTTGTAGCACACACACACACACACACTCACACATATATAATATATATATATATATATATATATATATACATATATATATATATATATATATATATATATATATATATAGTATATATACATGATAAGAGACATATATAGCTATATAAAGTACAATGATACATAGACTATCCACATGTATCTACATAACATATTTACATAACTCTCACACACAACAACAGTTAAGGAAACTTCCCTGTTATACAAATTTATATAGATATGTGGGGATGTACAAATGTCTCCACATACCCCCGAATACCGGGGTTATCTGCACTTACACATCACAACAGTTGTCTGATGGAAGCAGACCAAGGCTGCCACAGTACATAATCTATTCACCAAAAGACCCCTGCTCCTGCAGACTGTCACTTTGTAGACAGACATAGGTACACAGGTGGTATAATGTACAATGGGTGCAACGCATGCCTTGGACAGGCCATATTGCCCCTGGCCACATGTCTGCCTATCAAACTGCAAACAGCTACATATGGCCATACTGGTAACTGTACAAACATAGCAGGGATATTACTAGGTATCCCACTCCTAGGATACTAGATACAATAACACTACCAAGCAGTATCACTCTGCAGGCCACACATGCTGCCTTGCCTAACAGAAGTCCATTTTGCATACACCACAAGTACTATGCCTGCATCCACATATACAACAGACATCACCTGTGGCATGTGCGATAAGTACTGTGAGCTGTAGTGTGTAATACTAGATAGGTAAGGGTTCTAATCTCAGATCATCCAGTGTGAGTGTGTGTGTGTGTGTGTGTGTGTGTGTGTGTGTGTGTGTGTGTGTGTGTGTGTGTGTGTGTGTGTGTGTGTGTGTGCGTGTGTGTGCGTGTGTGTGTGTGTGTGTGTGTGTGTGTGTGTGTGTGTGTGTGTGTGTGTGTATAAATATATCCCCTTACAGCACTATGGACATGCCCATTATCTCCATGTAATGGTTATGCATTTTATCGGCATGTAATTAGCTGCTTCCACATATGCAAAACTAATGTCTGCCACCTTCTAGATTTGTACATTCAGAAACCTAGCTGACACATATCAAGGGTAGCAGACCATGTCACAATGTTTGAATGCATGATTACACTGACTGTCCCCATTGTCCCTTATACACTGTTATACACATATGCACCCAGGGAGCCATGCACATATACTGCCTTATTCTGCTGACATCATATGTCTACTGTGTGGCCATGCCAACCTGTGCCGCTGTATTGCTACCATGTGCCCATTGTTTAACCCCTCAGACACCTGGAATGGACACATATACGGGTCCCTGAAACACCTGTCATTCTGTAACTCTACTATCAGTCTAACATCATGCAACAAAGATACGTAAAGTTTGATGTGTAGTCATGACACATGCCAACATACAATACTTTTAGTGGCTCACAACAATTGCCATGGCAAAACAATATTGCACTACACAACTACATGTAAAGTAATATAGTCACCCTGTGCATCAGACACATATTTACATTTCCTTGCATTGATGTCACAGATGGCAGGGATGTGGCATAGGTATCATCACATGTACAGGGTGTGGTGTGGGGGTGCCAGAGGCCTAGGCTCTGCCATACAGGTGATTACATGTGTGTGACTCAGGAAGGGGTGCAGGTTAGATGGGCCATGGAGAAGTGCTGTGTGTGTCTGTTGATGACTTACATGCAACAGTAGTGTTTGAGTGTGTGCATGTACACAGTCAAGCCCAGTGCTAGCCCTACATGTGTGTATGTTGGACAGCTGTGGACCATACATGATAGAGTGGATAGTTCACTGTCTTTGGCCATGAACACATTAACTGGTTCTGCCAGGAGTAGCACTGGCAGCACCATGCCCAAGGTCAGATGTGGTGTGTAATTGTCCTTGTGGCTCAGAATTGCTAACTGCAGCCAAAACAGCTGTATTACACTATTATTAGCCAATGACATGCCACCACAGTGCAATATATAAGACCTTCATGTTGGTCTTAACCCCTGTCTTAGTTTTTGAGATGGACATTACTGAGGTGTGGAGACTACAGCATTGCAGAGGGTACAAACACCATCCACTGTAGAGATTTATGATGTATGTCCACAGTTTTGCCTCATATGTGTGGTCAGTGTCCCATACCATTGTGGCCATCTGGCAGTGCACTTGGCAATCACTGTGGGCTGAGGGCAGTAAGGGAAGACACACATGTGTGGGTCACACTGCCTAACCATCGGACTATACATGCTACTGCAATAGCTGTTATTCTATCAACTTACTATCTTTGTAGGGGCAAACTGTTACAGATATCCCTATCTGTGGGCCTTTGCCCCCCATTAAGTATGGCTGTGCCCAGATCCCTTGTTCTAAGGGGTTGGGAGGTATGGTAGGTCTGTAGCAGCTACCTTTACATACAGCTGATTATGCTACAGGCTGTATACAACACATAGGGGGAGTGTGACTAACAGAGTAGTTGGCGACATATATTTAGGCTATATGGATATGTGCATTGTGTCTCTGCCTGCAGGCCTTTGTCATGCAAAACTGGGTAGCAGTTAATTAAGTAGCAGTAACCTGTGGGGAGTAAGATTGCATGACTCAGTCACTACTTGCTGTCTTCACAATAATGTAATTGAAGTGCGACACAACACTAGATTCAATCCCAGGGCTGTGGGTGTGCGGCAAAATGTACTGCGTGCAAGGCATTTAATAGACTGAGCTACTGAGACACTGCAAATGCATGTTTATTTGCAGGATATATGTACACATATACAGGCTGTGAGAAACATTTCCACATCCATGAGTATGTGTGTGGCTTTATATGGTTGTTTTTCTGCACCAGGGTCCCAGTTGTACATGTACTTTGCCATAGCTGCCTTAGCAGGTGTCTTTCCACAAGTTGTTGATAAAAAAGCACATATACCTGCTATCACAGGCCTCACTTACATCCATTAGTATGTCTTCATTAATATTTATTATTGTACCAGAGTCCAGAGTACAGTCCCAGTTTTCACATTAGTTTTTTATATGAGTTACATGCGTAATGTCTGTATGTAGCAAGTAGTATGTTTTGCTCGAAGCACATGTTTAACCTACAGTCTGTGTAGCATGGCTGGTTAATGCAGTGTGCTGTAGTTGACAGGGGCCTTGGTTTGACACTTGGCAGATGTTTTTATTCTCTACATGTGAGTAACACTGTAATAGACACATGTAGACATTAAAGCTCATTTAAGCTGAGCAAAGTGGTGCAACCTGCTCTAAAAAATATAAAAAAAAGAAAAATGGGGTGATAGGAAAGTGGAGAAATGGGGAAAAAAATGTGAAAAGCAAGCAGGAATGTGCAGGGTGGGTGTAGGAAGAACCATAGCTATCCATTTCTTGTACAGCAACAGCTGTGCATTTTGACAGGTTTTGTAGATGAATTTGGACTCTTAAACCCCAGAGAGAGAGGGGCGAGGACAACATAAATTTATTGTCAAGCCAATTCAAATTAGTTGTATCCAGTGGACACGTGCAAAATGGAGAGCTGTGTATGGCGAGATCTTTTTTTTTTTTTTTTTTTTTTTTTTTGTGGCACAGGTGCCCATTTTTTTTTTTTTTTTTTTTTTTTAAGGAGAGAGTACAATGTTGGGGATGGGACATAGGTACATGTGGGGGGTAAGTTGGGTTGGAGAAGATGCAATAGCAGTCAGACAAGACAGACAAGACAGCAGAAAGGGGCAGTGTGTGACATGTGCGGGTAAACACCTTAGACAGGCAGTGTATTGTGGAATCTGAGTTGCACGTGCCTCCAGATGGCAGCAGCATCACTGACATCCCCACCCATGGGCTATTGACACTGCTCCTTCACTGCTCCAAAGGTGGCTGTGCTGGATGCTGGGTGCCAGGGCTAGCCTGCCCCACCAAGTTGGCCAGTATGCCCTCAATCTGATGCAGGTGATGTTCATAGGTCTGATGAACAATCCTGCACACCACGATTGGCAGTTCCTGTTGGGTAACTGCAACCTCTCCACCACCGGTCCAAGGGGGAGGCCGGGCCCTGTTCCCTGAGGCAGTTCCACCCAATGGCGCAGGTGGTGCAGGGGCATTAGAAGGGTCACCACCAGCCTCAGCCCCAGATGTGCCAGGACTTGATGTCACGGCCAGTTGAGGCAAGATAGATGTACCACCCGGAACCGGCCTACACTGACATGCTGTGGTGATGGAGGTATAGCAATAAGTATAGGCTAGTTATGAACAAAACAGTTAGTAATAGCATGCCAGAACAGTGGAAATAACCCAATTAAATGTCAATGCCTATTATGTGAAACACAAGAATACATGACAGCACAGTCAGTATATTAAGAGCATGCCTGTAATAGTTACAACATAAGGCCAACAAAATAGGTAATTCAACAAGATATGTTAATATGCAACCATTATAATACATAGCAATAATAATTCACATGCCAAAATACAGGTATTTTAACAAAATATGTGAATAGTAAACCATACCTAATGGATAACAATAACAAAAAATGAAGATAAAGGGTGGGGAGAGAGAGAAAAACAGTCCATTAGCACCATTATAGGCTATTTAATTGATAACAGTACTACTATCTACTCTATGGGTCTGTCCTTTCTTTATGTGTACCAGTCCCCTATAGCTGTTGTAGCATGTTGTAGCATGTACATACCTCTCAAGCTATTTGCATGGGACAGTATGGGCCAGGCAATAACAACTGCAGGTACAAAACTACACAGAAGACTTGCACATCAGGTGGACCTATATAACTACCAGGGTGTACTGTGGGCTGATGTAGTGATACTTATCAATATAGGTAATCATTCTAATGATACTCCTGTCATAGATGGATTACACACTGCTAATTACATTATGTGACAGCATGACACTTGAAAGACATGTATGTGTACAGTACAGAAACTAAACAACTATCATGCCTTGCTTGGAGGCATGGGGATAGAACCAAATAGCAGTGACTGCAGAGGACATCTTTATTGAATGTATGAATTGGCTGCAGCAACTTTGAACAAACACTCCAGGCATACACCCATACCAAGATTGCACATGCTATTTATTTCATTTTATTTTATTATTATATTAATTTCCTTTATGTTATGCTGTACTTTCACATTCTTGCTATTGATTTTAACAGTTTGCGACATCTAAACACACAATTATTTACTCATAATATGGGCTACCTCACCCATTTACCTGTAGTTCATGTGGATAGAGAATCTATAAACATTACCTGACTGATACTGGTAATATTTAGTGCTACATAGCACTGGATTCGAACCCTGGTTTGTGTGTGGCAAAACGTACTACAGACGGAGCATTTAACAAACTCCACTACTGAGCCACTGCTGACTACTGACTGACTGATATTTGTCTAGAGGTCACATGGAACCAATATAAGGCCTGGTAGTACTACTACTGTTGTATACTAGACTGCAGTAACAGTAGAACACAGGTGCATGAAATACAAGCATGACAGAGATAGTAGGTAATCTACACATTAGTATATAGAATGCAGCTGTACATAATATATTGTTATTGGTTTGAAATATCTGTGAAGTCAACAAACAACATCAGATCATGGAGTGGGCTACCTCACTCATATACCTTGCTTAGTTGCTGTTTGTGGATGAGAGAGCATTATGTGGACAATACTGGCCTAGAAACAGCCTTGAACAGTACTGTATGTGTTAAATAAGACATTTGGCAGCCATTATATTTGCATACTATAGCTATGACAGTGTTATACTTGACTGCAGCACCTTAGCTTACAGCCTCCTGAATGCATATAGTTGTACTGCAGTTGTTTAATCAAGACAAACTTGATGTACACAATTTACCTTGGTGTTATCGGTAGTGGTTCATGAGTTATTGTGGAGCAGTTGGCATTATTAATTTCTTGATAAACAGCTCTAATTCCACACTTATTGCACTACAGACTTTATTCTATATACTTTCATGCAGTGTCTGGTACTGTTTCGAGTTTTTATTGAACAACTGTTGTCATTATTCAGGTCTTGAAATACACCTCTACTTCCACAGTTATTGCACTACAGACTTTATTGTATATACTTTAATGCAGGTAATGGTATTGTTTCATGTTTTTATTGCACTACAGTTGGCATTATTCATTTATTGCACTACAGCTCTAAGTCCACTTTATTGCAATACAAACTTTAATGTACATACTTTATTGCAGTAATGCTTTACTCTTTTTTACTTGTTTCACTATTGTTGCATAATACATCCATACTCACCACACTCATGGCGCAACCTGACCAAATGCCCGGCATGTGCCTTGAGGTTGTGAGCCCTCTCCTCTGCAGCTGTTGGGAGAGAAGCACACCATGATGCATACCAGTTTAACAGACATTCAGATTAGATATTGGTGGTACAGAGGTAAAAGTACTTACATACATGTGGGACATCCCCTGCCCAAAATTATTGAACCCAGGTGTCCAAGAGATCCCCCTTACATCTCTTCAGGTCATCATGGTGGTGACAACACTGCTCACCTGTGCGGGGGATACCAGTTGCACTGGTGAGTTCCCTTGCCAGCCGGTCCCAGGCCTCCACCTTACACTCTGAGCCCTGGTAACCTTCCTGCAGAAGTCGGTCTTCATGTTTTTTTACAAGGAGTCTGACCATGACCCTGGACTCCAGGATGCCTCAATGCTGTGCCCAAAGATGCAAACCCTCACCAACACATGCCATAGTATCCTTCAGTGACAGAAGTACAACAGATTATGCTGTATTCCCACCTATTAGGCTTAATATAGCCTGTTTTCCCACCCTTACACACCATTGGGCAATATTTAAAAATGTGGTGTGTCACTTAGCAGCACACCAAACCAGCACAGCTAAGCTGAGCAATGCAAAAACCTGACGTTCTGTATGATTAGCAGTGCTTAGCAGTGTGCAAACCAGCCAAGTTGAGCCAAGCAGTGCATAAACATTTCCAGCCATTATTGTGTTGATGTGGTTCTTAGCAGGGCTTCTTAGCAGGTCTTAGCAGGTCTTAGCATAGCTTAGCAGAGTGCAGCAGGCCAGAATTTAAATATAACTGGTATAATCTGTATTTCAAAAATAAATGCTTATTTTCCCTTCCATGTATTCACACCCTGTACCTACTGCTCATGAGGTCGTATCTCTACCCATTTGCCTAGGAGGACATGTGGAATTTAGTTACACCTTTACATATATCTCTCAGCTGCCTATAAGCACTGTTGAGCACCATGCAGCACAAACCCACTCAGCTATGCTTAAACATGACTTTTAAATAAAGAATTAATTGTATCCAGTTTCTATTTTTAGATGTCTGTCAGGTGTCTCAGTGCCACTTAGCTTTGCTGCACTCTGCACTGCACCAAGCAAACATCCTTTTAAAAAAATAAGCACTTAAAACAATAAAATAAAGAATTGACATTATACAATTGACAGTGCAGTGAGTGTCTCACTCATCTGCGGACACAGTTGACACTACACTCCCTACACTGATTCAATAACCATGTTCCACAGCTCTCCCTCGGCAACATGCCATTATTAATATGCATGGTGCACTGCCGACGGGGAACCATGTAACATCCCATATAGGCTCTACACTGTGCCTACATGGGGTTTATTACATCTCAGGATTGGGTTCCAGAGAAAAGTCTGAATATCTGAAGGAAAATTGGAAGAGAAAGTATAAGACATCTGCAGAATAGCTTTTGCTTACGGTAGGGTTTATGGAAAGGCATTATTTATTGGTCACAGATTAGTCCAAAAGCAAGGCCAGTCTGCTATAACATAGATAAGGAACTCTTATATTCATCTGTATAGATTTGCAGCTCTGAAATAATATATATTGCCTCTTTCTAGGCTAAGAATAATAGCTACAACTTCATTTTAACTTTATTCAAGTGCTAAGGTGTAAGCACTTTATGTAAATTTAAAGAAAATACAGCAATTCCATAACAATCGATACAGAAATATAAATATTGCAGGTATATACAGCATTATTCATAGGAAACTCCACCACAAGTAACACTTCATATGAAAACAGTATTAACTATATTAAACAAAATAAATTTATATATAATGAATTAATTCAAAAGGTGCAGAATGGCATAAAATCCATCCTACAGTCAGTAATAAGTTTGCTTGCTTATTAATTTGTTAACCAGGTGAGTGAACTGGTCCTTGGTCAATTTGCATAGCCTCATAGGTTCATAGGTACCTACAAGGCTATTGTTCTGTGAATATCTTAAGAAGCCTAGATTTGCATAACCATGGTAATTATTAGCCCTTACATTTCACAATATGAGTGTTTAAAGACAGGCTGAACAAGAATATGTTGTGGTAATTATATGTTTCCAATTGTACTGACCTAAATGTGATTTTGCAATTATCCATCCATATATCCATCCAAATTGCATTTGAATATAGTAAGAGACATATTCTTCTGAATGTTGAGTGAAAGATGGTTCAGTTGGGGTAGTACGTTCTGTGACCTGAAATCACTCAAATCACTCAAATAAATGATAGAACCAAACACCAGGCTCCATGATGGATTATCAAGCTACCTCATGACTTTACAATGAATCTAGAAAAGCAGATTGTTCATTGTCCAACCACCTGTTTACAAGTAAAAATGATAACTTACTGTACTCATATTCAGAATTCATAATAGTTAAGGCACCCAAGAATAGTTAACTCACACAACACATATAGGTATCTTAGTACAGCACACAATTGCATTCCATATTAATTAACTTTTGCAGTTCAGATGCTGAATGACAAAAGAACTTTGAGCTCTTCACTTGAAACATCTCCATTATTAATAAATCATCCTCAGTCCAAATAAGTGAAATGCATACCCAAGACATCCATCATATAAACCCAGCCACTACAGCCAAACATTTTGAATCTGAAGATTCAACAATGATGTAGATATAAGGCCCGTGTTCTTCAGTCTATTACTTATTAGTAAATGCAGGACTAAGAATTTAGTGTATTTAGCTATGTGTTCCAACTGTCCAGGTTTCTACGTTGGCATGACTAATAGGTGCCTACGTAATAGAATATACGATCATTATTACAGTATAAGGAAAAAAGATGAAAATAATGCCCTGTGGAAACATTTGAGAGACAATCAAAAATGTTCTAAGTTTAAATTTGGTATACTTGAGCATATCCAAGAAAATGCAAGAGGGGGAGACATAAAAAAGAAAGTCAGTGATAGGGAGGTCAAGTGGCAAATTAAGCTAAATGCTTCTGAGCATCCGGGGATCAATGACCACATATCAATCAAACCCGTATTGGACAATATGGGGTAGGCTTAGGTAGGAGAATTTGTTAGTAGGGGAAGCTATTCACTAACAGTTGAGAATTTTATATTAAGTGTCTTGGAAATGTGTGTGTGTTTTTTCCAATGATGATTGAAGTATAAGTACTTTTGTATTAATTAAATATGTACATTTGGTTTTTAACAAGTTTTTTAAAAAAATCAAGTATCTTTTTAGCAATGTGTTTTATTAAATGTGTCATAATATATGCATTGCAATACAAATGTAGTGCAGGGGGTATGTATAATTGTGTCAGTGAGTTTTGCAGCACTTTACAAGGCAACGAAGCAATATTTTATTTGAATGGTAGTCAGGTGTGATTGGTTTTGTGTCATGTGATGAAGTGGCTCTATAAAAGTATTTGGAAGAGTGTAAATCAGTGTTCTGAAGAAGTCACGTTGTGATGAAAGCGCTCAACTGTGTTTTGTAATAAAATTCTTGGATTACCTGACGTGTCTGCTAGTGCCTTTTGTGCTGGGCATTGTGCTTAGGAACTGTGTTTTTTTTTTTTACGTTTCATTGGTGGACTGTTCCTAGTATAGTATTTTTATTTTCCCAACAATTCTAGTTGGTCATCTTCATCGTCTTGTGAATTATTCATCGAGTACTTTAATTTGTATTATTTTTCATCTGGACCACTTGTGCATAATTGATCCAGAGAGTGACATGCGTGATTCCCATTTCTCTGAAAATCCCTTAAAGTTACTGTTAGTAAACTACATGGCAATATCTCACACATCTTGTACAACTTTCCATATACTTATAACATATTGACTTACATTACTAGTTAGCTTTATGAATTTAAGAAACTTCAGATTGAAGGCTCGCTCAGGAACATGCAATGGATGCCTAATAACTCTTTAGCAACATTGCTTCTCCTCTATAGGTTTATACCTTTAACTCTAGCACTGCTGCAGTCTTTCTACAAAAATTCTTCAGATACAATCTTCTAGAATATAGCATAGCTATAATTCTTTGAATTGGAATTAATTTTCAGAATATAACTTGGTAACACTGCAGCAGATAGTTAAGTGCACTGAAGACAAGTGTGACAATATGGCTTCTGGAGATATAGCAAATAAGGATGATTTCAAGCATGTGAAATCACATATGGATGCACTCACCTTCATGATAAAGATGATTCTTCAGGAGGTGGAACATATTAAATTGGTAGCTGAGGATCACAGACAGCAGTTGCTAAAAATTGAGGAACATCTCTTTCAACAGCAGATGCACGTGAACTCTATGAGAGATACCACTGCATCTCACACCACTGAACTGCAGGGCTACAAGTACATTGTCAACACTCAGAAAATGGAAAACACATCTAGGTGCAATAATTTTAGATTGACTGGCCTGCCTAAAGAGACTGAAGGTGATAACCCAGTTCTGTTTATTTCCAAACTTTTCAAGGATTTTCTCAGGAATAGAGAAACACTGATGATTGAAAGGGCACATAGAATTACATGGTGTATATAACTACTAGGAGTTTGAAAACATTTTATCCTAGAATTTTTAGATCTTAATGACAAAGAGCTTATTTTAAAGAAAGCCAGGGACATGGGGCATGTCTTACAATCAAAGGTCACAAGGTAAGAGTAGATTCAGGCTACTCAACGTCTCTGTACTATAAAAGGAAGGTTTTTGCCCCCATTCTGCAAAAGTGTCATGAGAAGGGCATCAGGCTCCAGTTATGTTTTTCAGCCCAATTATTTTGTCAATTTAAGAATAAGTCTTACATTTTTCTTACCCCCCCCCCCCCAATCAGAGGCAGAAGCAGCCTTCAAGAACCATCTAATTGAAGAAAATGCAGGGATTCCAGAGAAAATTGTAGCCAAACCCACCTAGAAGGATGTTTTGATGTCCAAAAATAAGAAAAGGGACAGAACACTGGTTATATCATCTATTAAATCACTGCTTAACAAGAAAGGGAGAGGTGGTTCAAGAGAGTTGTTAAGGGTTTCTTTCAGTCTTTCCACTTTGCAACCCAGTGAGAAGGCTATCCCAGATCCCATCAATTTAGAAAATTACTTTACCTTTTATCTGCTCAACCAGAGGATAATAAATCTGAGTTTACATTTCCAGATCCATCAGAGGACATAACATTGTCAGAGAAGGAGTTACCATCATCATTGGAATCTATTATCTCACCTAAAGGACTCTGAAAGGACAATGATTCAAACAGGTGTACTATATTATATCTCAATGCAATCATCTACTTTATTGACTTAATCTGGCTGCTGGATCCACTTGATATTATGCTTTAGATTAATAATGCTTTAACAACCGAAGTAAATCATTGTTTGAATAACAACTGTAGGACAGGGAGCCTGTTGTGTTGGGCAGTTTTATCCACTGCTATTCATTCTTGCCTATATTGAATTTAGACTTAAGTAGTGTGTATAATATTATAGTTTATCTCTATATCTAGGCATACTGGCTGTAATCGTTGCTCCAATCCATCTACTGTTGTACTGTTGAGTTCCTTTTTCTCTCCTCTCCTTATTCTCCTAGGCCAGTACCATCTTATTGTGGTGACCCTCCTATCAACATTAAATTGCATATCAAACAGGTAAAGGTGAGCAGTTCTACAAGAATATCAGGCAAGTGTGACTTCAACAATTCTGTTACATGCCTCTCTTGTATTGTTAGAAGGTTAGGTGCTCCCTATAAAAGAAGAACTGTTTATAAACTTTTGAGAACCCTTGAAGTTAGAGTGGTATTTTTACATGGTCAATGCTACTGTTTTTTTTTTTTTTTGAAACTGTGGCCTGGATGGGGAAAGCAAATGAATGTACATTGGCTAAGCGGAGTGTTATAATTCTAGCTCATAAATCATTAAATTGGCTTGCTAAACAAGAATACATGGATAAAGTGGGCAGGGGGATAATTTTAAAGGTGAAAGATGATAAGGCCTCTGTGATATTAGTAAATGTTTATGGAGCAAACCATGATCAACCTGGCTTTCTATATAATTTTTGGCAGACTATAACAAAAATAAGAAATTCAAGAGATAGGGTATTAATAGGAGGTGACTTTAATATTGCCCTGGATCCAATCTTAGATAAGATTCCACCTGGGAAGCCAAGACTCCCCAGAGTATGGGATACCTTGTGCAAATTTATGATTGATCAAGACCTTATAGATGTATGGAGAGCCAGCCACCCATCATTGAGTGAATCCTCATATATAGCACCCCAAACAAACTCCACAAGTAGAATTGATTTTTGTTTACTAAACAGGGCTATTATAGGACAGGTTTTACAAATTAATTACCAGAAAAGGACCTTTATCAGACCATAGCCAACTCATGCTTGAGTTGTCAGGCTTATATAATGGTTGGCAAGGTTTACACTGTTGATTAGATTCATTAATTTTAAAGGAGGTGGAAAATGCCAATAACCTTGGTAAGAGGAATTCAGAATATTGTGACAAGATAGGACATAAGCTAGGAGCTTGAGAGAGGGAGCTTTGAGCAGCCTATCTGTCCCTGGAGGAGTGGTTTCAGCCCAGAAATTAGTAGTTTATTGGCCATTTTGGGCTAATTTCTATCTCTTTCATTTCCCTGCTATAAAACCCGCATTTACATGGTTTTGCGCGCCAGGCAACACTGGTTAGCTAGGGTATAACTATTCCCGGCTCCAAAGTCTACTCTTCAATTTTTCCCTTGGAACTTGACAAACTTTCAGCTTAAGCACTCAAACCATTCACTTCTCATCCCTGCACTTGCTCAAAACTCATAGCAAGCACTAATAAACCTTAGCACTACACCCCCCTATACTGTAGAGAATGACAAGGCTCTCTATTCAACCTTACCTGCCAATCAGTAAAACAGTTCAGTACCTATCCAGGCATGTCCAAAGGGCAGTTTCAGGTGTACTCTCCAGTCCAACTGTTGAATCTGGGCATTTTGAGGCAATATTACAATTGCCTTATGTACCCAGACAACCCTCTCCTCCTTCCACCAAACACTAATACATGCAAGAGATGCAATTATGCAGCCAAACTGGAGGCTAAGCTCTCTCAACCCAAGACTGCACCAGGCAGTCAAGAGGAGAAGGGAATTACTTGCATCACACCACCAGTCTCAGATATACATATGAAACCAGCACCAGCAAAAAGCACACATAAATACATGAAAACATACTCAGAGGCCCTAAATAAAAATCTGCAAAAGCAACAGAGACCTCCAAAGCAGACATCCAAGTAACCTCCACCCCTCCCAACACAAACCATGAAACACATACTTCACAAAACCAGTATGCCACACAATCACAGCTCTTAAGGCAAAATAACATACCCAACACACTAGTAATAGGTGACTCTATAGTCAAGCACACTGACGTCCCACTCACTAGGCGGACGAACAAGGAGAAGGTTACTGTTAGCTGCCTGTCAGGTGCCAGGATCCGCTGCACTCACGTCACTTCAGAACAAGTACAAATATGACTATGTCATTGTACATGTTGGTGTGAATGACCTGAGCCATACCTCCCTGGACTACATGAAAAGAGACATGGAGGAGCTCTCTGATCACGTAGCCCAGACTGGTATGACCCTGACCTTGAGTAGCATCCTGCCCTCACCAAGAATGATACCATGGTATAGAGAAAAAAATATCAATTTCAACAATGGGATAAGCTTCTAGTGTCATTCAAAGGGGATCCAGTGTCTGTCAGCCTGGGATGACATGCTCGACAAGCCATGCTGCTTCACTAGAGATGGCTTGCACCTGTCACCCTTAGGCTTTTGAATGCTGGCCAAGGCTCTTCCCACCCTCATAGTGCCTTTTTTAGACAAGGCAGAAAAGACAAACCCACCGCTGTAAATAGCACAAGAAACAAAAAACTGAGGGCAATGCTACTCAATGCCAGAAGTCTAAACCTCAAAATGCACGCACTCAAGGCACTCCTCAGTATGGAGAAAATCGATATATGTGCAGTAACAGAAACCTGGTTTTAAGGCTCCAGAGAGCACCCAGCACTACCAGGCTACAACTCATACCATACATTTCGGCCACAAAACCTGGACCAAAATACAAAAGGAGGGGGAGTATCCATATTCATCAAGGATACCCACACCTCCAGGTTAGTGGCACAGTACAATGCTTCAGAGATCATCCAAGTGCAACTAACAACAGGCAAAACTGCTATTCAAATTATAGCTTGCTACAGATAACCCACCATGTCCCAGGACCCTCACACAGCATTCCTGGAAACACTGGGAAACATAAAGGTCCTACCAAACACCCTGATATTGGGTGATTTCAATTACCCAAACATTAACTGGGAGAACTACTCAAGTACAAATTCCCTTTCTCAACATTTCCTAGAATTTATAAACTCAAACACCCTGGATCAACTGATCAACACCCTCACCAGAGGTGACAACATATTGGACCTGGTCATCACCAACATGGGCGACCCGTGTTCCACACCAGAGGTCAACCCCTCGCTGGTTAGATCTGACCATAAACTAATCACTCTGGATATCCACATTCCGCCACCACCCCTGGTCAAAGAAACCACCATGAAAATCTTTTCAAAAGCAAACTTCACGTCACTTAAGACCAATGTGGGAAGTTTCAAAGCCCCTTTACTAAAGGATAACGCTGTCCAAGCTGCAAAATCCTTTACTAATGCACTCTACGGGCACCTACATATAAGTTTGGCTTAATATGCAGCAATTAAATTCTGGCTGCCCAGATCCTAGAGCTGTGGTTCTGTTAGACTTTTCCAATGCTTTTTAGTCAGTGGTATGGACCTTTCTATGGCAGGTTCTCATGTTTTTTGTAATCTACCTCCAGGAGTTTATAAAGAAAATTCACTTATTGTATTACCACCAATACTCATGTATACAGTATACACTAACAGCCGCCTCTCTGACCATACAAATCTGTCAAGGGGCACAAGACAAGGATCCCCCCTTTCTCCCCTACTTTTTATCATGGTCAACAGCATCCTTTTTAAAAAAGGAAGCAAAGGACTTTGTTACTCCAGCAGAATTTGAGAAAACCTTTGTTTCATCTTGGTTCGCTGATGATGGAGTAATTTAGATATGAGACCCCCATAGAGGGTTCTGTTGATTTTGAATCAATTGGACAGATTCTGTTAAGTGTCTGGAGTAAGGATAAATAGATCTAAATCTATTTAATTCCTTTTAAACAGAGCTTATGCAGATATCTGTAGCTGAACTAACCATATCAATGCAATACAAGTATGTAAAAGGTGTTAAGTATCTGGGTATTAAAATGAAACTTCCCTTTCAGCATATATTAGACCTAATTTGTAAGGACACCTACTCTATAGTCAGAGATAAACTAAGGTCATGGAGTCATCTAAAACTCCCTTTATTGCATAGAATACAGACTGTTAGAATGAGCAAACTCCCTAAGCGTTTGTTCCTATTTAGACACCTACCTCTTGTAGCCAAATCAACATGGATTAACAAGTTTCAAAAGCTAATATTCCACTTTTTCTGGGATAAACACATGCTTAGGGTGATCAGGCATAAGATTTTTCTTCCAAAGACCCAGGAATGTCTGGGCGTTTCCAATCTGGAGTTATATGCTAAAGCATTATTATTTTGATGACAAATATTACGTGTTAGATCTAACCCCAGACCAGTATGGTTCTGGCTTGAACTCTAGGTTATATTTCAGCTAGGAACATTCACTATGAAAAAGGACTCTAATAAAATCTGTGAACTTGGAGGATTTGAAGAATGATAGTTTGAGAGTCACTCCTTGTTCATTCCAAAGGAAATACTCCTACTTAGAACAGAATTTGGTCTAATAAGAAGTTTCTCATTGATTAGCACTCTGTTATATGAAGAAACTGGATCACAGCTAACACAATCTGTGTTAAAGATGTCTGGGACAAGAGTTTTGTACAGTTAAATAGGGATGGTACCATACACTGGTGGAATTTCTACAGATATCTTCCCTATTGCAATCGCTGGGTCTAAGGAAACATATATTACAACGTAAAGTTTCACCCTTTTTACACTGCCTTGCTGGCTTCCACTTTCAACAACCTAGTCTGACAGACTTGTACAAAATACTTATTTGATGTCATGTAACTGTTGTGATACTCTAACTACATCTTGGGAGAACTGCGTACAGTTTAAGTTTGATGAAAATTATTGGACATTAGTATTACAAAACACACCTCCAAGCCTACTCTATCAGGTCTCATTCAAAAGATGCTTCACCTTTGGTAACACTCTCTCATTAGACTGTGGATTAGGAAACCAAGACTACATGTTGTTTGCTAGGGTCTATATTATATAAACAAAGCATTAAAATGTCGACTTACCTTTAATCGACAAAAAACAACCAAAAACTCCTTTGGAACACAATACCAACTGGTAAATCAATGAAGTAAGATGTCCAGCCAGACCAGAAAAACAGAGAAAAAGATTTTTAATATGCAGCACCAACCAGCAAAAAACACAAAACACAAAAAATATCAAAATCTCGTCAAAAGCTTCCGGGCCTTCCCTTTCAGGCTTTAAATTTTTTACATTTTCATTCCCAGCAACTTCTTTTGCTTTTGCCTCCCTAATTAATTAATTAATAGTCAATCAGTTGCAGTTGCAAAGTTACACTTGATTTAAAGCCACATTTGTATATTTATTATATATATATATATAAATAATAATTATAATAGTATGTTTTTTGTTGTTTTTTTTGTGTTTGGTTATATTAATCATATTCATTATTCATATGATAATAAATACATATACATAAAAACATATATATATAAAATGAATATATAAATTATTTATAAATTTTGTCATTAAACATCTTGTAAATGTATATTTTATATTTTAAATTAATTTTAAAAATTTAAAAATAAATATTAATGAATATTTATATATAATATATTATCTACACATATATATAATACATATTATTAGCCTCCTGAAATAAAACCCTCCTAACTACATATGCCATATTAAATTACATAAAAAAAAAAAAATAAAAATAATATAAATAAAAAAAAACATATAAATATTACACCTATAATTAATTATATACTATATTCTATTTTCTATATCAAAATTTCTATATCAACAAAATAATAGTACTACTCATACATAAAACATCATTATATAAATTTTTAAAATAATAAATTAAGATACCCTAATGAAATTGGTGAAGGTGCACAAATGGTGAATGACCTTTCATCTTCACCTTATCTCATAAAGGACATATTCTTCTATTATTTTATTTATTTCTTTATTATTTATTCACACTTTTTTTGCTGTGTTTATTTAAGGTTATTTATTTGCAATTATTTGACCCACCCTTGCTTGCTCATACATGCATCTTACTTTGAGTGTTGTTTTCTTTTTTTTGTTTCATTTTTTGTTTTGTGTGTTAATTAATCTCGTTATAATGTTATATAATTTTTTCTCTGAATTTTTTTAAACTTAGTTTTTATAATTTTCCCCCACTATTTATACAAGGCCTTACATATAATCTTTTGTCGCATTCTTCCTTAAATTCTAATGATGTTTCTCTAAACTAATTCTGGGTCTTTTCCCAATCCTGTTCACCTCTAGAATAATTCTCACCTCTTTTGTTCTAAATCATAAATTCTAGATTTTTCACATTATTGCTTTTTACTTTTACTGATAATCATTTTTACTTTTTACTGATATCATAGAGTTCTCTCGTTATATCCAGATCAAGTGTTCTCTTCAACTTCACAACTTTGACAACACTTACAAACACTTTAACAACAAAGTTTGGCTTGGGCCTACAAGTAAAGTTAAATGCTTCTGAGTATGTTTTTATTTTTAATAGATTCCTCCCCATATTTTTGTTCATTTTTTGTTCTTTAAATGTTCCACCTTCAACATTTAAATGTTTTAAATTTTTATCTGTGTTTATCTGCACCTTTTTTTGTCTTTCTGTTTTTTATTCTCTTTTTCTTTTAATTTTTTTTTTAATCAATTTTAATAAAATGTATTTTATGTTCCTCTATTAACGCTAACTCATTCATAACAACTATTTTATGTTCCTTTTTATAATGTCTCTGTTCTCATTTTTCATTATCTTTGTTTGCTTTTTCTTCTTTTTTCACTCTCTTTTACTTTTATCCATGTTTTCACCCATTAAGGAAATTTTATATCTTTTGTTTTTTTTTAGTAATCTTCTTTTCTTTGACTTCTCTTTTCTCTTACCCCCCCTCTTTTAATCCTCTGGGTAACCCCTTTCTTGGACTCATTAACCCCAATTTCATGTTGTTATTATTCTGTCACCATTATTCTTCATTGCAGGGCATGATCCTATATTATAATGTGTTTCCTTCAATTTTCCTTTGGTTACGATGGTCTTTTGGCATGTAAATAATTTTTTGTTTTGTTTTGAATAACTGTCCTTGCGAATTACAATGACATGTGGACATTTTTTTTTTCTCATTATTTAAGAAAATTAATAATCTAAATATAATGTTTATAGTATTTATAGTATTAATGTGTTAATAATTTTCAAATTTATATTATTAATGTATTCAATAAACTGCTCATACTCTTATACTGC
The DNA here is from genome assembly GCF_019279795.1 of Protopterus annectens. NCBI lineage: Eukaryota > Metazoa > Chordata > Ceratodontiformes > Protopteridae > Protopterus > Protopterus annectens. Next base: position 1,191,498,168 of record NC_056727.1, read on the forward strand.
CCTTCATAAATACAATGATCGTCCAAATAATATTTGTCTCTATATAATCTCTATTACTTATTTATTATATATATGCATATTAAATTAGGTCTAAACCCTACACCACTAATATATCCCCACAACCCTAAATATTTGGCCACCCCTTTTTAACTAAAAGTTTTCAAAATTTATTCTATCAAATTATTCTAAGTAATTAATATAAATTTCTCCAATTGGAATTTTTCATTCACTTTGTAGCTAATTTCTTCTAATGCATAATTCATCGCCTCCATTTCCAAGCCTGTCTCATGAGGGAATGTTACATTGAAAAATTTCTTCTTAAGTTAGATCCATGAAATTTTCTTCATTAATTTCAGGAATCATTTATTCTCCATGAGATTTTTCAGGAATCCCGTTATTTCATTTGGTTGTGGTTCAAGTAATTTCCTAATTCTTTAATAGTTTCCTCTGGGCCCTTTCTTGCCTGTCACAATATTCCCTTGCACTATTTGGAAGCCAAACTGCACCGGTATTAGGAAAATAAATAGTTATTAATAAGCTGTTTCCTTGATGGGCCTTGATAATTGAATGCTTCATTTAATTTTGCTTATTCTTTCAGTATATTCCTTCTTGATTGTATTTTTTCGCTTTTATTTTTTATTGTTGATATTGGAATGTATTATTGCTTGTATTTTCATTTGATACATTAATATTATCTATTTATAGATTAAATGCATGTGCTGTTTAATTCGTCTGTTTTCTTCCCTAGTTCTCAAAGCTGCACAACATTGAACACTTTCTTTTAAATCTGCCCTTTTTTCAACTGTAGTGTGATCTCGGAGTTAGTTTATTTAGTTAGGAGGGTGGGGAGCACAGCCCCCCACATTGGGGGTGTAGGGGGCAAAGTCCCCCACTTTAATAGTGTTTGTTGTAATGCAGTGCGTGTGTTTGAGCTACTGATTTCTTTCCAAGGGAAAGAAATTGATGATTTGAGGTTTCAATGTTGTGCAGTTTTGAGAAATAGGGGTCGATCAAAGGTAAATCAACATTTTAATGCTTCGTTTATATAATATAGACTTATTTGCTAGAGATGTGACTGAGCTGACAGAGATTATTTTCATACGATTTGGCTCTGCCCTTCTATAACACTAATATAGGTTTAGGTTCATAGGTAGATACTAGGCTATCTGCCCTAGGGCATTTATAAGCCTAGCCAGAGTGTATTTGGCTTCTGCCTCCCTAATAGATTAGCCTACTGTGCCTCTGTAAAGTAGGTCACAGAAGGTACCCTTTTAAGATTAGTTTACTGTGCCTCTGTCTAGCAGGAACACAGGAGAGATCCCAGGGGTGAATTTGCGATTTCCCATCCACGTGTCCAAATTTTGCTTGAAGAGGGTCAGCGAGGGGCTATGTCTAACATGAATTGGGATTCTATTCCAGAGTGAGGGGAGCCTCTGGGAAATGAAACTGTCCCTCCAGCATGTCCTATTTATTTTTGTGCTGAGGTTTAGGTCCCTGGAGCGTGTAGCTCTAAGGGACTTGGATTTTCTGAGGTGGGGCATGTCCATTAATTCTGGGTTTGACATGGCTTTGTACATCAGGCATAGATCGCCTCTGTGTAGGCGGTAAGCAACTGAGTTGAGCTGGAGTTTCTTTAGTCGAGCTACATAGGAAATCTGTTTGTAGCCCATGATCCTCTTGGTGAGGTACTTTTGGGGTCTCTCCAGTTGCTGCAGGTGTCGGGTAAGGTACATCCCAAAAGGGGCATTGTATTCAATTATGGGCCTGATGAGTGACGAGTAGAGGGGCACAATGACCTCTCTTGATCTAGATGCGAACCCTTTCATGATAAGGTGGGCTATATAGAAGGTCTTTCTAACCACTTTGGCAACGTGATTATCAAAGGAGCGATTACTATCTACGTTGGTCCCCAAATCTCTAATTACTTCTTCTGTACATAATGGATTACCACCTATGTGGTAATTTGTGGGCACCTTGTTTTTCCCAAAGAGGATGACTATGCACTTTTTAGCATTTAGCTTGAGGCCGTGGTTCTGGCACCAAGCATCCGTCTCTGTGAGACCCTTTTGGAGGATGCTTGTGTCAGCTGGAGATTCGATTATGGCCCCCAGTTTGCAGTCATCTGCAAACTTTGTCAGCCATAATCCCCCTGTGTTAGCCTGAACCTCAGAGAAGTATATACCGAACAAGAGAGGTCCCAGAACTGAGCCCTGTGGGACACCACTTGTAACTGGTTTGGATTCGGACATGGCACCTGCGATTCTGACCATGTGGGTTCTATCTCTGAGCCAGTTTGCAACCCATCTTGTGATATAGGGGTTGATATTTAAGCTGGTAAGTTTATTTATGATGCCCGGTGGGGTATTGTGTCGAAGGCTTTTGCGAGTTCCAGGTAGACTGTGTGGACTACCTTGCTTTCATCTATGGCTTTGGTAACTGTTTCAAAGAAATCAACTAGGTTTAAGAAGCAAGATCTTCCCTTAACAAAGCCGAATTGGGTAGGGTCCAGTGTCTGGAGGCTCCCAATGTCTTTGTTTATGAGTTCCATGATAATATGCTCCATAGCTTTACAGACCAGACTAGTCAGGCTTATGGGGCGATAGATTCCAGGGTCCGTTGTAAGGCTAAGTTTGAACAGTGACTTAATGTGAGGGTTCAGTTCTTCTTGGAGCTCATGTAAGACACAGCCTGGGACACCGTCCGGTCCCATAGATGCTGTATTTTTTGCTTTGGAGAGGGCAGCTTTCACTTGTGCATCTGTGATGTCAGGGAGGTTACATTCAGTTGGGATAGGGGTTTGCTCCTTTGGGGGGGAAGGGGGGGAGAAGTTTGCGCTGAATCTGTCTGCCAGGATGTTGGCTATGTCTGTAGGTTTGGTATATTTTGTACCGTTATGCAACAATTCAGAGCATATCTGGGAGTTTCCGCCCATGTTTCTGACATAACTAAAGAAGGCCTTGTGATTATCTTTAGTGTCTAGGGCAATTTTTCTTTTGAAACTGGCCTTTGATGATTTTATGAGGGATCGAAGTTTTGTGCTAATACTGATCAGAGATGCCTTCCCTTTTTGGGATTTTGCTCTGTCATGTAGTAGCTTCCTCCTTCTGTTGTATAGCTTATTTATGGCCAGGGTCCACCAGACCGGTCTCCTGTTTTTGGTGGAATGAGTCTTGGTTTTATTTGGGATAGCACGATCCATGCATTCCTGCAGGTGCTCATAGAATGCATTTGTAAAGGATTCTGCAGATTGGGCTGTATTATCCTCTGGCCCAGGGGCTTTGAAGGATTCCACCTCAGTCTTGAGAAGTGCAAAGTTGGCTTTGGAGAAATTCTTTACAGTGATTTCCTTGGCTGAGGGTGGGGACGGGATATGGATGTCCAGGGAAATTTGTTTATGGTCTGATCTTACCAATGAGGGGTTTACCTCTGCTGTGGAACATAGAGTCCCCATGTTGGTGATGACCAGGTCCAATATGTTGTTCCTTCTTGTGGGAGTGGTGACCAGTTGTTCCATTGCGTTAGAGTTTATAAATTCAAGGAACCTTTGGGCGAGGGTGTTTGAGCTTGAGTAGTTTTCCCAGTCAATGTTTGGGTAGTTGAAGTCACCCAATAACATAGTGTTTGGAGAGACCTTCATATTCTCCAGTGTTCTCAGGAATGCCAAGTGGGGTTTCTGTAATAGGGAGGGTATTCTGTAGCAGGCTACAAACTGAAAGGCAGTTTTGCCCATTGTTAGTTGCACATGGATGGTTTCTGATGCTTCGTGCAGTGCCACTAACCTGGAGGTGTAGGTATCTTTGATGAATATAGATACTCCCCCTCCTTTTGTGCTTCGGTCCGAGTTTTGGGGCTGAAACGCATGGTATGACCTGGTAGTGCTGGGATGCTCCCAGGAGCCTTGAACCAGGTTTCTGTTACTGCACAAACATCGATTTTTTTCCATACTGAGGAGAGTCTCGAGTGCATACATCTCGAGGTTTAGACTTCTGGCATTGAGTAGCATTACCTTTAGTTTTTTATCTTTGGGTTGTCTATGGAGGTGGGTTTGTCCTTTGGGCCTTGCCTAAAAAAGGCACTATGGGGGTGGCAAGAGCCTTGGCCAGTATACGAAAGCCTAAGGGTGACAGGTTCATGCCGTCCCTAGGGAAGCAACGTGGCTTGTCGAGCATGTCATCCCAGGCTGACAGACACTGGATACCCTTTGAATGACACCAATACTTTAGCCAATTGTTGAAACTGATCATTTTGTCTTTATACTGTGGCATCATTCTTGGTGAGGGAAAGATGCTACTCAAGGTCAGGGACATACCAGCCTGGGCTACATGGTCAGAGAGCTCCTCTATGTCTCTTTTCATGTAGTCCAAGGAGGTACGTCTCAGGTCATTCACACCAGCATGGACAATGACGGAGTCATACTTGTACTTGCTTTGGAGTGACCTGAGTGCTTGTGTTATGTGGCGGATCCCGACAGGCAGCGTACAGTGACCTTCTCCTTGTTCAGTCTGGTGTGTGGGACGTCAGTGTGCCGGACAGTAGAGTCCCCTATAACAAGTGTATTTGGTGTGTTGTTTGGCCTTATGGGCTGTGACTGTGAGGCACACTGATTTTGTGAGATATGTGATTTGTGGGTATTGTTGAGGGGTGGCTGCTGCTTGGATATCTGCTTAGGAGGTCTTTGCTGTTTAGGCAGATTTTTATTTAGAGCCTCCGAGAATGTTTTTGTGTGTTTATGTGTTGGGTATGCAGATACAATAGGTCTGTGTGAGACTGGATTTGTGGTGTGGGTGGTTACCTTTTCCTTCTGACTGACTGTGCCAGTCTTGGGTTGAGAGAGCTCTGCCTCCAGTTTGGCTGTGTAACTGCATCTCTCACATGTATTAGAGTTTGTTGGAAGGAGGAGAGGGTTGTCTGTGTACATAAGGCAATTGTAACATTGCCTCAAAATTCCCAGATTCACCAGCGGGACTGGAGATTAACCTTGAAACTGACCCTTGGACATACCAGATTAGTATAGGAAACTGTTTTTTTTTACTGATCAGATTAGGGAAGGGAACTGATTTTTCACTTGATCAGGAAGGACCAATCGGGAGTCTAATACTTATGAGAAGTCAAGGAGGGTGTAGTGCTTTAGTTAGTTAGTGTTTCCTTATAAGATCTGAGCAAGTGCAGGGCTTTAGAAAGAGAATAGAGTAATTACTTTGAGAGTTTGAACAGTTCTAAGGGAAAAAGTGAAGAGCAGACTTTGTGGAGCCTGGAATAGTTTAAACCTGTTTAGGCGGTGCTGCCCGACGCTGCTTAGTGCGCAAAACCGCGCAAAAAGAAAGTTGTAGGGTTTTAAGAGAGAGAGATCAAGGAGTTTGGAATTGACCCAAAATGGCCAATAAAACTATAGCTTCTAGGTAGTAACCACTCCTCCAGGGACAGGCAGGCTGTTCAGTGTTAACCACTCCCACTGGTGAACACAGAGACTTCCCTTTAGCCCAAGCAAGCACTGGCCTTCTAGAAACTTCCAAACAGTTCAGAACAGCAAATCTGTAACTGAACTTTCATAACTTTCATAAACTGGGAAAAAAGCAAGATTATTTTGTTTTTTTTTTTTCTTTTTGTTGTAGTTTAAAGGTAGCAGAGATACACAAGCAGCAAAATAATCACAACAGTGCAATAAATGACCTCACACTTGAGTGCTAGGCCAAAATCAGGTAAAATGCAGTTTTTAGAGAAAAAAATGATTTTAAATTAAGTGCAACACAGGAAATGCAGTAAACAAGCTCTACATGTGTTCCAAGTACTATTACTGTTACAGATATAAACTTTAGCAAGTCGGAAAATGCCAAAAAGTAGGTGGCAAAGCAGTAAAACTTAACAAAAAATCAGAAGAAAATACTTAAAATAAGTGGCTCCTTTTCTTCTCTCAGCATTTTCTCCTCTTGGTAGGTGCTTCAGCAACAACTAGCAAGGCTGAAAGGATGCCAAAACAACGAGGCAGCCTGGTTTTAAGAGAGAGAAATCAAGGAGTTTAGAACTGACCCAAAATGGCCAATAAAACTACAACTTCTAGGTAGTAACCACTCCTCCAGGGACAGACAGGCTGTTCAGTGTTAACCACTCCCACTGGTGAACACAGAGACTTCCCTTTAGCCCAAGCAAGCACTGGCCTTCTAGAAACTTCCAAACAGTTCAGAACAGCAAATCTGTAACTGAACTTTCTTAACTTTCAGAAAGTGGGAAAAAAGCAATATGTTTTTTTTTTTTTTTTCTTTTTGTTGTAGTTTAAAGGTAGCAGAGATACACAAGCAGCAAAATAATCACAACAGTGCAATAAATGACTCCAGTGCTAGGCCAAAATCAGGTAAAATGCAGTTTTTAGAGAAAGAAACGATTTTAAATTAAGTGCAACACAGGAAATGCAGTAAACAGGCTCTAGCTGTGTTCCAACTACTGTTACTGTTACAGATATAAACTTTAGCAAGCCGGAAGATGCCAAAAAGTAGGCAGCAAAGCAGTAAAACCTAACAAAAAATCAGAAGAAAATACTTAAAATCACAAAAGTGGCTCCTTTTCTTCTCTCAGCGTTTTCTCCTCTTGGTAGGTGCTTCAGCAACAACTAGCAAGCCTGAAAAGATGCCAAAACCACTAGGCAGCCTGGTTTTAAGAGAGAGAGAGTTCAAGGAGTTTAGAATTGACCCAAAATGGCCAATAAAACTACAGCTTCGAGGTAGTAACCACTCCTCCAGGGACAGGCAGGCTGTTCAGTGTTAACCACTCCCACTAGTGAACACAGAGACTTCCCTTTAGCCCAAGCAAGCACTGGCCTTCTAGAAACTTCCAAACAGTTCAGAACAGCAAATCTGTAACTGAACTTTCTTAACTTTCAGAAAGTGGGAAAAAAGCAAGATTTTTTTGTTTTTTTTTTCTTTTTGTTGTAGTTTAAAGGTAGCAGATTATACCACCTGATTATTTGGGCATCACAGTTTTGTATTCCTGAGGCTTATTCTGGTTCATAGGTTCATAGGTTGGTACTAGGCTATTGGCCCTAGGGACCATAAAAGCCTAGCCAAACAATTCCCTGGATATTTCTTCCCACAATATTTACTTTCTTGGACCCCTGTCTAGCAGGGTGACTGAAGTGATCCCCGGGGTGAATTTCCTATCTCCCATCCAATCGTCAAGGTTCCTTTTGAAGAGGACCAAGGAGGTGCTATGCTTGACACGTATGGATAGTCTATTCCAGAGTATGAGGAGTCTCTGGGTCAGGAACCTATCCCTCCAGCATGTTTTATTCATTGTGATGACAAAGTTTAGATCCCCTGGAGCATGTGGCTCTGAGGGATTGGGATTTCTTTAAGTGGAGCATGTCCAACAGCTCAGGGTTTGACATGGCCTTGTATGTTAAGCAGAGATCATCTCTGAGTAGACGGTATGCCACAGAGTATTGCTGGAGTTTTTTTAGATGGCCAGCTTAGGGCATCTGCTTTAGGCCTGTGATTCTTTTAGTGAGGTATTTCTGCGGCCTTTCCAGCTGTTGCAGATGTCTTGTGGGGTACATACCAAATGGGGCATTGTACTCTATAATGGGTCTAATGAGGGATGAGTACAGTGGGACAAAGACCTCCTTTTTTCTAGATGAAAAGCCCTTAGTGATGAGGTGTGCCACATAGAATGATTTCCTGACTGTTGTGGCAATGTGGTTATCAAAGGTGAGATCAATGTGTCCGTAAGTCTCTCATCACACTTTCAGTGTTTAGTGTTCTGCCACCTATGTGGTAATTCATGGGTACATGTTTTTTTCCCAAAGGGGATAACTATACATTTCTTGGCACTAAGCTTGAGCCCATGGCTCTGGCACCAAGCATCTGTTCCTGTAAGGCCCTTTTGTAGAATATCCACATCATTTGGGGATTCAGTAATGGCTCCCAGTTTGCAGTCATCTGCAAACTATGTTAGACAGAGTCCCTTATTGTTGACCTGTACTTCAGAGAAGTAGATGGCAAACAAGAAGGGTCCCAGGACTGAACCCTGAGGTACTCTACTTGTCACTTGTCTGGAGCTGGATTTAGAGTTGGCTACTTTTACAGTCTGCATTCGGTCAGTAAGCCAGTTGGCAACCCATCAAGTGATGTAGGGATTTATGCCCAGCTTAGTAAGTGTATCCATGATTCCAGAGTGGGTTGATGGTCTTGAAGGCCTTGGCAAGGTCCAGATAAGCTGTATGGACTGCCTTACCCTCGTCCACAACTCTGGGGACTGATTAGAAGAAGTCAATCAGGTTCAGGAGACAAGATCGGCCTTTCATGAACCCAAACTGGGTGGGGTCCAGTGTTTGAAGGTTGCCAATGTCTTTGTTTATAAGTTCCATGATAATGCATTCCATGCCCTTGCAGATCAGGCTTGTCAAACTGATGAGATGGTAGTTCCTGGGATCCAAGGTGGATCCCCCCTTGTGGAGTGGGATAACTGTAGCTGTGTGCCACTCAGTGGGCATGAAGCCTGAGGTGAGGCTAGGATGTCATGTGGTCCCATGGATGCTGTATTCTTAGCTTTGGAGAGTACAGTTTCTACCTGTGTGGCCGTGATTACCGGAATTTGGCAGTCTTTTGGTATTGAGATGGGCCCTTTAGGGGGTGAGAGGGAGCACTAAATCGATCTGCCAGGATATTGGCAATATCATTGGAATCAGTATATTTAATGCCATTCTGTTGTAGCTCAGAGCAGATCTGAGCATTGCCATTTAGATTCTTGACATAACTATAGAATGCCTTGTGGTTGTCTTTGGAATCTTTAGCAATTTTATTTTCATAACTAGCTTTGGAGGATTTTATGAGGGATCTCAGCTTCTTACTGAGGCTGGTAAGGGAGTTTTTTGCATCTTGGGGTTTTTCTCTTTTCTGCAACAGTTTCTTCCTTCTGTTGTATAGTTTGTTTATGGCAGGGGACCACCAGATTGGCTTCCCTTTTTTGGAGGAGAGCGTCTTGATTCTATTTGGGATGGCACAATTCATGCACGAGTGGATGTGCTCATATAGTGTCTTAGTGTAGGATTCAGCAGTCAAACTTTCAGTTCCCGTCTGCACAGGTGCCATGAAGTTTGTAACTTCTGACATGAAGTTGGCTTTGGAGAAGTTTTTTTACAGAGGTTTCCTTACCGGGGGATGTGGGTGGGATGCAGATGTCAAGGGTGATTTGCTTATGGTCAGATCTGACCAATGAAGGGGTGACCACTGGTGTGGAGCATCTATCTCCCATGTTGGTAATGACCAGGTCTAGGATATTGGAGCCCCTGGTGGGACAATGGATTAGTTGATCCAGGAAGTTGGAATTTATGAATTCCAAGAACCGTTGGGAAAAGGTGTTGGTACCTGAGTAGTTTTCCTAGTTAATGGCAGGGTAGTTGAAATCACCTAGTATTAGGGTGATTGGTTGTATCATAATATTTTCCAGTATGTTTAGAAAGGTGTAGTGAGAATCTTGGGGCATGGTGGGGGAGCTGTAGCAAGCTACAATTTGGATTGCAGTCTTACCTAGTGTTAGTTGCACCTGGAGAATTTCAGATGCATTGTGTTGGGCAACTAGCCTGGAGGTGTGAATATCCTTGATGAATATGGACACTCCTCCACCTTTAGTGTTTCGGTCTTGGTTTGGTGGTAAGAGTTGTAGCCTGGTATTGCAGGGGTGCTCTCTGGAGTCTTGAACCAGGTCTCAGTTACTGCACAGATATCGATGTTCTCCATTTTTAGAAGTGCCTCGAGAGAGTGCATTTTGAGGTTTAGACTTCTAGCATTGAGTAGCATTACCTTCAGATTTGGCATGCTTGTATCTGTTACGGCGGTGGTTTTGTCCTTTGAACCTTGCCTAAAAAAGGCACTATAGGGGTGGCAAGAGCTTTAGCCAGTAACCTGAATCCCAGGGGTGACAGGTGCAGACCATCTCTGGCAAAGCATCGTGGTTTGTCGATCATGTCATCCCAGGCAGACAGATACTGGATCCCCTTTGAATGACACCAGAAGCTTAGCCAATTGTTGAAGTCACTAATTTTATCCTTATGCTGTGGTATCATTCTGGGTGAAGGCAGGATGCTACTCAGGGCTAGGGTCATACCTGCCTGAGCCACATGATCCGAGAGTTCTTCCATATCTCTTTTCATGTAGTCCAGGAAGGTAAGTCTCAAGTCATTCACTCCAACATGGACAATGACACAGTCATATTTGTATTTGTTGTGGAGTGACTTGAGTGTATGCATTATGTGGCGGTTGCTAGCACCCGACAGGCAGCTGACTGTAATTTTCTCCTTGCTCAGCCTGGTGAGTGGGAGATCAGTGTGCCTGACTATAGAGTCACCTATGACTAAAGTGTTGGGTATGTTGTCTTGCCTTTGGGCTGTTGTTGGGTGGCACACTGGTGTTATGAGCTATGTGTCACTTTGGTTGTGACTGGTGTTTGTTTGCGTTTCAGCTTCAGAGGTCCTTGTTGCTTGGGCAAGTTAATGTTAAGTGCCTCCACATATGTGGGTTTAGTGTTGCTATGTGTGGGTGTTGATGGTGTGGGTTTTGAAGGACTATGTGTTGCTTGAGATGTAGTGCAGGTGTTAATCAGGTTATTGGGGATCATACGTACTGGGGATGGGATTCCCCCTTCACCTATGGGCAGCCATTACAGTTGTTGTGGCTGCAGTATTTACTGTTATCTTTAGATTCTGAAAAGAAGTGGATATAAATTGGAGCAAGGAAGTAATCATATAATTTAATAAATATACGAATATGATTTTTTTTTTGTAGCACCTTTCTCTGTTGTTGGAATGGTATGTGTTTCTGAATTTTCGTGTGAGTTTCAAGTTTTAATCTATTTTGCAATGTACATCTTTACTTGTTCTACAACAAAGGTTGCTACTGCTTAAAAAAAAAAAGAAAAGAAACTTCAGCGTGTAGTTACCACATATCAGTTAAATATTCTCTTGATACTTTTGTGTTACCTAGAACTGAATAGCATACCATTGATTTCATTGGATTGTTGACATTATATTCATTACACTTATGACTGAACTGTATGTCCTATCTGCATAAACATTCATATCAAAATAAGACATTACATGTTCTTTCTTTATTTTGAAGAGTCTCAAACAAGACTCATGTAGTTGCACTAATATTTCTTTCTTTTCTCATATGATTTGGAGCTCTCATTTTTGTCTTCTCAGACCAACAAGACTTTAACAGTTTAGCTCGTTGTCAAATGAAAAGCAAGTTTGGAATGCTTTCTGAATGGCACTTTTTCTGTCCAGGCAAATCATTTATTGTAAATTCTTTCAAAATGTGTATCTTCTGGATGTCTCCCAGTACATATTTTAAAATTGTATGCTTCTTTTTCTGTCATGTAGACTCGTGGTATGATACAATTACCCTCCTCTTTATCTCCAAATAGATCATCGGCTCCTTTCAGTATTAATACCTCAGCATATCAGCTATGTATATCTGAACTCTTGACTTATAATTCATCCTTAAGTCAAATTTCTGCAAATATAACAACATTTTTTGCAACATGTCAGTGACTTGTGAAAAAGCTTATTTAATATATTTTGTAAGGATGAATCTTTCCTTAGACATTCACTACTGTAAACAGAACTACATGGGCATGTATTTTCTGGCTTTTATTAAATACTATTGAACCATATGCAACTAGGTCACTATTTTGCAGAAGTGCTGTTCTTATACCATTTGGTTGGTATCAAATTGTAATGGAACTGACTTACTCACTTCAAAAAATGTCAATGTAGGTGATTTTCTAGTTATTTGATTCTGCAACTCAGAATAATTTTTTGTTCATTATTTCAGTTTCACACCATATCTTTGCCCAGTAATTTCCTTAATGTCATCTTTAATTCAAACAGACTTCAAAGGATACTGCAACCTCCTCACAGACCTTATGCATGCTTATATGTCATCTAGTGGAAGCAATCATGGCACTTCTTTGACCATTTCATCACTTTGTTTCAATCTTTCTGAAGTTAAAACATGACTTATAGCTAAGCTCTATAATTTTACGCATATTCTTGTTTAGCTGAAGATTATGCTGTCTAGTTGATTTAGTAACTAAATTAGTTTTTACTATGCTATTCTCTGACTATGCCACAAGTCAGTATGTCATCAATAATGTTAACAACACTATTAAACCATTTAATGTTTTTTAATTAATTTATAATGAAATACCAAATGGACGTGTTTGGAGTCTGTATCTTCCCCTTCTTCCTGTACATGCCAGATTTGTTACATTTGCTTTCACATACACTTCAAACTCTTCCCTTATTTCTTGTTTAGAGGCAATTTTCCTTCCCTTGCATTTATATAGATTTTGTTTGATCATTTTGTAATTATTCAAACTCACAGTCTTTTGGGAGAGTTCTTTAGTTCACTGATAAACATTTATACAGCATAGATAGAATAGTGACTTGTTTATAAGCTCTGTGCCTCACAGCTCCAGGGTCTGGGACTGAATTCTGACGTTTGTTCACTTTCTATGTGGAGACTGCATATATAATGTCTGCAAGAGTTTTCTCTTGCTTATATATGGATACATAATTTGTATTTACCCTTTTGGAGTTGGTTATTACTTGGAGCAATCATTTAATCAGTGCACTTAACCAGTTACAAAAGACTAATTAAATTTACTTTCTATACATCCTTCTGTGCATGATCCTGAAATTTCTCTCTCACAACAGCTAAATCATCTTTCTTTTCCTCCTGAAACTCAGGTGTATTATACACCTTAATTTATACTTTTCCTGTGATAGGCAGAAACATGGCATACTATGCCTTCACTTGCTTTTAGGGTATTTCATCCACAGCCTCTCACAAATCAAATGTCTAGAGCCACAGTTTCCATTATTCAGAAAAAAATAGCCTTAATGAGAGAGATTTCTTGGTGGCTGCAGCAACAGATTTTCACAAATTGCTTTTACATCTGTCCATTCTGGCTTTACTGCTGTCACATCATTGGTTCTGAAATGCGAAACTAATGAGCAGGATGTGAGGACTTTTTTGGCAGCTCTTCATATTCCTGAACAGGGCATTGGTCTACTGAACAGTACATTGCAATTAACCCACAGAACTTTACATATCTGTACTTTACACATGATAGGAGCAAATGGTGTATCCAGAAGGCTGGTGGGGAAGTCAGGGGGAAAATGGAGGCCGCATGAGGTCAGACAGGGTATTTAGCAAGATGGAAGCTTTTAAATAACTGTGATGTAAAAAAGGAAAGTCAAAAGAGAGCTCACCAATGCATATTTAAGAGCAGTGGGAACATTCCTCTCAACTATCCAGATTTTTGCAGAATGTCCAGATTTTTGCCTTTTATTTTTGGTTTGTTCTTCATTAAATTTGTGGTTTTCTTACAAATCATTGATGGTTGATGTCACTAAATAATGACAGACATTTGATATCACATTTCATATACTTTAGAATATGCATGCTAATGCATAATAAGTTATTCTAGCAACTTTCCAAGTTTATATGAGCAAATATTTAAAATATGTCTCTATTTTTAGGCTTTTATCCCTCCTTCCCCATTATTTTTGACTTTATCCAGATTTCTTGCACTAAGAAGTTGAGAGAGGTAGACAATCTGAAAATCAAATGATCAAGCAAATAGAGGCAAAACATAATTCATGTCACATATAATGATCCACAGCATGTTTGGTGATGTGTCCCGAAGTGTCTCATTAGTTTGATCCAGACAGACAGATTACTTTGTAGAAAGTGTGCATACTACCATGTTGGAAAGGAACCCAGTAAATTAAATTTCTCTTTTTTTTTCTCCAATGGAAAAAAAGGTTTCTTTTTCACAGCCCACATGCAGACAGAAGCAGGGTCACCAGGGAAACAGGCTGCATATCAGTGAAGTAGTCATAACCAGTACTATTAATAACATATATATGAATGCATATTCCAAATATATCAAACAATACTGCTGGGAGTGGGATGCCAGCAGTAGGAGCCATGGCAGGGTCTAGGAACTGAATGACAGCCTAAAGAAACCAGGTAATGTGGTTTGGCATGAAAATGTGACTACTAGGTGCCAGACAAAAAATGGAAAGAGGCAGAGAAGGTAATTTACTAACAGATAACAGGCTAATGAGGCTAATATTAAAGAATGAGTCATCAAAGGCTACAGGGGAGAGTCAGGGAATAAAGATGCTAGAGGAAAACTGCTGTTCCCTGCCATTATAAGCAATAACACAACATCATATTGTGTAATTAACCCCCACTACAAAACAAAGGTATGTTGCTATCCCTAAAAAAATTATTCCTGGACATCTTTGGTAGCTGCTTAACACATCTATGAAATGCACTTCCACCTACAGCTTCAAATAGGAATAGTAAGCTATGCCTTGCGGCAGGAATAAAAGGATTTCAGACGTGATGCAAGGCAGCCATTGCTAGAAATTATTTTACAGCATGAGTGAGTACAAAAATGGAGGTAGAAAAACATAAGAGCTGTAAAATTTTGGTGGCACAACAATATAGTGGTTGGAAATTGCTTCAGTATATCCTGAATTGTGGGCAACCTACTAAACAATCTCCATTTATAATGAATTTTGATTCCTTTTAAAAATTACTCTTTTCAAGATACTGCATATAGAGAAGATGCATACACAACAACATCAGTATTGTGTGATGGGAGCAAAAGCAGTCAGTCAGCAGAAAAACATCAAGTCTGCTAGATATATTGATTCAACATGTAACCCCACCAGGTATTAGGCAGTGCTAGCATGATATGGGTCTTAATTCCTCAACCCATACTCTCACCTCAGGACAAGGGTGAAAATGGTATTTAATGATTAATAAGAAGCCTTGTAGGTCAATAGAATGAGAAAGAATGCACAGGAAGATGGGGCATATTCTCTTTGTAGATTTCTGCCATCTGTGATACTGTTAAAATCAGTACAGGACTATGGGTAGAAAACCATGTGAATAGAAAAATCAGCAGTTACGGAAATTAGAGTGGTGACTGCATCTATATTAGTTACATATACATTAGTTTGTTAGTGATAGGTATATTTTATGACAAATTGTGTTGACTGATAGGGCATATTTACTCGTTGTATCCTGTTATGTGACTTATGAGAGTAGTATATGTATCATTTCTGAAAAAGTCTTTATTGAGACCAAGGATTAAACATTTGATTGTTTTTGGTCCCTTTCACAGTACGTGGTTTTTTTTTTTTTTTTTTTGATGATTAGTTTTTTGAATCACAGTTAGTAGCTTTGTTCTTCTTTTTGATGGTCAAACACAAGAAAATGATTGAATAAAGGAAAATACTTGGCTAGCTTAACAAAAATATTATTACTATTTTATTAAAATATAAGATGAGTGTAAAATAATTTTCAAAATGGAATTATTTGAAGATAATTTCTCCATCAGTATCATAATGAAGCTGATATTAATTGATCCAAGAATGTCAATCCTATGCTTTAGATTGCATGAACTGATCATCTATTAATAATTTAAAAATATCTTTATGCTCTAAACATTTTCTGAGGCCTAGACAGACAACCTAAACCAACTCAAAAATTGTTTTTGACAAAGAATACGTTTTCATTAAGTTACACTCAATAACAGAAAGAATGATAATATTAAGTACTGGGGACATAACCAAAAGGGACCCTAAAGCATCTTAATGTGCATTGCCAGTAATACGAGAAATAAATGTAAAAACTGGCAACTTGCAGATTAACTGGTAAAGAAATATTACTTAATACATACTGTGAAATCATTTAAACAAGTGATAAGATTTTGAACTATAGGTCTGTGTAACTTTAATGCATCTTATACCCTTATTGCAGCCTAAAGATCCTGAAATGTAGCCACCAGTCCCCTCAAAACAATAAACAAGTTCAAGCAGGCTAAATTACTTTCAAGAAAGAGAGGCAGCATCCATAAAGAAACATTTCTAGTACTGACATTTTTAATTCTTATTTAAACCCAAAGAGGAGTCTATTCATTTAATTAGGATGTGTTAACAGCAATCCAAACTCAGCTAAGTTATTCTTTCGTAAAAGAGCTAATGTGCATAAAAAAATTCCTAGTCTTAAAGTAGGATTTCCATATGTGAAACAAAAGAGGAGACTACTTGTTTAACCAAGGTGTGCTAGCAGCAGTTTAAACCAGTTTAAAGGCTTTGGCAATTATGCAATACAAGAAGAAATTGAGGATTTTAAGTTCTCCTTTACATTAATGAAAAAAATGAATGTAGAATAAGAGACATACGCAGGTTTAACAAACCATAAAACCTTGATAAATTGTAGTTAACTGACTTATAAAAGATGTAGGAAGTGAACTAAAAGCAGAACTGAGGAAATAAACAGGAAACAATAATTTTAGAAACAGAAATTTGGAAGGCAAAAAAGTGTGAGACTTTCACATTTCCATATCTTGGCTAATGACTTTTGAAATTTTGAAGAAACTGACATCATTAAACATATTTAATATCTGCAACACATTTAGCCTAGGTATTATAAGTTTGCACTAGCCTTTTAAAAGGGAAGGATTGAAAGTGTTAATTTAAAGATAATTATAATTCAATGCAAAAATTAAAAGACATTATAATTTAGATAACAGCTGACAAGATTGCAGTGTGTACCAAAAGCAGGAATAATATAGGAGATATTGGTCTTTGGACAAGTAGTGCAAGTCATTACACCTGCAAAGGCTGTCATTTGGATTGAGAAATGAAAAACCTTTGTATTATCGATATATTTTAATAAATAAATAAATAAATAAAGACTCCAAATATAAATTGAAAAGAAAGGGGGAGGTGCAGCCATCTTTGCCTTTACCCATTTTAATGTGAAAGGATGATGAAGGGGTATTAGTGATCTGCAATGAAGACATTTAATATTATTAATGAAGTTGGCAGCAGAATGAAAAATTTTCATTACTTTGAACAAAACATTGTGACTCACTTGATCAAAGGCCTTCAAAACATCAAGAGAAAAACTATAACCAGTTGTAAACAACAGGTACATTACTTCCTTGATTAATACTTAATAAAGGCTCAAGATAAGAGAGTGATCTGAAATCTATCTTCCCATAGTAAAACCAGACTGGAAATGATTAATAGTCAGAAATAATATATTTGAGACTGCAATAATAGAATCCACAATTTTGAATCCAAATTAATTAGGACAATAGGATATAATTTTCTAGAGCCTATATTACAAAGTCGAACTTGTACAAGTTTGTAAGTCTGAAATACGAAAATAGCTAAGCCACGGCACACCATTTTTTTTCCCAGGGAAAAAATTGGTGGGCTGTTTTCGGGGATTTGCTATTTCATCCACTGTGGTGCAATTTTGGAGTTGGTATATTTAAGTAGGGGGGGTGGGGGACACAACCCTCCACATTGGGGGGTGTGAAGGGCAAATCCCCCCACTTTAGTTTAAGTTTAAAGTGCATGAGTTTTTTTTTTTTTTTTTGTTACAGGAAAAAATCTCTGTTCTGTGTTTTCATTGTTATTGGGTTTCAAACTTTATGGTTTGATATTACAACGTTAGAACTCCTGTGAGTTTGACATTGTAATATAGACCCATTTTCTAGGACAGAGAAATCAGGGTTGGTTTGATGGCAAGGACAGTTTTCTGACTAGTAAACTATTTTTGCTGAAAAAGATACAATATGAATTGTAAACTTCAATATATTAGGTTAGACTCTTTAATAATAAACAACCATGAAGCTGCTGTACCATGTAAGTAAAGTACAATATTACCTGATGACATCCCACTTGAATTAACTGTGTCTGACACTGTGGCCAAAATGGTTCCATTAGAATGCATGGGTGCACCACAGCTAATTTCCACATGCACTTATGAATGTTTGCACTACTATTCACAAATGTTACATAGTATGGATGTCTATGGATTGCACTGATAAGCAGATATCTTTGCAGAGTAGTGCACTGAAATGTGCAAGGGCCTAATTAGCTCAGGCCATGCCCACAAAATAAGTTATTTATATAGGTCTAAAATCCTTACTTTTCAGTCTAGGAAGGTTGGGCAGATGAACAAAGAGATACTTACGAATTGTTATCCCTTGTATAGTATGCAAATCAGCTTGTATGCCTTTACATAATATGTATGCTGTTATGAATTCCTACCACAGAAAAATGCCAAGAACATATATCAAAACATATGCAAGCAAACAGAACAAAATAAGTAAACAAAACATAATACCGGACAGATAACATAAAGCTATAACTTGAGAAAATTGGCAGCCTGTTAGACTCTCTCTCTCTCTATGTATATATCAGCCTGTTAGACTCTCTCTCTCTCTCTCTATGTATATATATATCTAGGACTCTCCATCGAACACACGTTTCACCGAAACATAAATGGGTGAGCTCAAATTCGTGAAAATGCATTTTCTCGAAAATGCCCTTTTGTCAGAAGGTTAGCAAGCAAACAGTTGTTTGCATGTAGGTTTAGTTGTATATCAACATGTGATGTAGATTGTGCAACTAAACAAACTGTTGCTTAGATCGCAGTACAGTGGGTATAAGGGAAAATTCCCTTTTCCCTACTATAGTGCGATCTTGGAGTGAGAATATTAAAGTGGGAGGGTGTGGGGGGTACAGGGGGGCTTGGCCCCTGCATAAACATGAGTAGTCTTTTATTTTTAATATTTTGTTTTTTGTTTAGTTTTTTTTGCGAAAGTGCACTTTTGATAAATGCACTTTTGCAAAAGTGAGTTCGGTGGTTTATGTTTCGGTGAAACGTGTGTTCAATGGAGAGTCCTAGATCCATATATATATATATATATATATATATATATATATATATAAGTGTGTGTGTATATAAGATATGTGACAATTTACTGAGCAGTGGTATACTGAAAGTCATAAGACTGAATGCAAAAACCTGAAATGTCAACATGTTGAAATTTTACAATATTGAACTCAAAATACCTACTTATAGCATACATGTATAACATGCAAACACCAGCAGAAAGTCAGTCAACAGCCAATAACACTCCCCTGTCAGTGAAACTCACAAGCAAGATCTAACGTGGATCCTGGAGGAGGGGGCGGGTGGGATGGCAAGCCCAGCTGCCTACACATGTAGGGGAGTAGGTGTTTTTGATCCCAGCATTTTAACAGTTCAGCATTTTCACACACACACACACACACACACACACACACACACACACACACACACACACACACACACACACACACACACACACACACACACACACACACACACACACACACACACACACACACATATATTGTATTAAAAATACCTTTGGCTAAAGCTGACTTGCTGACAAGACATATGCAATGATATATTTGAAGACTCTATAAGCATTATAATTGTATTAGCATATAATACTCATGTAATTATTACTGAAAGAAGACTATTCATCAAAATAAAGGAAATATTTATGAGTCATTAAAAGAAAAATGTATGTATTCTGCTTCTAACAGAAAAGAGACAATTGTAAATATTACCCAGAGGAGAAGCTTAACTAGGGCATGGAAAGGAGTCAGCCACCGCAAGCATAATGTTAAGGGGCATGACTGGCAGATGCCAGCTGGTGGTAGTGCAATGTCAGCATTCAGTTCTAAATGCTGGCATTGCAACTGCAGTCGGGGCTGAAGCACTATTGCTTCATGGGTACTACCCAGAATGCAGCAAACCACTGAGTACTTTTCTAACAAGCAGTTTGCTATAATTATTGAAAAAGAAGAACCATTTTTTGCTCCTGAGCTCCATTTAGGCCTTTCTTTGCACCTCAACTTTAAGTTAAGAAAGAGTGCACCAGATCAAGGAGCTGCCATCTGCATCATATCACCTAGCTATAGGTCTGACGCAGAGTGTATATTTGAAAGATTTTAACACTCTTTTCCAGACTCACATATTAGCTAGAATTTGTGGTCAGGCTGCACAGCAGTGCAACGTGCCTTACACTTTCACTGTGAGTTGCTATTCTCTAAATTAATGTAATTTGCAGAAAAGTATAAAATGCATGGTCATAAATAAAGTAGATATAAAAAGTGTACACACCACTGTTAAAATGCCATGTTTTTGTGATATAAAAAAATGAGACCACAATAAATCATTTCAAAACTTTTCCTACCTTTAATGTGACCTATAACTTGTACAATTCAATTGAAAAACAAACAAATCTGTTAGGAAAAAAATATAAAAAATAAAAAACGTACAATAAGTTGGTTGCATAAGTGTGCACACCCTTAGATTAAGGTTCATAGAGGTTCATAGATTAATGCTAAGCTAACTGCCCTTGCGAGCCATTTAAAACTTAGCCAATTATCCCTTGTGAGACTCAAACACTGCACTTTGCATTTGTATGGCAAACATTTTAACCATTAGGCCACCCTCCCAACTTAAACTAATACTTTGTTGAAGCACCTTTTAATTTAATTACAGCATTTAGTCTTCTTGGGTACACACTTGCCATCAATTAAAGAGACTCTGATTAACCCAAATAAAGTTCAGTTGTCCTAGTAGGATTTTCCTGACATTTACTCAGTTGTCTGCTACAGAAAAAGCCATGGTTCACAGAGAGCTTACAAAGCATCAAAGGGATCTCACTGTTGAAAGGTATCAGTCAGGAGAAGGGTACAAACAAATTTCTACAGCATTGGATATACCATGGAACACAGTGAAGACAGTCATAAAAAAGTGAAGAAAATATGGCACAATAGTGACGTTGTAAAGAACTGGACATCCCTCCAAAATTGATGAAAAGACAAGATGAAAACTGTTCAGGGAGGCTGCCAAAAGTTCTACAACAACACTGAAGGAGCTGCAGAAATTTCTGGCAAGTACTGGTTGTGTACTACGTGACAACAATCTACCATATTCTCCATATGTCTGGGCTATGGGGTGGGGTTGTAAGACAGAAGCCTTTTCTTACACAGAAAAACAGCCAGACCCAGCTAAAATTTGCAAAACAATGCATCAAGGCTCCCAAAAGCATGTGGGAAAATGTGTTATGGCTTGATCAGACCAAGGTTGAAATTTTGACCACAAATCCAAAAGGTACGTTTGTCGCAAAAACAACACTTTGCATCACCAAAAGAACACCACCCCCATAGTGAAGCATGGTGGTGGCGGTATCATGCTTTGGGTTGCTTTTCTTCAGCTGGAACTGGGGTTTTAGTCAAGGTGGGGGGAATTATGAACAGTTCCAAATAGTCACTTTTGGCCCAAAACCTTCAGGTGTTTGCTAAAAAGCTGAAGATGAAGAGGAATCTAACCTTTCAACATGACAATGACCTCAAGCATACATCCAAATCAACAAAAGAATGGCTTCACCAGAAAAAAATTTAAGTTTTGGAATTGTGCAGCCAGAGCCCAGACCTAAATCTAATAGAAAAAATGTGAGGTGACCTGAAGAGGGCTATGCGCAAGAGATGCCCTCACAATCTGACAAATTTGGAATGCTTTTGCAAAGAGGGGTGCGCAAATATTGCCAAGTCAAGATGTGCCATGCTGATAGACTCCTACCCAAGAAGACTTTATTCTGTAATTAAATTAAAAGGTGCTTCAACAAAGTATTAATTTAAGGGTGTTTACACGTATGCAACCAACGTATTGTATGTTTTTTTATTTTTTATATATTTTTTCACTTAACAGATTTGTTTGTTTTTCAATTGAATTGTACAAGTTATAGGTCACGTTAAAGGTGGGAAAAGTTTTGAAATGATTCCTTGTGGTCTCATTTTTTTATATCACAAAAAACATGGCATTTTAAGAGGGGTGTGTCAACTTTTTACATCCACTGTAACTTTAAAATCGGATTTGCTGAATACCCTGCCATGCTGTTCAATTCAGTAATACAATGTCTGTCAACATAACACACAGGCACAGACAATATCCTTCCTCTTCTTTCCTCAACATACAGACAGACAGAAATATAGACAGACAGTCACTCACACATATGCCACTGACATACACTGACACATACACACACCACACACAAACACACATACACATGAACACATATACGCACATACAGACAGATGGACCTACAGCTAATGTCATCACACTTTGCGTCTATGATCTTGCTATCTATACTAGACACATGGTCACTCCATTTAAGAGGCATCACACATACACTGAGTCACATATGTACCCCTATAGAATAGGCACCGAGACATACATATTCATACTAAACACTCACACACTGTTTCTGTGCATACACACGCACACACACACACACACACACACACACACACACACACACACACACACACACACACACACACACACACACACACAAACACTGAACTGCAATACTTACCTGGGTTGTCAGTTTGAGCATTGTAAATCTGCTCCATTTTTTCTTGTCAAATTCTCTCATTGAAATACATAGGTGTATGCAACTAAATTGTTGTATACACGTATATCTTTTGTGTATTGCTCTGCATAGATCTTGCATAGTGCAGATGTCTATGAACACAATACAGTGAATGATCCCTTTCAGAGCAGTTCACTGGGATGTGCAATCATGGCCAAATTTAAATAGGTCACATTCTTGATTTATCACATTTACATGCAGCTCTAAGAACCATTGATGCTCAGGAGGTCAAGGTTGTCCTATTGAGCAGTTAGTAATCTATGAATCAGGACTTTACACTTTGTACTACATGAACACAGTTGTGCCATTTCCCATAGTAACCAAGTTTTTCATGAATTCCAGCCCACAATGCTTACAATCAGCTTTGGTCTCAAAGAATGCTTAATTAGGACCCTATAAATATTAATAAATTATTATTGTACTGTAATTTTTATGAAATAAAAATAGCAAAGAAAAGTTCACAATAAAACAAACTACCAGAATTCTCTCAGCCACTAATCCAGATGACAGCGAGTTTCACATCCGAATCTACATACTCAAAGAGCTCAGCCAATGAATAGTGTCAGTCTAAAGTCTTCTTCTTCTGGCTTTTTCCCGGTTAGGGGTCGCCACAGCAGATCACCATGTCCGCACATTAATTGGCAGTGAAGTTTTACAGTGTCGAGTTGCCAGCCCGGCGCTCAACCTTCCACAGAAGGCACACACACACACCTAGGGCCAATTTAGAGTGTCCAATCCACCTGCAGCATGTTTTTGGGATGTGGGAGGAAACCGGAGCACCCGGAGGAAACCCACGCGACCACAGGGAGGACATGCAGATTCCGCACAGAAGGCACCCCAGCCGAGGATTGAACTGGAGAACCTCTTGCTGTGAGGCAGCAATGCTAACCACTGCACCACCGTGGCCGCCCAGTGTCAGTCTAAAGTCTATATCTCTAAAATTCTTATTAAAATTTCACAGGTCTTAAAAGTGAAACTGTAGAACTATTATATGTTCAAGACTAGTTTAAAACACACTTGGATTGCCACTAACTGATCTGCCAAAGTGTCCCTTGTCTCACCTTGCTCATATGTGCTAACCCTAAACCTGATGATACCTCTAACCCAACCTTACAGATTGTCTTATGAAAACCCCTTTCAGTGGCAGTACTATACACAGGACACTAGAACACAAACAACTTTAAATCTAACCCTTACTTTGACCGTAACCCAGAAAATTCTCACACACCACAAACAACACTACACAACAGCATTAAATCTATCTCCTTACGTAACTCCCACCCACAAACACTAGCCAAAACACTCCTAACCCTAATGCTGAAATTTTCATTATATCTGAAAGTTTTGACATTAAAAACAAAACCTCTATTTACTTGCCTACAAACAAATATCACATTACCTACTACATGTAAATTCACCGTGTCACACAATTGACAAAAACTTTGTTACACTTCAGTAGTTGCCATCCCTTACATCAAAAGAAGGCTCTGGTTAAGGGTCAGTTTGTTTGGTTGGCCAGAATGGTGGCTGATAATTTATTTTTTGAACAATGTGACATCTTGAAGGGTATGTTAGGAAGAAGAGGTTTCTCAGGGACATTTGTAGACAAGATTATTTGGGAAGTAAAAAGAAAAAGAAGTGATGGTATTTATGTACCAGTTATAGGGAAATTTCTGGCTAGTACTGAATTAAGTAATGTGTCTGACAATAAAGTTAAAGATTGTAGGAATAGGTCGTGTGTTGTACTGTTCAATAAAGATGTTTATTCCATCAGGGGTATAATGAGGAGAAACTAGGATCTTTTTAGAAGTGATCCAGATTATATAAAAATTGTTGGAGAAAAAGTAAACATTGTGTATAAAAAAGAAAGCAGGTTCAAGCAGTTGCTTGAAAGGGCAGAGAATAACAGAAACCACAAAGAGAGAAAAATGTCTAGGTGTGGGGCAAGTGCCCAATGTTGTAACATTTTGGTATGTAAGAAAATAAATCTTTCAAAATCTGCTGTTGAAGCCCCCTGAGGTTCTTTCATGCCTCTGCAAACGAGATTTTTATTGGCTTAGTGGTGCTGCACACAATCACTGCGCAAAGTCACCTGAATCAGTCTTCAGTGGGTAACACTGTGCTCCTGCCAGGTGTCACCCCACATGGCAAGCACTCACTCACTCCAATCCCGCCTGGCTATGGCTAGCTTCTACAGGCAACCAGTTTGGTCATA
Organism: Protopterus annectens; assembly: GCF_019279795.1. NCBI lineage: Eukaryota > Metazoa > Chordata > Ceratodontiformes > Protopteridae > Protopterus > Protopterus annectens. Next base: position 1,191,522,754 of record NC_056727.1, read on the forward strand.
AAACTTAGGTGATCTGCACCATTTTTAAAGCTTTATCCCTGTATGCCACAAAACTGGCAGTTTCAATATTGTTTTAATTACAACACAACTTATTGAAAATAACTTTATACCCATATGGTGTCCTCATGTTCGCCCGAGCATGCTGATTTGTCAGGTATATGTGAATTCCATTGTGCTACATCATTAAATATTACCTGATAAAATATTAGGAATGTGACACTGGAATTTATTGCCTAATGATTACTGACACCGTCTATTCTCCATCACATAGCTGTCTTACAAGAACTTACTAGATGTCCATGTAGATGAAGTACAATATGAATTCCTTATAATCACTATGATTCATTCTCTGCCAATCATATTTTGCATCTGCATTCTTGAACAAATTACAGATTTGCTGATATGTATAGACATTGTTTGCATTATCCTTTTTTTAGAATTTTTCTAGTCTTCTCTTGTAGAGATGTGATAACTATGACAGTGAGCAAGTTTAATTTTTCATTTAACATTTGCACTGTAAACAACTCCAGACACATGGTAGCCGTATTGGCTACAAACTTTCACAATATGGTCTAAAAATTATATTATGACTACTAACTCCTAAAGACAGAAGTGAGCACTGCAGATAAGATATTAAGAAATATCCACTATGTTGCCAGACAAACATGGAAAAGAGAATCCTTCACTACAGAATTTGCACAGTTTCTGTAGATCAGACTGTGTGATGTACCTTTAAGAAGCATTCCAGTCAGTGGGCACATGCATATTAACTGTGTCTGACACTGTGAGCAAGTGCAAGAGAGAGAGAGTGCCATTTTGAGTGAGCAGCCAGAGTGAAAGCATGTATTTCTGTAGCAGTCAGTGAGTTAGTTTAACTTTAATGTTCCAGTTATCCATTGTGATTTTTTTTGTCTAATAAACTACTTAAATGAACACTCAAGCCTCATTGTGTTGTTTAGATACAGAAGACAAGTGACATGGTGTCAGAGTGGGATCCACAGTCAAAACCAATGGCCACGTAGTTAGAAATGGAGGAATATACATGAGTGAATCATCCAAAACTCAAACAACTCGCAAACAGGTCAGAAATGAATTTCCAGGTACTGAAACTCGCCTAAATGATTTTTTACTCAATGAATATAAAACAAAGCATTCAAAATGCTCAAAATGAATTTCTAATTAAACAAAATGTCAGAAACTAACATATTGATAAAAAATACTCAAAATAATTATGAAAACATTTCAAACAATATCCGAATCGCATAAAATATATAAAAAGGGAGAAACATCCATTTTTTTTTGCAATGTACTACTTTTTCACATTAACTAAAACTATTCAAAGTATCTGAAGTGTGCAAAGTGTTGGCAAGTGTGTGCAGTATTACAGTGCAGTTATTTCACAAAGTGCAATAATTTCAAAGAGATTATTGTGCATTTGAATATTATTGCAAGTACCTGGTGTGTGTGAATGTTCATACATAATTACAAGGGCCAAGTTTGTACTGTGTTTCAAAGTAATTTGTTGGCATGGCAGAAGGATATCGCAGACCAAATCTGCTTATGTTTGATAACAGTAATGCAGAAAACTGGAGAGTGTTTGAGCAATAGTACAATATTTTCATACAGATGGCTTTTTCTGGCAAAGCCACATGCAAAGGCATTTATTCTGCTTAATTTAGCTAGGTCAGAAGCCACTGAAAGAGAGTGTTCATTTTTGTATGTACCTGCTGTGTTTGCAGGGGAGGGAGAAGACCGCTATATTGTGGCACCGGCTGAAATGTGGGAAGACCCTTGGTACTTAAAATGTAAATTTAGAGAAATGTGTAACCCCCAAACAAAAGTTACAATGAAAAAATACCTATTTTACACAAGAGATCAAAAGCCTGGTGAAACTTTTGCAGCATATATAACTGACTTGGGAAATAAGGCTAAAACATGCAGATTTGGTGATCTCAGAGAGGAGTTGATAAAAAAACAGGCTTGTGTATGGTGTTAATAATGATGCAGTGAGAAAGATTTTGCTTCAAGACAGTGATTTAAATTTAAACAAATTTTTGAGATTTGTCAGATATATGAGCTCACAGAAAAGCACACAAATATGCTTACAAATGAGAAGAGTATGCATTGCATGTAACTTCTTCCAGTGCTAATGTTGATAGTATACAGCATGAGGTTAAAAGATACAGGCCTAAGGCTGTGGCCACTCCAGTAAAACCCAGAGCAGCTTCTGTAAGGCCTCGGATATATATAGCAAAGCACAGGGATGACTCAGCAAAATCAAAGACTATGCCCCTGCCAAGCCTCATAGTCAACTGTTGTAATTGTGGTGGTAACTATGAACCTAAACGAGAAAAGTGTTTAGCTTTTGGTCAGCAATGCCACAAATGTAAAAAGTGAAATCATTTCGAAAGGCTTTGTAAATCAAATGAGGCTCATTATTTTATTATAAAAGAGCATTCAAGAGGCAAGTTAATCAATTAGAAAGCTGCAACCTTACTTTTTATGTTGATGGTGTGCCTGTGCTTGATGCAAATGAAAATGCAGTTGATTTATGGGCAAAAAAGGAAATATTTTATACTGCTCGGTTAATGGGAGACCTGTAGATCTCAAAGTAGATACTGGTTCAAAGTGCAATGTTATGCCAGCAGAAACATTTTCTAGAGTAAAAGCTGGAGAACAACTTGATCTGGCGAAGTGTGCGAAGCTTGTTGCTTATGGTGGTGAAGAGATTCAAACTGAAGGCTCACTAGTGCTTTTATGTTACTCTGATGGGAACAGATATGACTTGCAGTTTTACATAGTCAAGAGACATGTGCAGTCATTATTGGGCCTCAGAGACAGTTTGAAAATGGGACTGCTTTCATTTAATAAAGAGGTTCACCATGTAAGTTTGAATGATAACAGCTCAAATTTCAACCAAACTATTTCTTCTGAGTATGCCGATATTTATGAAGACAAACTAGGCAAACTTCCAGTTGTGTACTCCATGAAGTTAGACCACAAGGTAAGGCCAGGCTTCAGACCAACACAGAAAATTCCAGTAGCTATGCAGAACAGAGTCAAAGATGAGCTAGACAGAATGGTGCAGCTAGGACTAATTTGTCCAGTAGAGAGAACCAATTGAATGGGTTTCTTCCATGGTAACAGCTCATAAGAAAAGATCAGATGACATTAGAATATGCATTGATCCAAGAGATTTGATCAAAGCACTAGAAAGACCTCATCATCCAATGTGTACAGTCAAGGAGGTTGCTGCCCTCATGCCAGATGCCACTGTTTTTTTTTCTGTCTTAGATGCAAAAAGTTCATTTTGGCAAATTTTGCTTGATCAAAAATCTTCATTGCTAACCACATTCAGTACACCATTTGGATGATACAGATTTCTGAGAATGCCATTTGGAATAAATTCTGCTAGTGAAGTCTTTCAACATGCAATGGAACAAATTTTTTTCTGGCTATCCATGTGCTATTATAGTTGATGATATTCTTGTAAGAAGCAATGGTGAAGATGAACGTGACAAAAACCTCAGGAAAGTTCTGGAAAGAGCTTGTGAAGTTATTCTTAAGCTAAAGCTTTAGAAATGTGAATTTAGGCTAAAAGAAGTTACTTATGTAGGTCATTTGTTTACCATCTCAGGCTTACAACCATATCCTTCCAAGCAAACAGCTATTCTTGAGATGCCAGCTCTGGACAATGTCCAAGCCTTACAATGTTTTCTTGGCATGGTCAACTATTTAGGCAAGTTCATTCCAGATTTGAGTCAACTTTCAGCACCACTAAGAGAGCTGACATGCAAAGAGCATTTAATGTCTTGAAACAGAAAATTGCCAGTTCACCTATTTTAAGATACTATGATGTGCACAAACCAGTAACTCTTTCCTGTGATGCTTCTAAGATTTGTCATGGTGCAATCATTCTTCAAGAGGGTAGACCAGTAGCCTATGCATCGAGAACTCTTACCCAAACCAAGATGTAGTATGCCCAGATTGAGAAAGAGCTCTTGGCAATTGTGTTTGCATGTTTGAAGTTTCAGGATTATATTTATGGCCAACCTGTTCAAATAGAGACTGACCACCAGCCTTTGGTTACTATTTTAAGAAATCCAATGCACGCAGCTCCTTCAAGATTGCAACGCATGATGCTGAAATTGAAAAGTAACATTTCAACCTTGTTTACAAAAAAGGCAAACTTCTTTATCTTGCTGCTGCTTTATCCTGATCGCCCAGACAGACCACTGAACAGCATGGGAATGAGAAACCTGACTTTAAAGTCATGGAAGTGAGAAATTTTTCTTCCACACATCTTGATGAGCTTAGAACTCACACAGCTTCAGATCCAATTCTTCAAAAGCTCAACCACTTTATCCATCAAGGATGGCCTTCCAAGCAATATTGTTTACCAGTAGATATGTAGCAGTATTTTCCCTACAGAGACAAGATTTTTTAAGACAATGGTATCATCATGAAAGGTCCAAAAGTAATTGTTCCAACATCCTTGCAACAAGAATATATTAAGATCTTGCATCGTGGCCACCCAGGGACTGATTAAACCAAAAGAAGGGTGAGAGGACTAGTATTTTGGCTTTTTATGTCAAAAGATATTGAGAAAGAACTTTCATTTTGTTCTGCTTGTAATACTACTAAACTGCATCAACAAAAAGCAACACTTCAGTTAAGCCAGATTCCTGAAATATTTTAGTCAACAGTAGCCACAGATATTTTCGAGTGGAATGGTCAACATTACTTGGTGTTAGTACACTCTTATTCAAACTGATTCACGATTGACCTACTTCCTAACCTAACATCTAATACTGTCCTTATTAAGTTGAAGAGACATTTTTCTGTCCATGGTAGTCTGCACAAAGATATTTCTGACAATGATGCACAGTTTACAAGTCAGCAGTTCAAAAGATTTGCTGAATTATGGACTTTGTTCATGTTACGAGTAGTCCTGAATACCCAAAGTCAAATGGTGTGGCTGAACGTGCAGTTCAAAGTGCAAAACAGCTAGAGAAATCCAAACGAGACAATACTGATGTTTTTCTAAACTTGCTTAATCTCAGAAACATTCCTTGAGATAATTCACTTGGTTCACCTGCCCAGAGACTTGTGTAGAAACAAACCAGAACCACACTACCAATCAGTAAGAATTTGTTGGTTCTATGTGCTAAAAACAACAAAGCAGTAAAAGCCCAACTTCTAAAAAAGCGTTTGTCCCAAAAGTCTTGCTATGATAAAACCAGCAAACCTCTGAATCTGTTAAAAAAAAGGAGAGATAGTGAGGATGCAGACAACAAAAGGATTTGAATGAATTGGACTTGTGAAACATTTGTGTGAAGAACCAAGATCATACATCATGGAATTGCAAGGAATGGAATTTAGGCGCAATCAAAACCATTTATTACCGGTGTCCTAGCCAGTGTTACAGCATCTTGCCTGTAATGGAGACTTTAATTCTCAGAGTGATTTGTCCATTGCTTCTGTTAAAGAAAACATTTCATCATGTGTCCCTGTTCCTGAAAGTATCCCTGAAAGTCCAGAAACAGAATATTCCCCAATGACTGTCCTTGTTGCTAAACCTAGTTCTAACTATTACATTACAAGGTCAGGTCATATCTCAACACCTAATATTAGATACACTGCATCCTGAACATGATTGTTATTGTTTGTTATTTTCTGTATAATTTGCATGCCTATTCAATTGTCATTGTCATTGTGAGACAGATTAATCAAAGAGGGAGGCTGTAGATGTGTGATATCCCTTTAAGAAGCATTCCAAATGCATATAAGTATTGAGCATGTGCAAGCACGAGTGCCATTTTGAGTGAGCAGCCAGAGTGAAAGCATGCATATATGTAGTAGTCAGTCCATTAGATAGTTTGTTTATGTTTAATGTTCCAGTCACCTATCCTGATGTGTTTGTGTATAATAAACTACTTAAATGAACACCCAAGCCTCATTGTCTTATTTAGATACACAAAACGAGTGACAGTTTCAATGACTGAAGAGAAGTGAAAAATAGTAAGAGGTAAAATGCCAGAATGACAGAACAGTAAGTAAACCACCAAAAAGATGAAGGTACAGAATAGTCCATGTGAAAGGGTAACAAAAAGAGGTTAAAAGAAAAGTGAAGAATATAAAGAGGGCAAAGTACCCATCAAATGAGACGGAAACACAAAGACAGCACTTTGCCAAATCTTCATGTAGTAATACAAATAAGAGACAGGTAAACAGACAAAAAAAAATAAACATTTCTAGAGAAGCTACTTTGAAGATGGATACTAGCATTACGGCGTCAGACTCTGCAGCTGTAGCTCTCAGCCTTTCATCTCAGGAATGAGGAACAGTTCCTCTCATAATGTGGAACAAATAAGTAAAATATGGAACACCTACTAGCAGCTTACTAATAACTTCAAGTAGGGAACTCACAGGATGGTTACAACTTATTTTATACTTACTAAACATTCTTTTGATGCATTAATATGATTCAGTCTTATTTACCGTGGATGTCAGTCAAAAATATTCTAAACACTGAATGAGTGACAGACCCTATCAATTTGGAATAATAAAGAACATGGACTTTTTAAGACTCAAAATGAGGAATGTTTCTTGTAATGAGGTACACTTTAGAGGTATGTCTGCAGCCATGTTTATGCAGTAAATGAAAGCCTGTGCTACACAGTACTGCATGGGATAATGCTCAGACGATGAGTCAGACAACCTGAGACAGGACATGTCAAGGAGTGCCACCACACTACAAAGAGTAATAATAGTACAACTCAATTTTCCTGCAAGTAAAAATGCATAAGCAAACACAGTACATCCATACTTGTTCTACTAAATCAGAAGTCATGTAAGTAAAAAATCACTGACAATATACACAGATTGCTGAATAATGTCATGTAAGCCCTTGGTGTCATTAAATGAGGGCAGCTAACAAAGTGATGATCATAACAAAAGAATACAAATGCTGATATTCAAGTGTTAGAAGGGTCTGTATGTGTCTATGAGGTGTCAGAACTGCAGCTGCCAAATGGCATGATATGGTATGAAGTGATATAATATAATATGATATAATATAATATAATATAATATAATATAATATAATATAATATAATATAATATAATATAATATAAATATTATATAATATAATATAACGTTAAACAATGTGAAATAAAGAAGTCAAATTGTATATCTGGGTAGTCAGATTTAACAGTTAGTTCCTACTATACAACCAAAAACTAGCCGAGCCTGTGGTCTTAATAGAAAACAAATAAAACACTCAAAATAAAATTGTTAAAAAGTTAAAAAAACAAACCAGAAACTTTTCTAAAACTTGTTCAAGAACTGCAAATGTAATTTTTTTATGTAGGGATGACTACCAGGAGCTTTAGTAAGAGAATTAGGAACATCTTTATGCTTTAAAATGCAAGGATATGAACAATGTACTTTATAGACATTCTGTTTTATGTAACAATTTAAAAAAAATTAAATTTGCAATTCTTGAGCAAGTTTTAGAAAAGTTTCTGGTTTGTTTTTTGCACCATTTAATAGTTTTATTTTGAGTTCCTACTATAGCTGTATTTTTGTGGTCATTTTGTTTTTTTTAAGCAAATATTGTCTTTTAAATTAAAACTCTCTTTTCCATGGCACATGCTCTAGAAAGTTAGTTACAAAGTGAACTTTGGAAACTAAAAGTATTCCTAGCCAACATGGTACAAGTTCTGAACAGGGAGTTTTGTGATTAAAACTGTAGGATTAAAACTAGTCAGACCAAGTCTGACTTCCTTGTAGGAGTCTTTAAGTGTGTGATGACCTGCTGTAGAACAATGCACAGCCGGCCGAAATTGCAACATTGGCTGGTGGAGGCCAATGCGGGGAAAGTCTCCATCCCCTAAATTACAGTGACCTTAAAGTTTATATTAAATAGTTAGGTATAGTGGTAGGCATGGGAAGAGTTAGCCTTCCATGCTAATCCACCAGTTGAACTTATTTTGTTTGTTTGTTTGTTTTGTTTTTCCAAAGAATATATTCAGAAAAGAAGTAATGCAGCTCTGGTCCATCAAACTATGGAGTGACTTGTGCATGCTGGTTTTAAATAATAACTTGCTGTCACACTGTAGGCATTTTTATATGCAAACAAATGCAGATGCTGGTCTATTGCATTCTACTAGTACGTTCTTTTACAGTCCATGGCTCAAGGCAAGTCACTCTACCCACCAATTATTAAGTACATGCATACATACATACATACATACATACAATACATGCATGCATACCACACATACATACATACATACATACCATACATACATTCATGCATACATATAATACATGCATACCATACATACATACATACCACACATATGTTCAAACATGCATACTCACAATACATACCTTCATACATACATACAATATAGGCCATGCATACATATTTACATTCAATACATAAATACCATACATACATTTATACATACAATACATAGGAAATAGAATTTATGGGTAAGTAAAACAGTGAACAACTGCCGTGGGTTTTATAAACCGTAAAGAAGGACTGGTGTTTCAGAGTATACAGAAACCTTTCACAGAAGGACTGTTACCCTAATTTTATTTGCATGCAGCAGAGGGGAAGGTAAAGGATATATAGAGATGAACAGTGGGGTTTATCTATGCTGAGGGTGAAAAGGAAGGATGACTGTCCAGGGGATTTAATAAACTCCGTACAGGTTAGCATGAAGCATCATGATTACACAAATACAAGTGACATTTCATGGCCAACAACAACAGTGTTGTTGGCCAGGAAACCATGTAAAGCAGCACAAACATGTTCAGACATGCAGACATGTTTATCTATAAGCAAATGAATTCTGCAGGACTGCAAGGACAGCCACAATGACTACCAGTGTTTAATTTAAGGTAATAAATTCATTATTAACACATAATAGGAAAGTGTACTCAGTTCAAAGTACAGTACAGACATGTTTTTGCCATACTGAAATAAAGGTTTGGGGTGTTGATCATCAAGGTTACATAGACTGCATTATAATGACAGTATTCTGAGGAAGTGTGTGTATTAAAAATGGCCACAGACAGGAATGGTAGGAATGAAGACTGGGTAAGAGGACAGGTGAAACATGGCAATGTACACCAGATAAGGGCATGTCAGTGTACGTACATCCCAAAGACAAGACAGGTGCAGTATGAACAGCAATCACATATGTAAATAATACAGTACGTACTGCTAATTACACGTCCTGTGTGGGTATAGTCATATCATCACACACTTAATTGTATAATATGTGACTGTCAGACAAGGTCACATATCAGTGGAGATGACTGGTTCTGATATAAGCAACCTGACATGATCATTGGAAAGGACATTTAGCAAGGATGATATATACAATAGGGGGGTATCTGCATAATGTGAAGATGTGGCAAAAGACTTGCTTGAGTATGAATGCAATGTCAGCATAGGTTTCAACAAATTGGCACACATAATGACAGGCTCAATGACAGTAGTGGACAGAACCATGCACAATCAGGAACAATATCAATATAATACTAACATTATTCTCTGTCATTGGCATAGATATGTTTTTGTAAGTTATTAACATGTTCTGCATGAACACACTTGTACCACTGTAATGATTTGTCAGTAATCTATATGGGAAGTCAAGAACACCTTCCTCAAAAATGACCACTTTTAGGAGGTGTTAAGAGGGACACTGTTATGCCTGTATTTTAAATTAGGAGCAATCATAGCTAGTTGAGAGGTTTGCATGACACATATATGCCACAAACCATACTTGTATGAATGTAACCAATGCCATCAATGTCGTCAATGAGCTACGTATTTACTGGGTGCATCACAGGTAGCCGTATCATACATACATCTTGTATAACACCTTGAAGGGAAGTCTGCACTGTCAACTCCTAGTGGTTATGCATCACAAAGAATACTTAGATATGGCCAGAAAGATATGTGGAATCTCACACTGGTAAAAGTGGTACACTTGAGTAAAACATCCCTGGAAGATGTGTGGTGAGGTACATGCAAAAGGGTGCATTGTACTCAATTATTGGTGTGATGAAGGCTGAGAACAATGAGACTATAATGTCCTTTGATGTGGATGGCTTGCCTGTACTTAGGAGTTGTGCTGCATACAAGGGATTTGTCATCACTGTGGTCACATGCTGGTGGAAGTTCTGATTACTATCTACCTGAGTACCCAGGTCACGTAACAGTTGGTCTGCTCATAGCAGTGTGCTGTCTATATTGTAATTAGATTGAGTATTTGCTTTCAAAAGGAAACAATCATGCTTTTTCATATAGTGTGTCTCCATGGCTCTGGCAACAATCATTTTTGTGTATTAATACCTTCTGCAGTATATCAATATTCTTATTTTTTTTATTTTACATTTGTTGACCGGGCTAGTCTGGCTGGATGACAAGTCCATATATAGCAGCGGGGAGCAGTAGAAAAAATTTCTACTAGTACTAGTACATACATTATATAAATTGAAATATAAAAAAAAAATACATTTATCAATAGCATTCTTAGATTCAATGATTGTACACAATTTGCAGTTGTCCACAAAGCTGGTTAGACAAATGATGGCTACGTTTGTCTTGACTTCTGAGACTTAAATACTGAACAGGAAAGGGCCTAGTATAGAACTCTGAGGTATGGACCTGGCCACTGAACTCTACCTAGAGGTGACTTCACACACATTATCATTATGTGTTCTGTGTGTGATCTATTTGTCATACCACTTGGTGACATAATTGTTTATTCCTACCTGAGACAGTTTCTCTGTAATACCTGAGTGTGGACTTCTGTCAAATTCTTTGGCCAGATCAAGTTATGTGGGATGACACTCTTTTCCTCATCCATCCCCTTGTTGATCTTCTTGAAGACATCAACCAGATTTAACAGGCATGATGTAGCCTTAGCAAATCAAACATGGATTTGGTATACCATCGTGAGATTATCTGTGTACTTTTTGATAAGGTCCATGATGAGTTGTTGGTCTGCTTTCAGATGAGGGGAATTAGAATTATGGGTGCATAATTCTCTACATCAGGTGATGGTCCCCCTTGTTTGGATGGATAACTGCTGCTGTACATCCTTCTGTAAGACAATAGTCTGTCAGGAGACAGTGTTTAAGTATGGATCCAACTGTGTCTGGTAGGTCAGGTTTTAAGTCATGGTATAGGCAACATGGGATGGTGTCAGGGCCCATTGATCCTGGGTTATTAGCCTTAGGCAGCGTGCAGATGAACTGCTCTCCTGAGAAGATAAACTGAGTAATGTTTGCATGTATACTTTAGCAGATGGCCAGTGGTGACAGGAGGGTGAATTGTGAGACAAGCTGTCAGCTAGCAGATTGTCTATTTCTCCTGCTAAGTATGGCTGTTGGCATCCACAAACAACTCTGTGCTTAGTTATATATTCCCCTTAACATTTCACACTAATTTAAGTAGATGACTTGTAACAACACCTCCAAATACAACCTTGGTTATACATCGCATGTCACACAGTGGTACTGTTCCCACAGTCACACAACTCTACCAGTGCCATGTAATTACATAATTTACACAACATATGTCTATGTTTTTTTCATTGGAAAGCTGTATTTCAGCTGCCTGATAACAAATAAAGACACATTAAAAATGAATTGGTTGTGGCTCATGCAGAACATTTGCTGACACAAATGCTGACAGTCACACAATGGGGCTGGTGACCACCTCAATAATCCTTGGGAATAGCAACGCAATTGTGCATACAGTGAATTCCACAAGGTTGCAACTGAATTAAAACGTGATATTTTTGTGTATATCACAGCATTATAACATGTGGATTAAATAAGACTTACATGCCCATGTAATCAGTATGAATTTATTTTGATGTATGTCACAGAGCATATAAAGATGGTAGGTATACACATGCACACCTGTGCCATACTGCAAGTGTCACTGTCATGGGTGAATGAGAACTGTATAGAATGTTGATCTGATATGCCTTATGATGCCAAGAATATACATAGTATCATCCCATGTTAACATCTCTCAGGAGGTGTATTACTACAGGTGTTGTAGAAGGAACATGTAATGAAATAGCAGCAATGGCCATCAATACATTACCTCACATCACAGACTGTAATACATTCTTGTAGGCCTGCTGTACATGCACACCTCAACATAGCATATGTCAATGACAGCAACATTGACTTGTGAAATGTTCATAGGGTCATGGGTCATTACTAAGCTAATGGCTAACATCACATAAAATCCTAGACATTATTATACCATTTAAACCAAGCTACCTATATCTATATGCTGGAAGATAGAAAGGCTATGTGTGTATGTGTGTATTTGATTGCATTATATACCACCTCTCTCCATATTTCACATGTGCACCACCCCATAGCAGAATTAGCAATCATACATCCAGTGGTCTGGAGATGGCTTGCAGAGGCTCATGGAAGGACTCTGCTTCATGATGTGTGTGCACATCTTTGACATGAGGACAGGCTCCATATCTCTTTAGGAAGGATGTCAGGTGGCCAGAGGGAAAAAGGGGATGTTGGATGCATGGAGCTATGTTAAAGGTTCTTCTAAGTGTTACTGAAATGAAAAGTGATTCAAACGATCATACAATAAGAATAATGTACCACCAACCACACACACACACACACACACACACACACACACACACACACACACACATTGACTACAGTGACATTAGAACTCCTACCTACTTATACAAGCTACAGAACTCAGTACTTAATGCATCCACCAGAGCACCAGTCTAACTTGCACACTACTGGTGAACAATGCATAGTGGTCAACATCATCATTGTATGTTTGAGAGAAGATGTGTAGGCATGTATGACTGCCAAAATATTTGTTCTCCACTGAACTTGTTTGCTGACAGTAGGACACAGACCTATGCTCTTTTGACTGCACACACACTGCATATACATACACACACACACACACACACACACACACACACACACACACACACACACACACACACACACACACACACACACACTCCAGTTGACTGCAGTGATATTAGAATCCCTACCTAACTAGTTACACAAGCTACAAAACTTAGGACTTAATGCAAGAGCTATAGCACAAGTCTGAGAAGACGTTTGGGAGAAGATGTTAAGAGGCCTGTATGAAATGGATGTGTACGACTGTCAAAATATTTGCTTTGTTCTGCATGGGACTGGATTGATGATAGTAGGATACAGACGCATGTCCTTCTAACTATGCACACATACTTATATATACATAGAGGCACACACATTATGTGGCTGTTGTAATAAGTTAACCCATATGCAAGTATTTTTCCCAATCCACAGAACACAGTAGTTAATAATTGCACCATCCCTAAAGTATGCTTTTGCCTTGTCATAATGATCTTTATAGATGAAGTCATCATCATTATATGATGTGGGTAACGGGTCTATATTGAATTAGCGAACACTTAGAAAAGCAAATGCTAATTCATCGACCCCTTTTAAGCAAAAGCTTACAATCCCGAACACCCAGAATAGCGATTTTTTTCACAGGGCAAAAAATCGCTGGGCCAGTTTCGGGAGTTCGCCATTTCCTCCACTGTGGTGTGATCTCTGAGTTGGTATATTTAAGTAGGAGAGGTGTGGGGGCGAAGCCCCCCACATTATATAATGTTTTAAGTTTTTTTGTTTTTGTTTTTTTTATGACCAGCGATTTTTTTCCCTGGGAAAAAAATCACTGTTCCGGGTGTTCGAGTTTTTAAGCTTTTGCTTAAAAATGGTTGATGAATTAGCGTTCGCGTTTCTAAGCATTCGCTAATTCAATATAGACCCTGAGTAACATATCCTATTATGATAGTGGTGTGCAAAGTGTGGATTTTGTATTTTCTGTTGTGTTTCCAGTGTGAAGATATACTTTAAAAGACAGCTTCTCAAACTAAATGCAAAAAGCTGTCAGGAAAGCATGTAGCAGAATTGAGAGCAGCTGTGTCTCAATATGTTGATCATAGGATCATAGGAGGTCACTAGGCTTATGGCCAGGGGTCCTTACAAGCCTAGCCAAGTACAAGCCCTGTTGCCAAAAATATCAAGGTATTAAGCGGAACTAAGTCAACAAATACTGCCCTGTCTAAGAGGGACACATGTGAAACTCCCCTGGTAAATTTGCGGTTTCCTATCCAATCATCCAAATTATGCTTAAATAGGGTAAGCGAGGGGCTCCATTTCACCTGAATTGGAAGTTTCTTCCAGAAGAGGTAACCTCTGTAACATAATAGGTTGAGTTCCCTAGAGTGAGTGCATCTTATACCATTTGATTTATGAATGTGCAGCATTTCCATTAGATCAGGATCTGAGATTGCTTTATACGCAAGGCAAAGGTCGCCTCTGAGTAGTCTGTAGGACACAGAGTATAGTGACAGTTATTTCAGTCTGTCAACATATGACATATCCTGAAGACCCTGAATTTTCTTTGTAAGAAACTTTTGAGGTCTTTCCAGTTGCTGCAGGTGCCTGGTAAGGTACATACCAAAGGTAGCACTGTACTGTATTACTGGCCTGATGAGTGAGGAGTACAGGGGGGTTATAACCTCTTTTGTTCTAGATGCAAAGCCCTTACTTACTTATGAGATGGGTGATGTAGTAAACCTTTCTTAACATTGTGAAGACATGGTGGTCAAAGGAAAGGTTGCTGTCAACCTGTGTGCCCAAATCTTTCACCACTGATTGCATGCTTAGGGTGTTGTTATTAATGTGGTAATCTGCCAGGATGTTTCCCTTGCAGAAGAGGATTATAATGCATTTTTTTGCATTGCGTTTTAGCCCATGACTTTGGCACCAATTGTTTGTCTGTGTAAGTCCCTCTTGTAGGATGTTGACATTATTTGGGGACTCGATGACTGCACAAGTGTGCAATCATCAGCAAACTTTGTCAGCCATAGGCCTTTGTTTTAGCCTGTACATCAAAGAAGTAGATTCCAAACAACAGGGGCCCCAGCTCCAATCCCTGATTATGAGTCTGCTGGTGGAGTTAGAGTCACCTATTTTGACTGCGTGCGTTCTATCGGTGAGCCAGTTTGCAACCCATTTGACAATACACGGGTTGATCACATGCTGGGTGAGTTTATCAATGATGCCTGAGTTCAGAATAGTGTCAAAGGCCTTGGCCAGGTCCAGGTAGGCAGTATGCATGGAATTGCCTTCATCCAGGACTGGTCAGGCTTATGGGTCTATAGTTCCCAGGGTCAGTGGAGGCACCTCCTTTATGTAATGGGATGACAATTGCTGTTTTCCATTCAGCAGCCACAAAACCAGTGCTTAAACTGTGGTTAAAAAGAGTACTTAGTGGTGCAGCTAGTTCCTGTTTTAATCCATTTAGAACACAGCCTGGGATATTATCAGATCCCATACAGGCTGTGTTTTTGGCTTCGGAGAGAGCATTTACAACCTGCTTCTTGGAGATACTAGGTGGAGGACAGGTGGTAGAGCTGCTTTGAGGAATATGTGGCAGGGACAGTAGGAAGAAGTTTTCACTGAACCTGTCAGCTACCAGGTTGGCTGTTTCTGTGGGTTCAGTATATGTGGTGCCATTAACAACCAGTTCTGCACAGATCTGGGTTCCTCCTTTAAGGTTTCTGATGTTGCTAAAGAAGGTCTTATGGTTCTCCTTAATGAAGAAGGCTAATTTGTATTCATAGTTAGCTTTAGAATGCCTTATGAGGTGTCTTATTTCCTTGTTTAATCCGAGGAGGGAATGCTTCCAATTCACAGATGATTTTTTCATGCTCTTGGACAGCAATTTCTTTCTCTTATTTTATAACCTGTTAATAGAGGATGTCCACCAAGCAGGCTTGTTCTTTCTTGAGGATCTTGTTATGGTCATATCAGGTGCGGCTGAGTCAATACATTTGTACAGGTGCTTATACAAGGCATTGGTGTAAATCCCAGTATAGGTGTAAATACTATCAATGAGGGCAGGGGCTATGAAGCTATTAATGCTATCACCTATTAGGTTGTAATTGACTTTGGAGAAGTATTTTAGTCTAGTTGCTGCTAATGGGGGGGGGGTGTTAGATGTTATTGTTACTTCTAATGAGACTGATTTATGATCAGACCTCACTAGGGATGTCCGCACACATGGGATGGTGCAACCATCACCCATGTTAATGAACACCATATCCAGACTGTTTGGGCCCCTTGTGGGGGTGTCAACCAACTGTCCAGGGCATTGGAGTTGATGAAGTCCAAAAAACTTTGGGCTAGTGTGTTAGTACACATATAACTTACCCGGTCTATGGATGAGTAGTTAAAGTCACCTAAAATCAGGGTGTTTGGTTGTATCTTGAGCAATTCAAGTAGATCCAAGTATGCAGTGTGGGTATCCTGGATCATGGAGGGGGCCCTATAACTGGTAATAACTTGGAGATGGGTTTTACCTACAGTCAATTGGACCCGGATTAGTTCAAGGGAGTTGTTTTGTGTAACCGATCTAGAGGTGTATTTATCTTTGATGAATATTGATACTCCACCTCCTTTAGTTCTCTCGCCTTCAGTTTGTGGCCTGAAGGTTTGGAAGGGATTATAACCTGGTATGACCAGGATGCATTCTGAGGCCTTAAACCAAGTCTCTGTGACTACACAGATGTCAGCATCTTCTAAGGTCAGGGCTGTTTCCAGTGAGTCCATTTTTAGGTATAGAGTCCTAGTGTTTAGCAGCATAACCTTGAGGTTGCTTTTTGAAGATATTGTTGTGTCAGGAATTTTGTTGTTGTGACATTGCCTAAAAAAGACACAATGGGGGAAGCAAGAGTCTTAGCCAGTAACAAAAATCCCAGAGGTGACAGATAAAAACCATCTCTGGCAAAGCAGTATGGTCTATCTGCCATGTCATCTCAGCAGACCTGTACTGGATCCCCTTAGAATGACACCAGAAAGTAAACCAATTGTTGAAGTCAATAATTTTTTGTTTATATTGTGGTATCAGCTTAGGTAAAGATAGTGTGCTGCTCAAGGGGATCATGAAGGGAGCTCAGTCATGTCTGTCTTCATACAATCCAATGAGGTATGTCTCAAGTCATTCACACCAACATGGACTATGATGGAGTCATAACGGTACTTGTGGAGAGACTTGAGTGCGTGTTTAATCTGGCAGATCCTGGCACCTGACAGACAGCTGACCGTAACCTTCTACTTGTCTACCCTGGTGAGTTGGACATCTGTGTGCCTCACTATGGAGTCATCTATGACAAAAAAAATTTGTTTTGGATGTGCTTTGCCTTAGGGGCCTGTTTGGTGAGACACTTGTGCTTGTGGTTTTATGTGTATTGAGTGCTGTAGGTACTGTATTAAGTGTAGCATGTTTGTGTTTTGGAGCTTTCTGGTGTTTAGGTAAAATTCTGGTGAGTACCTCCACATATGATAGTTTATGTGTTGATAGCATGGTTTGTGCAGGAGGTGTAGTATGTGGGCTCACAACCCATTCAGTGTCACTCTTCTGTGAATGAGAGAGCAAGGAATCCAAATTCTTAGCGTATATGCATCTCTCACAAATTGAGCTTGAGTTGTTTAGTAGTAGTGGGTTGTCAGTGTACATGAGACAATTCTGCCTCTGGATACCTTTGTCAATCAGGATGGCTGGAGAAATGTAGGAGAACTGACCCTCCATAAAACTAGGTGTAAATTTGCTTACTTTCATGAGGAAGGATGTGGTTTAATAGGGGGCTTAATCCTGGGTCTGCACTAATGGGCTGTCAAACTGTACAAGACTATAAGGGATTAGGAGATTTCAGTTAAAGTCGTTAATGCTGTAGAAAGCCCAGTTGAGCTGCTCTCCAAGTAGCTAAGCCCAATTTAAGGGACTCTTCAGTTAGACAATGGGCAGCTACTAAGGGAAAATAAATGTACTTTAGCTTTTGTGTCTATACCCGCCAATGTGGTTATAGTGTGGTACTCTGTGAAGGAGTGGTATGTGCAAACAGATGCCTCAGATTGTTCAGATGAAGATAGTAGGGCAGTAGCCAGTCACTAAACTCTATGAAGCTGTGTTAAAACAGGTTCAAATCTGCACATACAGTTGTCGCACACACACAGACACAAACACACACACATGTTTTGTGATCAGCATGCATGCAACTGTGTATGTATGTGCATTCATATTTGTGATGAACTGATGTCTATATTAATACATATATAAGACAATCTGAATGTCTATTATCGATATAAAGCTTTAATTGATGTTACAATGCAGTTGTGCTATTTATTTTTGTAGTGTAGTTAACATTTGTAAACTAGTATTGACATATTCATTTTCAAGTGCATAACTGCAAGGCACACATGGGTCTGAGTAAATATCTGTTCAGTCAGCAACAAGTGCCTTCCCTTTGGTTATGGTATTACATGGATTATTATATGATGAAGAGTAACTGGGCAGTAAACATACGAATTCATGCCAATTAGCTATTCCCATAGCGTACTACTAATCAGCTGGTTTGAGTGAGTGATGGCAAAGTGTTTGCACATGGAGACTTACATTTAAAGAACTTGAGAAGTACTTTTGCATATCGGCTATGGTAGAAATAGTTGAGAGATACTATGGTGTTCATAATGTATTTTATATTGCAAATGTGTTTGAAATGTTATGACATGAATTACTATTAGTACTGCTTTCCCCATTTGTACTGAGTTAAGTGATGAGCAAACGTGGGTCTCTGCTTCATTGAAAAAATAATAATAATTCTATTGGTCCGTCTTACTCTGCTCAAATACGCTAAGTGAAGAGGCATGTCAATCAACACTTTGGACAATACTGAATGTAAGAAAAACACCTGCTGCTTAGCTGTCTCTGTGGCAGCAGGTGTGACAGCAGTGAGTTCTTTTTTGAGCACAAATGATACAGGGTTTGACTCCATCTCAGTCTAATTTTTTTACATATGTATTCAGGATGGTATTAAATAATTAAATGTAATAATTTTTGCAAAGTGAGAGAGAATGACTACAGTGAATTACTTTATAAAAACAAACACCACTCATATGAATTATGTCAACAGTACACATATGGAATGACATTTTATACATTCATCAGTCTAAATAAATATGATACAAAATATTTAATATTAGTGACATTACTCTGCTTTAGTGTGTTCCTTTAGTTCTGTGAGTTTAAGCAGTATTGCTCATAGGTAACCACACCATGCCATAGGATGTGAAGAGCCTTTCACAGTCGCTCAGCACTGGTGCATGATGCCAAACTCCGCACAAATGCATAGCATTCAAGCAAGCATCTTCTACATCCATCTGAGGCATGCACCAGTGGTACTTTCTATAACCTCATGCACCATGTCTAGCATCTCGTGGAAGGTGACAAAATCACCACCTCCACCAATAGTCCTGGAGGTTTCTGCTGCACAAGCTGGCAAGGTAATGCTATGTGATATTGAGGGCCCAGGTAGTGCAGGGGCTACAGAGGCAGTACTGCCAGGTTGCATCCCAGATGTGCTGGGAGTTAGTGCAGCAACCATAGCAGTTGGCCTACCTTCCTGTGCTGGAAATCATTTTGTCAGTTGTCAGGAACTGATGACATCAGAATGTTGTGACCACACATATAAAAATAAAAAAGAGAGGTAAGAGGCAGGGTAAGACACAAAAAAAGAAAAAGATAATTAGAGCTATCATATGTCACATACAATAAATTAGTACAATATGAATATAATTTTATTTTCGCATTATACTTTTTAAAAACTACAAACTAGGACTGATAATTGTTCCAAGTAAACCTTGCAATGTGCATATATTGCACATATAAATAAAAAAAAAAAATGACTAGAATCAAGAACTTTTAATGAACAACAAAACACATATAATCATAACTGGTAAGTGCTTTCATTCCCCCCTTGGAACTTCTTCAGACCTAGTTGCACAATTGAATTCCATTTAAATGCTTATTTGGCTTACATGTGACCAAAAGGCTTAATGCATTAACCCTTTCCTTCTTAAAACTACCTTAAACTTTTCCCTATCACTTAAACCTGGGCAGATACATGCATTAAGCCTTATCTGCCAGCAATACTCTCTCCAATGAAGTTCATCCTCTGCATCCAATCTATATTTATAATCATATACTTGATCGACTGCTAAAACCTTAAATAATGCCTTATTTATTCTTCCATTATTGAGCCATTATTTCCTGTTTAACTTCATCAGAAAATATACATTTCAAATTTAGTCAAATAGTCAGAATGCTGTCATGATGAAGTATAACAATTTTAAATTATGTCAGTATATAAAAGAGGGAGTAAATATAAGACTTGTAGCTAGAAATTATGAGATTAGTTTATATAAACAATTTAATTGTAAGTCAAAATATGTTGAACATATTGCATTGTGTGAGTTATGTCCAGCTTTCTATGTTGAGAGAACTATTAGACAGTTTTTTTATGAGAGTGTATGAGCATTTAAGAGCTATTGACAAGGTGGGTGTAAGTAATGCCTTAGCAAAGCATGTAAAACAAAGGCATTTGGAAGAAAAGAATAATACATGATTTAAGTTTTTAGTAGTCGATCAAGTATGTGATTATGAATATAGATTGGATGCAGAGGATGAACTTCATTGGAGAGAGTATTGCTGGCAGATAAGGCTTAATGCATGTATCTGCCCAGGTTTAAATGATAGGGAAAAGTTTATGGTAGTTTTAAGAAGGAAAGGGTTAATGCATCAAGACTTTTGGTCACATGTAAGCCAAATAAATATTTAAATGGAATTGTCAATTGTGCAACTAGGTCTGAAGTTCCAAGTAGGGAATGAAAGCGCTTACCAGTTGCGATTATATGTGTTTTGTTGTTCATTAAAAGTTTTTGATTTTAGTCATTCATTTTTTTTTTATTTTGTATTTTTACAACTGTTCAGTTCAAATTTGAGGCTTCGTGGTTTTTTGTATATATTGCACATATGCTTTTTCAAATATTACAGATTAAGTTAAGAACATGGCATTTAGGCCCATTTTTAATTAATATTTAAAATTTTTTAATTATTTTAAGATATATTTATTTATTTATTTTTTATTCACAGTTGGTTAACCAGGATAGTCCATTGGGCCAAAAGAGCCATTTTCAATGGAGTCCTGGGGAGAAAAGCTCCAAACACAGATTACACAAAGATTACAGTGATTTACATTTTAACAATTTCTGGTTATAAGACAGAACAAAAAATACTGAAGTTACAATCAAAAATAAAAAAGGAGAACATTGCTCTAGTAGGATTAAACATAAGTAGTTAGATGCAGTAGGCTTAGAATTTGCTAGATGCAAATAAGAAGTTGTTTACTAGATGCAAATATGAATTTGCTATCTGGAATTTAAGAGATGGAAGACTGTAGGAAGTGGGGAATAGGTTATGAGGGGTGGGAGTAGGAGCATTCCCATGTGGACGTTAGATGTGAGTGGAGCGATTTTTTAAAGGATGGGAGGCTAGTGATGGTACGAATGGAGGGAGGGAGGGAGTTCCATAGGTGTGCTAGTGAAAATTACAGGTTTTGTTCTGGGGGTGAAGGGGTCTATAAACTTCTATTAGGTTTTGATTGGTAGATCTGAGTAGTCTTTGTGTGTGGTGCATTTTAAAGGTAGTGGAGAGGGAGGGACAAAGGGATGGCTGGAAAATGAGTTTGTGTGCTTAGGTGAGCTGAGTATAGGAGAGGTAGTTGGGAAACTCTAGCCAGTTTAGTTTGTGGAGAGGTGCACAGTGATGGGTTGATGATTTGTTGCTAGTGGCGAATCTGGCTGTTTTATTATAACAAGAGGACAGTTTTTTTGAGAGATGATTGTAGGTTTGTTAAAAGAGGGGCACCATAAAGAAGGGAGGGTAAGAGAAATGTACTAGAGAGAGTGAGCTTAGTAGCTGAAGTGAGGTATTGATTGTGCCGGTAGAGCATGCCAAGTTTTTGGTGAGGTTTTCTTATGTTTAGTAGTAGATGGGAATCAAATTTAAGCTTGTCATCAATTTGGACTCCTAGTAGTTTGGTTTCAGATACCAGTTCAAGAGGTGTATTATTTTGTCTGGTGATGGAGAATAGTTTTGTATCAAAGGTATTGGTTTTAGAGGGGGTAAATATCATAAGTTTTGTTTTAGCTAAATTGAGTGCTAGATGGTTGCCTTTCATCCACTGTTATGTGGAAGAGAAGGCATCTTGAGTCAGCTTTAAGAGAGTCGGGATGGATGAGGCAGCACAGATGATTGTAGAATCATCTGCATATTGAATAATGTTAGCATAAGGAATTGAGCAGAAAAATTCATTGATGAATATATTGAAGAGGAGGGGGCCCAATATAGAACCCTGTGGGACACCTGTGGGGGTGTTGAGGAAGGAGGAGGTGGCCTTTTTCCACTTGACAGCTTGTTGCCTGTTAGAGAGATAGCTGGTGAACTAATTGAGAGATGTAGGTGATAGATTTAGGTTAGATAGTTTAGTAAGGAGTAGGTTATGAGAGATAGTGTCAAAGGCCTTAGAGAGATCGAGCAGGATGGTAGATACAGTGAAGCCAGAATCTCTAGCTTTATTCACAGTTTCAAGGAAGGATAGGGGGCAGTTATAATGCTATGATTGGGTCTGAATCCATGTTGGGTAGGAGTTAATAGGTTGTTGTCTAAGAGATAGGGAAGGAGTTGAAGATGGATACATTTCTCTAGGATTTTTGAAATGGGAGAGAGGCGATGGGCCGGAAGTTGGTAATATTAGTATTGTTGCCTCCTTTGTGCAGGGTAATGATGAAAGCTTTTTTCCAGAGTTGTGGAACAAGACCTTCTTGGAAAGAGCAGTTGATTAGGATACTGATTGGAAGGGCAATGGCAGCTATGCTGAGGAAGTATGAGGGAATGCTATCAGAGGCATTGGTGCATGGTTTTAGCTTCTGCAGGAGTTTTTTTATGGTAGAAGTAGGGATACATTTAATGGAGAATGGAGGGGGTTGAGAGGATGGGGAATGAGAGAATGAAGATAGAGGGGGTGGTGGAAGAGGAGAAGTGGAAGTAGGAGGTGGATAGTTATTAGAGAAGGAAGAGGTTAGTTTGGAAATAAAGAGTTGAATTGGGTGGCAAGATCAATGTCTTGTACATTTGGGCAAGGGATTGGGTTTTCAGTTGTACCAGGTTTTAAGAGGGTAGTTATACCTTTCCAGAACTTTTGTGGGTTGGTTTTATGGTTGCTTTGAAGTAAGAAGAAGTAGTTTTGATGGTCTGCTGTGATAAGCTTTTTAACTGAGTTACGAAGAGTTTTGTACTCATTGAGGGTAGAGGTAGATTTGTTCCTTTGGTAACATGTCCAGGCTTTATCTCTAAGTCGCATGGTAGTTAGCGTGTTTTTTATTCTTTTGGGTTTTAAAGGAGCAAGAGTATCTAGAAGATTTAGGAAAGTAGCATTAAAGTGTGTGATTGCATTTTCCAGGGGTAGAGTTTTTAGGGGGTACCAGTTAAATGATTTTAGGAAGTCAGAGACGGCTTTTGGGTTGAAGTTTGTTAGGCATCGGGTACTGATATAATTATGAGTAACTAGTAAGGGAGAAGGAAGACGCCTAGCGAAGATGGGAAGGTGGTCGCTGAGGGAGTCAGGAAGAGTTCCACTATCAGGGTAGTAGTGGGGGTGAGAGACTAGGATCCAGTCTAGGATGCTGCTACTAGTGAAGTTTTTAGAGGGCCTAGTCATGGAGTTGATGAGTTGAGAGTAGTTACATAGTTTGATGTTTAGGGAGTGTGCAGGGGACTGGATGGAGGACCAATTAATGTTGGTGTCTCCCATGATAATAGTTTCATTAGAGATATTGGAAGAAAGCCAGGAGAGGATATCTTCAAGTACTGAGATATTGTCTCCAGGGGGAATGTAAAGGGAGGCTATGCATATATGTTTGTGTTTGTTTAACTGTAATTGAGCTAGTATTAATTCTGTGTTGGCAAACTGGGGGATGGCTTTATAATATAGAGTAATGCATAGAGAGGATGAGTAAACTAGAGCTACTCCACCACCCTTTTTTTGGGCTCTGTCAGTTCTGATGATGGAGTAATTAGGTGGTACTATTTCTGCATAGCTTATATGAGGTTTTAACCAGGTTTCAGATATGGCTAGGATGTCTGGTTTGTTGTGGAGTAGCCAGGCATGTAGGTTTGGAATGTTGTTTGCTAAGCTTTGTGCATTAAGAGATGCTAGTAGGATGGATTTAGATGTTGAGGAGGAGGTGTTTGGGCCTGGGTTAGGGTGTATATCTCCAGATAAGAGTATGGATGTTAGAAGTTGGATTATGTAGCAGAGGTGTTTGGATTGCTCTGTTTGAGTGATGTGTGTTGAAAGATTTGTGAGGGATATGGAGGGTAGAGTGAGTGTTGAGGTTTTATAAGGAGAGATTAGTTTGTAATGAAAGCATAGATTGTGGTTGATGGGATATAGTGCAGGAGATATTGAGATACATGAGTAAGAGTGTGATGTATGGAGTGAGCAGGTTGTGTGTAAGAGTGAGATGTGAGTTATGGGGTTAGGCTGGGTAAGGTAGTAGATGTAGGTTAGGGTCAGAAGAAGTAATAGTTGAATTGAGAAGGATGAATATTTTGCAAGCATGTTGAGGCTTTGATAAGCAATATATGGTGCTGAGTAAGGAGAAAGAGAGATATGTGGTGAATGGATGGTGTGATGGGGAGGGGATAGGAAGAGGAAGGGGTTGAGTTTAGTAGCTGGAGAGGAAGTAGGAGTGGCTATGTGGGTATAAATCTAGAGGTAGTGGGGGTGGGTGGCATTTGGGGAGGGTAGCGGAGCGGAGTGAGCCCGCAGGGTGAACAGAGCGGGTAGACCCCAGGAGAGAAGGCAGCAGGGAAAGGATTTGAGTGATAGTCAGAGGTAGGTAGAATTGTTAACAAGCAGTTAAGGAATAACAGTAGGAATGGATATTATTTAAAAGTGAGTGAGAAGGAGAGAGGGAAAGGAGATTAATGGTGGTTGAAGACTGCCATCTAGTGATCAATCCTGTAACAGTAGAGAATGGAGCAATTAAGGGAGGTAGAAGGGTGTAGGGAAGAAAAAAGGCTCAAAAATAGGGAAATGGGTGGCAGTGATAAGGCAAGTATGGAGGGGGTTTTCAGTAAGGAGGGTATGGCTGCTGGCTATTCGGGTCAGGATCCTACACTAGCTCCTAGTATATTTGTTACCTGTGGGATTTGAACCCACAGCATCTAACTGCACTATGATACTGACTCCTACCATGAGTGACAGAATGAAGTATGCATGCTTGATTTTACAGTTAAGATATGCTACCTTACTTTGTTACTAATGTATAGAAGAACAATACTTTTGATACAATAATAATTATTTTGTGGTGCATTCATACCCCTTGCTTCTCTTAGTCTTTCTAAATGCTTAGCTTGAGCTTCCCTGCACTCTGCAATCTCCAGGGCAGCTGTAAAATACACAGGAGAGAAAAAGAGAAGAACATTGTGCATACCAGCCCTGCCTATCTCCACCTTTGAGTTTAATTTAAAGTATCTTTATCTGAATTCTTACACAACTGTGGGATGTCAGCAGTCTTAAGCTCATCCAGCCACTTGTTGAGTTGTGGCTGCTTGCACCTTTTCAGCTCATTGAAGTGGTGCCTGCATTGCTCTCCAGTGCATGGAATGTCAGTTGCACTGGAGAGAGCCTTGGCAAAATTATTCTAAGCTTCTGATTTATAGTGAGACCCAGTATAGTCCCCCTACAATAGCCTATGGTTGTGACGCTTTACAAGGAATCCAGTGAATATTCTGGACTACTCTTCACCCCAACTTTGAGTCCTAACCTAAACTGGACACTTTCCTTTCTTGTTCCTGCCATGTTGGCACAGGTCATACAGCAACAGTTAAAGTGTTTTCCAGCCAATTTGTGATATTGTGTTTAATGGTCAGTGAGCAACCTCACACAAATTTGAGGTAAGTTTGGCATCCCAGTCCAAGGACAACCACAAACAATTCTTTAGGTATGTCTGCAACCTCAAAGGCAATACACAATTGTGTGTAGAGCTCATTGAAAATGGAGCCAACTATACTAAGCCAGAAGAAATAGCAAACCTCCTGGTTGATAAATTCAGCTCCAACTTCCCCATCTTTCCCCCTCAACCTTCCCTCAAAAAATACCATCAAATATAACTCCCCCTACTATCACTAGAGAAAAGGTCCTTAATGGTCTCCCTAAGACCAAGAACACTGCATCAATGGGCCCAGACAATATCCCAGGATGCCTTCTAAATAGCATGAAACATGACCTGTTAGGGCCTCTGGAATTACTATTTAACTGTGGCCTCCAAACAGGCTTTGTGTCTCATGAATAGAGAATAGCAAGAGTCATCCCTCTGCACAAAGGTGAGCCATCTACAGACCATGGAAACTACAAGACCCATAAGTCTTACTAGTCTTATATGTAAAGCCACAGAAAGAATTATCATGGAAATGATCAATCAAGATACAGTAAACCTCCAGACATTGGACCCAACCCAGTTTGGTTCTGTCAAGGGAAGATCATGCCTACTCAACCTGGTGGACTTCTTTGAGAAGGTCACCAAAGCAATGGATTAAGGAAAAATGGTGCATACTGCCTACCTTGACCTGGCCAAGACATTTGACTTGATACCCCACTTGGGCTTTGTTGACAAACTTAGGAGGTTAGGCACAAACTTGTATGTCACCCAGTGGATAGCCAACTGGCTAACATATAGGACCCAGGAAGTTAGAATTGAGGAGTCCACCTCTAAAAAGAGGGCAGAAACAAGTGGAGTCTCTCAGGGATCAGTCCTTGGACTGCTCCTTTTTGGCATTTACTTCTCTGAAGTCAAGGGCAAAGCCAGTGTTCCCTGACTGAATACATTTGCAGATGATTGCAAATTAGGAGCTGTCACTGAATCCCTCAATGACCCAAATGTTCTCTAAGAGGGGCTGACACAGACAAACAACTGGTGTCAGAGCTGTGGACTACAACTAAATGCCAAGAAATGCATAATGGCATCCTTTGGAAAGTCATCCACCCCTGATAAATATGATATTGACAACACACCCCTTAGAGCCGATCCAGTAGTCAGGGACTTAGGGGGAAACATAGATAGTAAGCTCGTCTTTGACCATCACAGTAGTGAGGAACTCATTCTATCTTGCGCAACTTAAAACAAAGGTATGGCATCCAAGTCCAAGGAGGTCATTGTCCCGCTGTATTCAGCATTCATCAGACCTATCATTGAGTACAATGCCCCCTTTGTTATGTACCTAGCCAGGCATATCCAACAACTGGAACATCCACAGAGGTTCCTCACTAAAAGAATATAGAGCGTAAGTAAAATGTCCTATGCAGACCACCTCAATGCCCTATTCCTATATTCTGTATACTATACTTTTGAGGGAAGATCTATGCCTGGCATACAGAGCATTGTCAGACCCCACTCTGATGCACCTCTTGCATATCCACAAAACAAACAGCACCAGAATTACCCATTCTAAAGACTTAAACCTTGCCTGTGATATAAATAGGACCTGCTGGAGAGACAGGTATATATCCCAGAGACTACCCCGTCTATGAAACAGGCTCCTCATCTATATGAAGCAGTGTTCCTCCCTTACTCATTTCAAGTGCAACTTGGACAATTGGATGGGAAACAGGAAATTCATCCCTGGTTTGGCACCTATGTCTCTAATGGACACAGGTAACATGTAAATGGTTTATCTTCCAGGTCCATGCTTACTCTTATCAAGAGTATCAGAACTCATCAGAGATTTGGGATGCATGGCTAGGCTTAAAAAAGTCCTTGTGGTCATTAGCCTAGTAAACACCTTTGAACCTATGAACCTATGAACAACCATGTCAACCGCATCTGCTTGATGTTAAGTGAAGAGCAACAATATCAAAAAGAGAGGAAGGCAGTTTAAGAATTAGGAAGGGTAATGTGATATTTCATATTAGTTTATAGGTTGGATGTCGATTTACCTGTTATATGAGTTAACTTTTCAGACATGTATTTGGGTGTATGAATTTTATGACCTGACATATTTTTGGTGGCTTTACAGACTGATAAAACTAATTTGTACAATGTGGGATTCAAACCTATGCAAAACAGACAAAACATAATCCTCCCCATAGGTGTTTTTAACTCTTTGTCACAAAGGAAGCATTTGTCAGATATGTTCATAAATTATATAGACACATTTAAGAGTGAGTGGTTAACCATGTATGTGTGTGACCTAACAATGTCTTGGTTTATACATTCATGTGTGTATGAATATCATTAAAGTATGAGGTCCATGCGAGGGCAGAAGGGACACTTGTAAGTACAGAAACATAATTGTCAGTATACCCTCAGTTACACATATAATTCATATGATATCCACTGCTATGCATAGTCATTTTTATGTATAATTATGCTATTATTGTTAATTTTAATATAAATTACAGTGAACCAGCATTAGTAAAAGCTGAAGTTTGCTGGATTAAAACCCTGATTCATCTGTATTGTGACAGATGTCAGATGAACAGTTATCACCTATTTATGCTGTGGGTCAAAGGGGGGGGGGAGTTGAATGAGCTTGATTCCTTTTCACCAGGCCTACAGGATTTTCAACCAGTATGCAGGTCAGATAGATTAGCCAGCAAGTTGAGGCATTTACTGGATTCAGGGCAGATTCTACAACAATCCCTAAAGAAGGACAACTACAAGCAAGAGGTAGGGGGTGGAAGAGGAAGTGATTGTTTATAAAAGGGATGGTACTGTTGAGTCCTAAAAAGGTTTCAAAATTTATAACTACTCAGATTTAACACTGACTAAGTAAGGAACATTTTACACTATTTTTAAAATGATTTAAGTATGTTCCTACCAAACAAGTAGACATAGCGAACCCTATATTAGAGTTAAAATTATTTGTAAGGAAATTAAATTTTAATATATTTTTAGAGACCAATTAAAACCTAATGAACAAAAAAAAATGATTCTCTCCACCTTAAAAAGCATAGCACCATCACCCCCCCCCCCCAAATGGAACACTGCAGGTGTTTGAAAAAACAGTTATGGAAGATATGTATAAATTATTTTCTCAGGACCAGAAAACACATCACAATCTCACAAAAAAGAGAAAAGTACTGGCAACCTTAAAATATAACAAAGAAATTAGAGTAATGAAGCCAGATAAGGGGGTAGTGTGGTGATTTTTAAAGTGGAAGATTATAAGAATGTTATGACTGGGTTATTATACAATACCGATACCTTCTCCCCTATATCAAAAAAAGGAAATTAATATTGCATACTGGAAAACTGATTCCTACCTTGAAGAATTCTTGTTGGATAGGTACATCAATCCAGACATTTAACAATTTTTGCAACAGCCAAAACCAGTTATCCCAAATGTATTTGGGATCCCAATGGTCCATAAAAGTGTGAAGAATCCCCCTTTCAGGCCCATAGTGTCAGCCAAAGGATCTAAAACTCACCCCATAGCTGTGTTAATAGACAACTTAGTTAAGGAAATAGTGGTCAACACACCCCACATAGATAAGGACTCTTGGGATATTTTGAGCAAACTTAAGTAAAGATTGTGGAAGGAAGGGCTTATTTTCATAACCATGGATGTGGTTGATTTGTTTTCTTCAATTCTCAAGGAAGAGGGGTTAGAGTATTTTAGGATTATTTTAGACCAACCAAAGACACTGGTGGCCACAGTGGTTGATCTTATGGAGTTGGTATTAGAAAACAATTTTGTGCATTTTGAAGGGGAGTATTACCAGCAAACTCAAGGTATAGCAATGGGTGCATCATGTGCCCCGGTTTTTGCATTAAACATTGTTATGCTAGGCTGGGAAAAGGATTTAATTTTTTCTAGTCCCTATGCCCAACACTTACACTTGTACGTGAGATTTTTGGATGATGTTTTTATTTTATGGGATGGGGAGTAGAACAGATATTCCAGTTTGTGGACTACTTGAATAGTTGTTCCAGTTATTTCAAGTTCACTTATAGCTGGAGTAGACTGAGGATTAGTTATTTGGACACCTGGATTTCCAATGCTCCATGTGGCTTTAAGTCAAATATATTCAGAAAGGAAACTTTCTGTAATGTGTATCTGCATTTTTCTAGCAACCACCCATATGTCCATAAAAAAGTCTGGTAAAAGGACAGGCCATCCGGATTGCAAGGATGACATCTAGGCACGAGGACCTTTGGGGTGAACTTACGAAGTTAAAAGAAATGTTGTTGGACAGGGACTACCCAGAGAAAATGGTTGATGTCTACATTCAAGAGGTATGTCAAGGATGGGGGACTAAATATAAGCTACTATTGGGAACATATTTTGTTAGATCTAAGAAAATAGTACAGGATAGCCATTACGATAGAGCACTGGTTGTGGAATACAACCAGTGTAGCAAATGAATAAAAGAAATAATAAAAACAAATCGGAACATATTTAGGGTCAATAAAGAAACACATGAGTTTGTGAGTCAAGAACCAGTTTTTGTATACAAAACTGGGAAAAATTTCAAACAACTTTTTGGAAAGGGAGGGGGCCGTTTGCATATTCAGAAAAGGGTACACTGCCTTGTGGTAGCTGTAAACAATATCATTTTATTAGTAAAAGTAGAGATTTCATTTTGGACAACATGTTGGATAGGAAAGTGGTATTTAGGAATGCAAATTTTGCTACAAGTAGGATAGTATATTTAGCTAAATGTGATAACTGCCCAGCCTTCTACATTGGGAAGATGGAAATGACACTTAAAATGAGGATATATGAACATTTGTATGATATAAGTAACAAGAAGGAGACAAGTGCCCTATATAAATATTTCTGTGTGTGCACCAATTTTAAGAGGGTTTTTTTTGTTTTTTTAGAAAGCATTAAAGTCGATCCAAGGCGGGGTGACTGGCAGGGATTATTGTTAAAAAGGGAGCTAGTCTGGCAGTTGAGGTTAAATGCCACTTTACCACCAGGACTAAATGATCAGATATCAATCATTCCAGTGTTGAAAGAAAAATCTGAAACTTTAAAATAAGAATTACATATTCATTTTGCTTTTTTAAGTTTATCAAGATGAATTTTATGGTGCATAGAAAATTGTTTTTAGTGGATATGTATAACATTTTGTACAATGTTTAAAGCTTTTATGCTTTAATAACAGGTTACAAGTGTGAAATATGTGAACGGCCCTTTAAATTTTGTATTGGTCATAATTGCTGTGACAAAAGCATTTTAGTTAAGATGGGATTGTATATAAGGTTTTTGAAGAGAGGGATTATTTTATCTGATGAAGTCTCCTTGGAGGGACGAAAGTGCTAATACTTGTTTCTTTGCTGATGTCTTATACATCAATTAAAACATTTCGTGGAGAGTTGGACTGCATTTTGGCTTTTATTAGTTTGGATTTTTGCTGCCGGATTTTTGGTCATCTGCATTTTGGCCATGTTGCCACAGGAAAAACTTGGTACAGGTGTATTTTTTATATTCATTACCATGACTGCTCATTGCAACTAAGAATGTTTGTCACACATGCTTATTAGTTATATATACACATTAAAGTGTTGAGTGATTAACCATGTATGTGTGTAACATGAAAGTTCAGAAAATAAATGTTTAATTGTAGAACAATAATTGCAGATAACCACAGTTAGACTTATAATATATATGATATCATGTGCATGCTCAATCCATCTGCTATACATAGTTATTTTATGTATAATTATCTTTATATACTAATTTATTTAATATAAATTACAGTGGAACAACATTAATAATTTGTTTGAATTTAATGGAGAATTATTTAGACAATTGCAGGAAACGGCCATGAGGGCAACGTTTGCCCCCATGTATGCAAATTTATTTATGGGTTATTTTGAGAATTTGTATAGTTATAATAATGATTTTTTTTAATTAAATATGTAGTGAGGTATTTTAGGTTCATAGATGATTTGATTTTTATTTGTGAGGGGGTTCATGATAAAGTAACAGAATTTATTGACGGTTTACATAAAAATAGATTTGGCATCTGTTTTGATGGCTTATAGAGAGGAAGGAAAATGAATTATTTAGACATAATAATTGAGGGAATGAATGATGGTAGTATTAAGACCAAAATATGTAGAAAGTTTGAACAACATGATTATATTTTACATGGATTGAGTTGTCATCCCCGCATACTATGGAATCAATACCTTATGGAGAGTTTTTGAGAATAGGGAGATTATGCAGTGACGTAAATAAGTATAAAGAAGAACCGGATAAAACTATTAGGATGTTTATGAATAGAGGATATCAGAGTGAATTAATTAGGGAAGTTGTAAAGAAAGTAAATACAAAAAATGTAAGGTACCATCAGCAGGAGTATAGAGGAAGTAATGCTGTATATGAAAGAAATAAAATTCAGGATTCTATTTATTTTGTTACAAAGTTTACCCTGTTGTCAGAGAAACATATTTATTAGTTTCAATATTTTGGAGGTATTTTGGAGAGGGATGCACATTCAGATTTTACATGCAGTAAAAGAATTAAGGTTTTTGTATATGAGAAGGAGAAGTATAAAAGACATTTTAGTACATGGGAGATTTTGTTTACCCATGGTGACAAGAAATGATGCAGTGGTTCAAAAGTGCACTTTTCCCTGTGGAAGATGTGCAGAAATTTATACTTAGAGGTTTCCCCCAAATTAATGGTAAGAGATTTCAAGAACAGGGCTTTTTTAGTTGTGAAAGTGAAGGGGTCATATATGGATTGAGATGTCCCTGTGGAAAATATTACATAGGTGAAAGCAAGAGAAGTTTTTCTGCAAGGTTAAAAGAACATGTGAAGGGCATTGGGTAGTGAAGTTAGTCCTGTAGCTATACGTTTTCAACAGTTCCACAATGGGATCCATCATGGTTGGAAGCAACTATTTTGGAACAAATATTAAATGAGGAAACAGCTTTGTGTGATATAAGAAATCAACCAAGAAGAAAATAATATATTTTCATTTTAAAGTTTAATACTCCTTTCCCCAGAGATCTTAACAGAGAATGGAAATGGAAATGATTTTTGTGAATGGGTTCTTTAAATGGTTTTAATTAATTATTGTTTAATTGATTTAATGGAGGTATATTTAAGGAGTGTATGGTATAGTGTGGGTTATACTCTGTAAAAGGCTTATTTCAGCCGAGGCACTAGAGATTTGCAAGTATTTGTTGTTTTAATAGTGTACTGCTTTACGTATTTCTGACCTTCCCTGCTTTGTGGTTTATACAATATTTGCTTGTTTGGTGGTTATTCACACTAATTGGGAATGGCCAGTGATTCTTTTGTGACTTTATCCCAAATGTTTTGAGAAAAAGGCTCGGATTACTCACAAAGATCCATTGAAAGCTTTCTCATCCAGTCGGGTGATGGTGCAGGGCCATCAGCACCAATGGAGAATCGGGAATGTGAGCAAATGAACCGTCAAGACTTGGTTACAGGTATCCTGAATAAGTGGGAAGAGGAAAGAAGGAAACAATGTATTAATCATTTTACAGCTATTGGGAAGAACATAAAGTTACCTGCAACTCCAGAAATTTAGGTACTTTTTGATTGTGTGGAGAGACTGATTTTCAAGGAGACATCAGTGTTTCTGAATTTATAAAGTCTCCAAAGGTACCTGGAATTGAATATAATGCCAATAGAACTGCAGACTGTAAAACATCCATCGACACCCTTCGATTTACATTCAGAGTAGGATAAACAATTCAATGCCCAATGGATTGCGGCAACCCATAAGTGCAGCATGGAATGGGTGAGCATTCTGATGGAGCGGGATATTATAAAAAGACAAAAATTAAAAGAAGAAACCAGAATGGTATGTAAACATATCTTGCAGCATACTAGTGGTGATGCATTTGAACAGTTTTTAAGGGGTGTAAATGAAAAACTTCTCCTTCATGAAAAGGAACTTGTGGAAAGAAAGAAAAACAAATCAACTCAGGACTTGCAAGATTACGAATGCAATCAAGTGTATGTTTTGGTATCTAAGCAACTAGGCAAACATCACCAAGTGAGGTGTGAAGGGGAACAGGAAATTGGAAACCATCAATGGCCCCTATACACAGCAGCGGATAGTTCAGCATCGTCCATGGAGTATGATAGTGAAGGTTATAAAGAATATCCTAGTTTACCAAAAGCTGGGAATGAGTGGAGTACATGAAAAAGGACTTTTCATGACCTGCAAGAGTTCAAGGGTAACCACAAAAGATCCGGAAAATTGCAAGGAGTGTGGGTATGGTTCCTGTTCCTTTAAATGAGGTAAATGGAATTAATTGTTTGACTCATGAGACTGTTTCTTCAAAAGTTAGACAGAACAAGACTGTTTCTCTAAAAAGTAATTTTAACTATATAGTAAACTTGTCAGGTTGTGATTTAACGTACAATATGTCTGTTTTAAGCAAAGGTTTGAAGTTTATTCCTACAGCATTGCCAAGATTATATGAAATTAAGGTGGAGATTTTTACATTTGTGTACAAGTTACATCCATTTAATTATTTTAAGGAGAATGTTGTAAGTTTTAATAATCAATGTACTGACGTTGATTCAGAATGTAGCGATGATAGTTATTCTTCTTGCAACTCAGATTTGGAACCCAATGCTTATTGCAAATTTAATACAGAGGGAATACCTCAAAGAATGATTTTATTCCTCCATTTGAAAATGAAACTATACATCAATTTTCTTCCTTTCTGAATTATAGTGTGGAAAAAGAATATAATTTATTTCAGAAAGGGAGAGAAGGAATCAAATATAATTTAAGTAGAGAAGAATGGCAAAGTTTGAATGATTTGAGTCATAGGAGGGAACTGGTGTTTAAACCAGCAGATAAAGAGGGAAAGTTAGTTATTTTGCACTTTATACAGTATATTAGAATGTGCTATGAACATTTGAATAACAGGAAAGTGTATGAGAGGGTGGATCTGAATGTTTATTATAAACCCTCGGATGAATGTAAATAGCTTTTGAATAAAGGGTTAAGATTAAATTATTTTTCATATGAGGATGTGCAATATATATTTAACAGCAGAAATTGTTCCATTGCTAAGTTTTTTGTGTACCTAAAAATCCACAAAAGTCTACATAATCCACCAGGCCTGTCAACTTGGGGTATTTTACACACAATATTTCATGTTTTCTGCACCAACATTTGTTAACTGAGGTATTTGTGTTACCATCTTACATTAAAGATGTATTTGACTTCATGGAAAAAAATAAAGAATGTAAAATGGGGAAGCAACAGATATTGTGTAGTAATAGATGTTGTAAGTTTATACACTAGCATCAAACATGTTTTTGGCATGGAAGCTTTATTGTATTTTTTAAGTGAACCCCCTGTACTCATTATATATTAGAATTCATTTTATTTTGTTAGAAAAATAATTTGATTGAATTTAATGGGGAATTATTTAGGCAATTGCAGGGAACAGCCATGGGGGCAGCGTTTGTCCCATATATGCAAAATAATTTATGTGTTATTTTGAAAATTTGTATATTTATAATAATGATTTTTTTATTAAATATGTAGTGAGGTATTTTAGATTCATAGATGATTTCATTTTTATTGATAAAGTAACAGAATTTATTGAGGGTTTACATAAAAATAGATTTGGCATCTGTTTTGATGTGTTACAGATAGGAAGGAAAGTGAATTATGTAGACATAGCAATTGAGGGAATGAATGATGGTAGTATTAAGACCAAAATAGCAGAACGTTTGAACAACATGATTATACTTTACATAGATTGAGTTGTCATCCCTGCATACTATGGAATTAAAACCTTATGGAGAGTTTTTGAGAATAGGGAGATTATATAGTGATGTAAATGAGTATAAACAAGAACTGGATAAGATTCTTAGGATGTTTATGAATAGAGGATATAAGAGTAAATTAATTAGGGAAGTTGTAAAGAAAGTAAATACAAAAAATGTAAGGTACCATCAGCAGGAGTATAGAGGAGAGATGAAAAGTTAGCAAGCAAAGGAGAGTAGTAGTGCTGAAATTTAATTCATCCTCAAGTCTTGGTGAGTACCTTCATGAGGTAGACCCTGTTTTTCACAAAATCTCATCAAGGTGACACTGCTATAGAGACTGTATTTGTATAGCATATATCATGGACAGAAGTAGGTCAAAAGCTAAAAATGATTGCTGGGTGCACGAGACCCAGGATAAAAAAGTGTCAAGTCCTGGTATGCGCACTAGTGCCAGGACTGGAAAAAATGACAGTGTAAAATCCTCAAAATATGGAAACATTCCTACAATGGGGCCAGATCCAGGGGGAGGATGCCCCCCCCCCGTTGTAGAAGGAAGTAACAGTCCACAGAAATCACAAAAATTGATAGGCCAAAGAAGAGCCATAAAGCCAATAGAGTAGGCTATTGAGGATAAGAAAGAAATTATGTATTATTACTGTTATGCAAAAAGCTCAGAATTTCCAGACGCAAGATATACAAAAAGATTAAGAGATAAGTTAGAGAAAGAAAATACTTCTGCAAGAAAAACTGTCAGAAGCTTCAAATAAAAATTTGCAGTCATTGATACAACATATTTTTGAAAAACAGTATATAGATCAAGAAACTTTGATCCGTTTGGGAAAAGCAGCATCTGAAGAAGTACAAAAATGTAAACAACAAAACTTAGATATTTTTGAAAAGCATAAAAAAGAAATATGGACATAGGAAAGAAAGAGAGATTTGATATGGTGCAGTATTTATGCAAAGGCGAAAGCCAAATTAATCAACATAAAGAAGCAGCCCGAAATATATTCAAAGAAAAATACAGAGAAAGGCATCCAGATATGGAAAATTTCACAATAAATAAAATAATATCACAAAGAGGGAATGTAGAAAAGAAGATTAGTAAAGCATAGTAGTTGAAGTTATGGAATGCCTGCAAAGTGAAGGATTTGATGTAGAAGGTCTAACACAGGTTACATCACAGCATAATGGCAGAAACAGGAAGATCAGAAACATCTGAAGAAGAAATATGGACATGGGAAAGAAAAAAAGATTTACTATGGTGCAAAGGAGAAAGCAAAACTAAGAAGAAAAGAATCTATTTTAATTTTAAAGTGTAATACTATTTCCCCCATAGGTCTTAATAGAAAATGTAACTGGAAATGCTTTTTGTGAATGGGTTCTTTAAATGTTTTTAATTAATTATTGTTTAATTGATTTAATGGGGGTATATTTAAGGAGTGTATGGTATAGTGTGGGTTATACTCTGTAAAAGGCTTATTTTAGCCGAGGCACTAGAGATTTGCAAGTATTTGTTGTTTTAATAAAGTGTACCACTTTACGTATTTCTGGCCTTCCCAGCTTTGTGGTTTATACAACATTAATAAAAAGTTGGAGGTTGTTGGATTAGAACCCTGGCTCTTCTGTGTTGTGGCTGTGAACTTACACCAGTTGCTGCAGGGAAGACTGGGCAACAGGTGTATTTTTTACCCTCTTTACTATGTATGAGTGTTGACCACCGCGCTACACCACTTAGCGTCTTTTTACAATAGAAGACCACACATATTACAATCTATCTTTTTAGAAATTGATGACAAGTCACCAGGTGTTGTGGAAGCATACTAACCACTGCCTAATGTCACTTAGCATGTTTGCGTGATGGAAAGCACAATATAACAATGTCTGCTTATTGTCTGCAGGTGTTGTTGAAGTGTACTGACTGCCGTGCAACTCCACTTAGCATGCTTGCACGATGGAAGGCACAAGATGTAATAATGCATTTTTTTCTGAAATTGACAATGTCTGCTTGTTGGCTGGGGCATTTTGTTGTCTTTGCACAGAGGTGAGCAATGCCCAAACAAGACAGGCAAAACTCAGCATGAAATATTCTTGTAAAAAGTGTTTATTCTTTTTCATCATTAAGAGATAAATGTGGGACTTGAACCATGATCTACATACCCTACATGCTGTGTGCTTCATTGTGTTTATCAGGAGTGTTGCACACACACACACACACACACACACACACACACACACACACGCACACACGCACACACGCACACACACACACACACACACACACACACACACACACACACACACACACACACACACACACACACACACTTGATTCACAGCTTCACAGCTATAATTTATGCCGCCCTTATCATAGAAACAACTTCCATTCATTTTGATTTATTTATCCATTTCACCTTATTTGCACTAAGCTGAGTGTCATGCAAGTATTAATATTAAAAAAAAGAAACATAAACAACATTACAAAATGCATCTTATCACATCTTATTGATTTTTACACAACTCTGGATTTGAACTACCATACTAATAAACCTGCCAAACGCAGTAGGAGTGTGTTATCTGTCTTTGCCACAGAAACAATTTTGCAGCAGGAAAGCAAATCATTGTGCATACAAGCAAGTCCCATTTCATCCACAGTATTAACAAGGCATATATACTTGTACATTCTCATTTGTACTTGTGTTGCTTACAGATTTATTGCAAAGGATGATCATTTAACCAGTTATGAGTACTGTTTGCACCAATGCAGCTCTGTTTTCTGTTTTGTCTTGTGTTTATTCTTCTCTTATCTGTGCTGTACTCTCAGACATGCAATCTGTAAAACATTTTGTACCATCTTTCTTGACTCTGTTTTTTTTCTCAGTCCATTTCACTGAGCCAAACTCACCTGAGTAATTGATTGTTTTTCTTGAGTGCCGTGATCACTCCAGCCTGTTTCTACCTGCTCCATTCAGCCTCAGGCTCACTCTGCTCCACTACCCTACCCCCATTCCCACATACCCCTACTTACTCCTAATTTATACTCTAGCCAGCCTAACCACACCCCCCTTAAGCCTGATCTCCAACACTTCAAATCTCACTTATCCACTACCACAGCATCCATCCAAACCACACCCCCTGTCCATAGTCCAACCTCTTCCCCCTAACCACCTACACCACACCTCTTCACCCACACCACCTCCCATATCTACACTTCCTACCGGGTATAACTTTTTCTATCCACATCACATTAACTCCACTCTCTTGCATCCCCACACCCTTACCATTTCTTCTACTCTTTCACTTACCCACCTAACCATTCTCTGAATCAGTGATAGCTTATTCACTCGTATTGACACAGCCTTCCTATAAAATGCTTCTCATTTCCTTAACTACTTCATTACTTCTCCTTCTCTCCTTCTTAACTACATATCATATTAACTTATCATACTTAAAACAACTATCCACACTCACACACACCATCAATAACAATGACATAACACAATTACTCTCAATTACTGCCTCACTATACAAATTCTCTTACACGCACCTCCTTAAAATCAAAATATTACATCACCCCACATCTTAACTGAAACACAAGTCAAAATACAACATCTGTTACTCATAATCCACTCAATGTACCCTACTTACTAAAACCTTTCTACTCACTGGAGACATTCACTCTAATCCTGGTCCACATTCCTCTCCACCCAGTCAAAACCACCCTTCTCCTCTACCATCCTCCCCTCCCTCTTTACCCCTCTCTCACCCCAGTCCTCTCCCACTTCCAAAAATGTAACCATTCTCACTAAGAACATACAAAGCATACTTAATAAAATGTCTGAATTCCAGTCCTGGATTGCCCACCATACTCCAGATATCATAACCTTATCTGAAACCTGGCTAAAATCATACATCTCAGATAATGAAATCCTACACTTGGAGATAATATTTTCCATCAGGATAGAATCGCAAAAAATGGAGGAGGTATAGCCATACTTTACTCTGAACAATGTAACCTCATCTCTCTTATCTATCCCACTCCCAAACTTTCACCGTGCTGAATTGCTCATAATAAATTGTTATTTAAACACTCATAAAAAAATTGCAGTTGTTGCCATCTATATACCACCAAGTAAAAACATCCCCATGCTGGAATACATCCTGTCATGGATCTCTCACAACAATCCATATGAAACAATCATCCTGGACAATGTAAATGTATATTGGAAATCAGTAACCTCTGACTCCCTCATCTCCATCATTAATCTGCATGGCTTCTCTCAACTAATCTCTACCCCAACATGCACGAATAAACATTCCAATATCAGCTCCATCCTAGACTGAATCCTGACATAAGATCCTAACATCACAATCCCTGTACATTGCTTGATGCCTTAAGTGACCACCTGCCCACCCACATCCATGGACACTCTCTCCATCTGTGTAGATCTCACATATACAAAGACTGCCAGAAACTCTCAACCTTCAACCCTGTTATGCTTAATAATAGACTATCATCCATTAATTGGTCCTGCATCCTTCACCTTCCCCAAAATGATGCCATACTAAAATTCAACTCCCTAGTGCCCCTCAAGAGAATAAGGATAAAATCACGCTTTACTCCCTGGCTCATGGAGGACACTCATTCCCTAATGCATAAAAGAGATAGTGCTTGGAAATCCTGGCTAAAAACCAAATCTCCCATACACCTTCAAGCTATAAAAAACTTAGAAACCGCACCAAAAAAACAGGTCAACAATGACATGCAAAATGTTTACCATAGCCCCCAAAGTAACCATTACACTAATTCCAAATAATTCTGGAATACTATCAATAAGGTCCTGTACCTTGGAAGCCCCAGTACACCAAACCCTGCCCTAACAACTCTGCACAAGAAACTGCCACCTTCCTCAACTCCTACTTCATCGACTTCATCGATAAGCTAACCCAAATAGACCCCCAACACCAACCTACCTACCCCACCCCCACTAACTGACATAACCCCCTTTTCACATAAGCCAGTTGCCACTGCTTCCATAAACTCACTCCTTATCAAACTAAAGCCATGTTCTCCCTCAAATGACAAATTACCCCACTTAAAGCTCACTGCTGACTCTATAGCCTATCCTATCTCTACACTAATTAATAGATCAGTCCAGGAATCTATGCTCCCTGATATCTGGAAAACATTCTATACCATACCTCTACACAAAGGAGGAAAATCCACTGACCCTTCCAATTTCAGGCCCATAGCCATTCTGTCCCCACTTTCTAAAATCCTCAAAAAATGCATACATACACAGCTTCTCAACGATCTTCTTCAAGAAAATCTTCTAACAACAACCCAACATGGATTTCAGCCCAACCATAGTACTGCTACATCCCTTATATCTTTCACACATACTGTCGTTGAAGCTACAGACAAAAACAAACTTGTCTCTGGTCTCTTGTCTTTTCCTACACCTAAAGACCTTGACACTGTCTCACATAGTAAGCATTTAGCAAACCTATCTGACCTTAATCTCTCCACTTCTACTCTGAAATGGTCCTCCATCTACCTTACCAACAGGCTTCAGTCTGTCAAATGGCAAACCTCTTTCTCCCCTTTCCTACCTATGCAAATAGGTGTCCCCCAAGGCTCCATTCTTGGACCTCTCCTATTCAAATTATTTACTAATAACCTTCACACAGCTTGCTGTCACTCATCTCTTATTCAATATGCAGACATTTCTACAGTAATCTCTTCTTCTGACAATCATAAAACAAACTTCTTTTCCTTCAAAAATCTCTTTCTCATCACAAAACTACCTTTATCATCTCATTACTTAATAACACAGTCATTAAAGTAGAATCTCACACTAAGCTCCTTGGTACTATCATAAATAATCAATTACAATTTGACCATCATGTCCAACACTGTATCAAAGAACACACCAAAACTGGGGCTGCTCTACAGGAACAAAAAATTCCTCACCACAGAATCCTCGCTAGCACATGCATACCTTCTACCCAGCCTACTCTATGCCTCTCCTATCCTAACAAACGTACAGTTTACTCGTATTTCCAAGCTGGAACAAACTTATAACAAAATTGCATAATATGACACAAACCAACCTTACAACTCTCATCACTGCCTTTCACTTAAGAACCTTCAGTGGTTAGAATTCCCCATCAACTCCTGCTATCACAACTTCACGTAATTCACTCCATCCTGAACAAACCCACTGCCTGCCCCACTCTCTCTTCTGTAGCATCCTACTACAACCCAAATCACTCACTCTGAAGCTCTGACCAACATCTCCTGGAGATTTACAAACCCAAAAGAACCATTGACAAACTTCTCTACAAATACTCAGTATCCCTAGCCTGGAACAAACTCTCTTTCAATGTAAGAACTATTACCCACACAAACAGCTTCAAAAAAGAACTAAAAGACACCCTTTCAAACTTATAGATCTGCCCCTGCCAAGACCCTACATAAGCTTCCCCTTTTTCCTCCATACCTGCTACCATGTAACCACCTTTTCTAATATTTCCCCTAATAGCTGAGTATATACTTTCTACACTTTCTTACTCTGCATCTATGCTATGTATCTACATGCACACGTACTATGTCTCTTTTCACAAGACTTTTGTATCTCTTGACCACACAACAAATTGCTGTATCAACTTCTGTTGCAATCTATGATTTCAATGTATGTTTCAATCTATGTATTTTCTAAATATTTTGTCATGTACTAGAGCTTTTCTACTTTTTTTGCTTGCTGAGGTGTGACTGTATTTTTCAGATACATTCTAGATTTGTTAACATGTTACAAAGAAACATTATTATATACATGCATTAGAAAATGGAACTTTTATCTGTATGCACTTCTTATGGTTCACTGTTGTCATATACATTTTGGAGAGGCATTTTCTTTCTCAGATAAACACCCTGTTAACTTTCTTCACAAATGTTACTGTTAAAACTGGTTATCTTACAATGTTCTCATATGTTATTTCAGGGAAATGTAATGTACTATATTGCCAAAGATACAGGGGTGTTATGCTTCTAAGATGGCCCCATAGACACCTCCTGGGCAGTGCTGGCCACAGTGACTGGAGACTAGCAATCATATAGAATTGACTTTCCTGTTGAAAATGTGTACACATATTGTGAGAATTGTGTTTAAAGCATATATAACAATTGAATTATGTGGTATTCTTTGGTTTATACAAGCTTTTCATGTATTTGTTTTTTGGCACAACAAAATTTGTGTTTAAAGAGGTTTGTTCATGAAACTGTGTAGTCATCCTGTTATTTCCGTGGTAAACAATGCATTATTAAAGTGGTATTCCATTTTTTGGACCAAACATTTGCTTTCGTGTGAGTATGATATGGTACAGCCACATAACCTTCAATTTTAATAACTGAAATGTGTGTCTCCAGTGCTTAATGTTGAAAATATATATGTGTGTATGAGCAGGAATTTAATTATGTGATATTTGTGCATTCTATCTTTCTCTGTTTTATGTCACATAGGATTAC
Organism: Protopterus annectens; assembly: GCF_019279795.1. Classification (NCBI taxonomy): domain Eukaryota; kingdom Metazoa; phylum Chordata; order Ceratodontiformes; family Protopteridae; genus Protopterus; species Protopterus annectens. The sequence goes on from NC_056727.1 coordinate 1,191,566,077, forward strand.
GGCACCTAATCATACAAATCCATGTAAATCCCCATTCAATGACTCAGAAAATTATGTCATAATGCAGGCATTCAGGCGACATGGCACTTTTCTGTTTGAGAGAGCACATGGGGAAATGTCTGACAGAATGCAGATTTGGGACTAGATAGTCAGTGATGTGAATGCCATATGGGGGCACACCAGGACTTATGATCACGTGCATTATAGGACCACTTATATGATTTCATCAGCTTGGAGGAGAGCAACTGCAGTTGCTGTGAACAGCTGGCTACGGGGGTGGGAGGGGGACCTGCTAGAGAGCCACCACTGACACCAAATGAAGAGTTCCTATCCACTATCTGAGATCCAGTGGGCTCAGTGGAAAGTGCACACTAGCATGTGATTGATGTTGGTGTTGATGTCTCTGGGAGGACAAGTATGTGCCAGGAGGATGTTCCAGGTAAGCTTAGCTATGTCAAGTTGTAAGATTTGGTTGTATAGTAAATTATAGAAAAATTTAACAAATACTTCATATTGTTTTTTTTTTTTTGAATGAATCTACTGATAAATTAAGAAACTTAATTACACATTTTTTTTCATTACATTGGTGGATGTGTCAGCCAAGTTTCAGTTAAAATTATTGTTAAGGACATATAGGCAGAAATTGTGTATTCATTGTCCCCCTGTGTTATTACAATTCTGATGATTGCATCCTTTCCTTGCTTCATTTCTTCCACGACCATCCTCCCTACTGAGTGTGCATTCATCTGTATATGGTTAGGAAAACATTTTTCTTTGATTATTGACAAAGATTTGTCAGATATATGCACTTATCTGTATGTGTGAGGTGGTTGTAATGCTTGTTGTGTGTATTGTTGCACCATTTGCGATAGTGTAACCAGTGTTTGTTATTGTATAAATTATTTCAAATATTTAGTGTAGGTATTAGTTTCTTTCATGAGCTTGTTGTTTATTATCACAGATGATGATGGTGGCCAAAAGAGGCACAGTTCGGAGGTGCAGAGGTTAAATCTGACATTGAGGTTGACATTCAGCCACTCCCTGTATTTCCCTTGGACAGTCAGTTGGCCTCCGCGTACCTAATCCACTGAGCATACCTCTCATGTGTACCTCATTATGAGGAACATACCTCATTTGGGTTCTTAAAAAGTTCCTCAATGTTCCACATTGAAAGACTCTGACACACATTCAGTGTTAGGAATTTTTTAAGTGAAATCCATGGTAAATAGAAATGAATCATATTAATTCATTAAAAGCTCTTCTTTATAAGTAAAACCAGAATATTTTAACCATCCTATGGCCTTCCTAGTTGACCTTGTTAGTAAGCCATTAGTATGTGTTCCACGTTTTTCCCATTTGTTCCACATTATGAGGGCTAGTGTTCCTCATTTTGGAGATGGAAGGTTGACAGCTATTCCAGTGAGCCCTCAGATATTGGACAGGTGGATGGTGACCAACTTGATCAGGGTACTGCAGTTACTGTAGCTTCAGTGTCAGTTAACTCAGCCTGTAGCCAAAGTGTGGGTGAGGTGCCATGCAGGAGGGTTGTTAGAGGTGCTCAGAGGAGAAAATAAAAACACACTGAACAACTGGAGAAACGGTCACTGTCCACTTTTACTGTGTTCCTAGTACTTCAGCATCAAGCCTTCCAGGGAATAATCATGCACAAGAACCTTAGGAATACTAAATTTTCCATAGCCAGTGTAATATGAAAAACGATCCCCAACACTGTCCCAGAGGAGGTCTACTGTCCAGCCTCCACCTGATCTTGGTGTGTCTCTATGTGCCACTCAATGTATGATTAGGGTGAACATGGCAGTGCAGGCATACTCCACTAGGGCATCGGAGGAAATGCTTAGGGGTTCTAAATGTGGCACAGGCTGACATACATGACTGCCTTTGCCATGTGGCCAATTCAATGGATTGGATGAATGAAACAATGAAATGGGCAGTGTCTCTGATGAAGTGTCTGCTGGGAGTAGGACAGCATCCATGTGGACACAGGCCAACAGCATCATCTGATGTTAGCCAATGTAGCCATGTCCAATCATGCTCTCATAGTGGCACTACTTCCACTGCTCTGTTAGTGATTAAGGTGTCCACTCACAGAAGTGGTGGGCCATGAGGTCATAGTCCTGAGTGTACTTGTGAGGAGAGCTCGTCCAGCAGACATATGTGTGCCCCTTCCCCTTGGTGATCCTGCTAAAGCTGTTTTCTCAGATAATATTGTGAAGGATGACACTAACAGTGAAAATTTTAGAACAAGTATGGGAAAATTTCAGAACAAGTATGGGAATTGTACTGATGTATCTAGGCACCGGAACCATGATTTCAGTAACCCAAACACATGCTCTATGATATTTCTTGATTGAGCATGTGGCTCATTATAGTGTTCTTCAGTGGGTGTGTGTGCATTTCTGATTAGTGTCATCAGCCACGGCTCAAGTGCATCTCCTGCATCCCCCAGAAAATGACTTTGTGAACTATCCCCCCTAGAAAACCTCTGATACAGTTAAGAGTTGCGCCAGATATGGGAATCATGGTAAATGCCTGGGTTGCCAGTACATGCATTCAGGATGATTCACTTAGCACTGCAGACAACCTGGCAGTTAAGAGTGGAATTCCTTTCTGTTTAGGTACACCCTTCCCTGTTCCCCAGCTGATGCGTTGATTTCAATGTGCATGCAGTCTATGTCCCTCAAGACTTCAGGGAAGTGTGCTACAGGGCAGAAATACCTCATAGTTGTACCTCTGTCCTCAGGTGTAGGGGGGAAATGTATGCAGTCACTGGCATGTTGTAGCATAGCATTCAGGAGCTGATGTAGAATCCTGGATGCTGATGCCTATGACACCCCCAGCATATTCCTTGCTGGTCTCTGGAAGGTTCCTGTAGCTAATAGTTTAAGTGCTACACATACCTGAGTCTCCCCAGGTATTGCTTCCTATTGTTTTGCCCTTTGCTCTTAGTTGAGGATGACAAAGGTAGCAGAGTTCCTGTTGTGCGTCTCTATCCACCCTGTAGCTCTCTACAGTTTCCACCTCATGCAGACCATGAAAAGTTAAATGGGATCTAAACACCCTTTCCCTTTTTTTGGCCAAGGTCTATTAGCAGGATAGACTTGGGCCTGTGTCACATACACATGTACGAGAGCAACAGCAGCCCCTAACATTGTTTCCCTGTAGAGCTGTTTCCATAGCTGTATTCTAATAAGTTTTAGAAATTGCAGGCAAACCTGCACTGAGTCTACATGATTGCTTTATAGCTTGTTGAATAGTTCCTCCACCTTGAATTGGTTGATTGGCATACAATTCAGCTGCTTATGCTGTACTTAGCATGCCACAATGTTTACCAGGTTTGCACAAATCTGCACAGCATGTAAAGTCACTTACTGAATACCAAATCGCACACTACCATGATGCACATATGATTTTAGCGTATCATGTCAGCTTTATTGAACCCAGCCCAGTGTCTTTCCTTACTGCTTGCTTTTGGAGACGGTAATTGGGCCACCCAGTTTTCATTTGTACTATGCTGGTGGACTGATAAAGGTGAAAACAGATGAAGTTAGTGATCCTGGGGTAGAAGGCTGCAGCACTCATCTTGCTAGAAGTAATCTGAGATGCAGTTAGTGAGTAAATTGGACTTAAAGAATTTAAAAAAAAATCCAGCAGGAGGAGGATGAGGGTAGATTTTTTTTTCAAGTTTAAGAATCAAGTATCAAACATTGCATTCCACGTGTAATGCTAGCTTTCCTTGACAAGTGAATCCTTATGGCATGTAGATGTTGCATGAAGCAGAACACTAACTTGCTTAGCTTCCCTACAGGCGTTAACATGAGAAAGAGTTAAGATTGTGACTCATTGATTACTACTGGATTTATGTTGGTTCAACAAATGCTTTTTCCTCATAGGAAACCATTGCGAGTGCTGTTTCTATCATAGCACCAGCAGAGACTCACTGCTAATTGGAGATTTCTCCTGTCTCCATGGTTATGTCACCATGGGCAGTCAGGTGCCAGCTCATCAATGCAGTGTGGTTGAGTGACACTTGTTAAACATGAACACATGCCAAGTATGCATATCGGGAGTCTGTGGACATTGATTTGCTATGTCTGGCTCTATTCTATATAATAAGTGGGTATTACTATAAAAGAGAATTGATGGGTCTAGCACAGCTTTGTCCATGTGGTTTAGAGGCTGCCAATGAGTTGGTCCATTGTTTGCACGTACATGTGTTTAAGTGTTGCATAGGTAGCAGAGAAGTAACAGTTCAAAAAAACATTGTGAATGGGAGGCTGTTAGCGTTTGTGAGAGTTTGGAAGTTTGTATGATCACTGCCTGCAGGTAGGAGTGATCAGGTGCATATGTGAGAATAATCTAAAATACAGTGTGAGTTGTGGGGTTTGGAAGTTTGCAGTCATTATGATTGAATGTCAGAGTGTTCATGCAGGAGGGACATAGAGTGTGTTTAAAAGTGTTTATTGTTAATATTTATTTACCAGGCTAGAACGCTGATCATAACATGAACAACTGCAGGCTCATCCCTGGTTAAATGTAAAATAGGAACAACATGAACTGTAAACAACTGCAATCCATAGAAAATAAAGAAAGCAACAACATCTTTCAAGGATTTACAAAGGACATACATAAAATACTGCAGGGGAAGTTCTAGATTAGTATAGAATAATGTTGCTATGTACATATTCACGTAAGAAATAGGCATATTTTGCAATGAGGAATTGAGACAGCATAGATGTTGAGATGCAGAGAAAACCATGGAGAGGAGAAAATGGTTGATTTATGGGATAGGTCCTACATTCTGGCATTTCTATTTCTTTGTTTGTGTAGAAACTGTCTGAGTTGTGAGCAGAACCATAAGTAGCTGAATATTTCCATAAGATGAGACTAGACAGACTGCCATACTTTGCGAGCCAGAATCAAAAAGCTGTGGTCAGATCAGTGTAGCTTGTTTGAAGGGGCTGGCATGTAGGGCCTCCTCTGGCATGGTTTCTTAGGTTACAAATTTGTGTAGTTGTAAGGAATCTTATAGTGAGTGGAGATGGGATTTCTTGGTGGAGTAATTTGAAGAACAGGGAACCCAGATAGAGGCCTGTTCTACTTAGTACTGGTAAGGGGGAGTATTCCTGCAAAATGTGCTTATGTTACATTTTTTTTTCATTAGGCTAAAGCTTCAGCTAGTTGCATTCATCCATATGAACTAGTGCATACTGCAGGATATATAGTATAAGTGCTTTACTCTTACATGCCTATCATATTAGAGGTGCAAGAAAGATAAAATTTAGCATAGGAGCATGAGGAAATGACAAGTAGGACTTGTTCATACGTACATATCACCACCAAGAACAACTGCCAACTGGTGCAGAGCAGGTCATCGCTGATAAAGAGGTAACATCAGCTGTTGTACCTGCCCTCTCCTTCTAGGATGAGGCATACAAAAGTAATTTGAATATCTGCTTTACTAGGTTCTAAAACCAGGGCTGTCTTAACAGCATTATTGGCCTCTGGGCAAAGCAGTGAACTGGGACCCCTACCTACATAACCACCCACAGGATTAAAAATGAAAATGGCTGATAAAATTAAACATATATTTATTGATACTTCAAACAAAATGAGTGTTTAAACATTAAAATAATATGCTGTATAGCAAAGATTAGTCAATATAAACAGTGGAACAATATAACATGAGCCTTGAAAAACACAAAAATTTCAACAAATTAATGATACTACAACTAGTAAACCATACAGGCATAGATGGCACAGTTATGAAATTATTATAACAATCAAAAATAATTGAAGCAGATAAAAAAATGGTATCAACAATACATCTATATACTGTAAGAATAGAACCCACAGCCTTCTGCATCAAACAGAAGCACACTACCTATTGTGCTACCAAAAATGCTTTTAAACATTTTAGCACAATAGTGATATAATTTGTTAAATAACAGATGCACATTGTAAACAAACTTGGCATAAGCAGCACTAAAATTCTCTTCCCCTGAAGCTCTCAGCTCCTTATAATTGACACTTAACCATATTTCTCAACTTTGTAGCAGAAGAAATCTGGAAAAAGCCAAAATTTATGGGGGAGGGGAGGCAAAGGCCCAAAGCCAGGGATGTATTTGAAATATTGCTTGTATAATCTTAGAAAGTTGCTAGAATAAACGGTTTTGTGTTACCATGCATTTCCCGAAAGATAAGAAGACTGAAACTTAAATGGCTGCCATTACTGTATTTAGTGAATTCAGTCCTCATTGATTTGCTAGAAAATCACAGATTTTAAGAGGAACAGAACAAAAGTATGAGCCAAAACTTCCAGACATTCTGTGAAAATCTGGACAGTTAAGAGCTATGTATTAAACTTTTAATTCCAAACTAAATCAAGATGAAGTGGAAGCAGCAAGGCAGCAATGAACAGAACATTAAATTCCACGCAGTAGGAAGAACAGATGAAGCATATACAGACGCAATTTTTAGGAAGGCTGTGTTCGGATAATTGACGTTTTAAGAAGGTTGCGTTCAGATTATTGATGTTTTAGATGATCGACACTCTACTGTACAACACTTTCTAATATTTATAATTTTCATAATTTTCATAATTCTTCAAATATTTATAATTTAGTATAGTGTAGTATTTATTTATTTATTGACAGGAAGTCGCAACATCCAAGATTAGCATGGACAACTGCCCAGTGTGCACATATGTTAAGATGGCACTGTCTAGAATAAGATGTTAAGTAGTTTAACCTGACCTCAGATATATCTGAGTTTTTGATGGCCTTTGTCATAATCACACCCATAGCATAAAATGTCAAGGACAGAACTGAGAGATTGTGTTGTGCTAATGGTAGGAATAGATGAACCTGACATTATTATTATCACAACCTAGCTCTGTTTCAACTACATCTCAGTCCAGATTCAGATCAAGCCATTCTGGAACGTATGACCCTCACTCGTCTTATATAGCTGCATAAAATGGAATGGAGATTTATGCTGCACACAAAACTGCAGGCTGTATTTTCAGTGAAAAAAATAAAACTGATTTTATAGCACTGATAAACTAGCTAATTGTGTGTTGCACTCATAAAGTTGGCCTCTGCCTGTTTTCCACTGCAGTCCAAAGTAATACTATTGTGACTAATATGGTCTGCATTGACTCAGAGATGGAATCCCAGCCCCATGTGTCAGCACACCTGAATGAAACAAACAACATAGAAAGATTAGAATCAAAAGAATGCAGAATAAAGGTAGATGAAGGTTTGGCATACAAGCTGTACACAGCCTCCCAGTTTTCTTACTTGCTGGGTAATTTACAGGGCAGGTTTTCCTAATCAGCACCATACATTTTTTCCTTAACATAAGATCACGTGCTCTGTGTATAGCATCTCTTTCTCTGATAAACTGTTGAACATACAGTTGTTTTGTGTAGAAGATCATCAGACGTACACACATAAACCCACACATATCTGCATATTTTTTCAAAAAAAAATCCATGCATTCCAGAGATTGTAGAACTTTGTTACTGTGTTGTAAATTACATGTATCATCTGGATAAAAGCATTCCAACAGTTGCACATACCCATTATGGCATGCAGAAAAAAAAAGCATGTAAGAATAATCTTTAGAAATGCCAGAAATCATAGAGACCAAAGAGGGCTTGCTGTGAAAAGTATGACATCAGCCAAGATGTTCCAAAAATTACCTAAGTCCACAGTGGCATGTTGCAAAAGGCATGTCATCAGATTCTCAGGTATGCTAGAAAATAGCATAACCTTACAAATGTATACTGTTAAAAGCATTCCATCTGGTTCAGGCAGTCAAAAGACACTGTGAAACATGAACTCTGATTTATATAATTATTATCTCACAATGATGAATTCTGAGAAGACTGTGCCTTTAGATGCAAAAAAATGTAGTCTAAAAATAATCTAACTTATCAGTACCAGTTTATTAACAGTGTAAGAAGGCAAGCTGAAGAAACAGGAAATATATTTACTGTCTTAGGGTTATTGCTATTCCCAATTTCCGAAAGGTTTTTTTTTCTAATATAAAAACTTTGCCTAGTTATAGTTTAGTTCTATGTGTTTTCACTTTTCCTGCACAGCTGAATAGCTCTTAGAAAAAAAAAATTTAGAGAACAAGTTAAAGGCATATACTTTTCTTTCTAAGAGCTTAGTAAGCCCCATTCCGGGCAATACATGCTCCTGAAAAATAATAGTCGACTGTCGCATGTCTTGTGTATTCAAATGAGACACTGAGGCTGGGTATGCATTCAAGTTGTTTATTATACATACAAACATCAGGAGCTGTAACTTGTACATATACTTTGTACTTCATATGCTTCCTGACTGACTTGTTACTTCTAACACACACACATGTGCATCTCCATTCAAGCTTACATTCACCCTGATTGACTACATAAAATGGCACTGATCTTGCACATGCTCAGTAACTTATATGCATGTGCTGTCCAGCTACCATGGCTGACTAGGTTCAATATACACACTGATCTACATCCTCCTTCTTTAATTTTGTTCCACATTGCAAAATACAAGAACAAAGGCATATTTAAGAGCTAGACATTATTTCAACATTTCAACAAAACATAACTGATTTTAAGTCCAAATGCTGAGTATTTAGGACTGGGATTGCAAATTCTACCCAGTCTAGTTGCAAATATAATCTAGTTACATAGAAATTCTCACTAGGTTTACCAACAGGGGCAGTCACTGCTGATTCATTCAATACTGGAACATCTAGGTTTATATCAGAGTTGTTTGAAGAAAGCACACTGTCCTTTTGAATTCAAATAGTTGACGAATCACTCTGGAAATTAGAGTTACTGTCACAGGCAATCTGCTGTGGCACTGGTTCTGTGACAGGTAACACGTCTGTGATTCCTTCTGTAATCCATTCCTTCAAATAGTATCATGTAAGATCTCGGTACATCACAAGTATCCTTCACTATCCTTCATCCTTTCATACATGATCATAACTTTTGGATATTTGCATTCTCACAACTTCTCCTTGTAGCAATGGTTGAAGGAATTTATTGGTTTTATCATAGTACAACTTTTGTGACTGATGTTTTCTCGAAAGCTGAGCCTTGACCACTCTATTATTATTTGTGTTTTGTACTAACAATTGTTTGCTGATTATAAGAGTTGTTCAATATTTGTCTGGACATCAATCTTTGAGCAGGTGAACCAAGCAAGTCGTCTCGAGGAATGTTTCTGAGACTGAGTAAGTTAAGGAAAACATCGGTACCATCTCTTTTGGATTTCTCCAACAAATAGTTTGCACTATGAACTGCACTTTCAGCTAAATCATTGGCTTGTGGATACACAGGGCTACTGGTAATATGAATAAAGTTCCAAGACTCAGCAAATTTCTTGAACTGCTGACTAGTAAACTGTGCACCATTGTTAGACATGACTTTGTGTGGACTACCATGGACAGAAAAATGTCTCTTCAATTTTTTAATGACTGTGCTGGACATCAAGTTAAGAAGTAGGCCAATTTCAAACCAATCTGAGTAAGAGTCTACTAGCACCAAGTAATGTTGACCATTCCATTCAAATATATCTTCAGCAACCATCAACCATGGAAATTCAGGATTTTGGTGTAGCTGTTCTTTTTGTTGATGTGGTTTGGTTCTGTAGCAAATTGAACATGCTAGAGTTTCCTTCTCTATATCTTTAGGACACAGAAGACTAAAATACAATGCCTGTTGCCCTTCTTTTGGTTGAATTAGTACCTGGATGACCACAATGAAAAACTCTGATATATTCTTGTTGTAATGCTTTAGGAATTACCCCTTTTGGACCTTTCATAATAATTCCATCCACCATCAGGAGCTCATCTCTGTAAGGAAAATACTGCTGAATGTCAAGTGGTGTTGTCGTGTTGGCCATCCTTGACTGATCATTTTTTTTTACTTCTTAGCCCATCAGGATGTGATTATGAAACATTTCTGACTTCCATGACTACAGTCTTCTGTTTCATTTTCGTGCTGCTCTGTCATTTGTCTGGCTGCTCGTGACAACGTATTAGCGAGGTACAAGTATCTGCCCTTTTTGTAAATAATATTGAAATTGTAGAAACACAAAATCACCATGGCAGGCAGCTGCAGAACACCAGTCGACTTGCAAATGCAATAAAAACTGCTCAATGAGTACTAAAATGAGCATTTATTAAAATCACAAATAATGTGAGTTTAGCACTTTCATTCCCAAAGGAACTTCTTCAGCACTCAAAAATACATTTCCACCCAATTGTTAAATCCATTTCCATTCAAAAAACACAATCTACCAATCAACCAATGAAATGTTTGTCTTTTCGGCTTTTCCTGGTTAGGGGTCTCTACAGTGGAACTCCGGTCTGCTAATGATTGGCAGTTGATTTTTATGGTGCAGAGTTGCCAGCCCAACGCCCAACCTTCAGCAAAGTCACGCCCATTCATGCATGTCTTTCGTAGGCCACTCGACCGCGGGGAGGACATGCAGACTCCACACAGAAGGCACTCCAGCTGAGAATCGAACAGGAGAACCTCTTGCTGTGAGGCAACAATGCTACCGCTGTACCACCACGGCTTATATCACTATGAATTCAAGTACTTCAATTTTAAAAGTGAACTAATAGATAATGCCTCATTTAAACCTGGGTACTGGTTGCATTTAATTTACTCTGCCATTTTAATTCATATGCCTCAAGATGTTTATCAACTACCCAGCCCTGTGCATCTTTTAAAATTTTGGTCATGACTAAAAAATGAAAACCATGACCCTCATTACAATTCAAATGTCTAAATAGGGCATTTGTATTCTTTTGTTTTTTAATGTCTTGTAGATGCTCATATATATGATCCCTTAACCTCCTAGAGGTCTTCCCCACATAAAATGTGGGGCATTGTTGACACTGGGCTAAATAAACAAAATGTTTACTACAACAATTGTGTTTACCCTCTACCCTATAAACAAACTTTCTAACTTTAAAATCAATTCCACATAAAATATACAGGCACTGCAAACGAGCACCACACTTTTTCATTCCCATATTCACTGTGTATTTCTCCACCACTCTTTTTTCTAACCATTTTTTAATAGACTCACTTTTTCTGCAAACTGTTATGGGTTTAGTACCCCAACATTTGAAAAGCATATACATTGCCCCTAAATATATCCCAATTCTTCTTTATAATTGCGGAAATGGCCTGACAATCCAAATTGTAAGTGGAAATAAAAATGTTTTCACCATTCTGACTAACCACCGGCTCGACAACCGTATCATGGGGTTGTTCAATACATTTGGTGGGGGCACCACAGTGAAGAATAGGCATAAAAAAACCTTTTCTCTTTTCACCAAAATTTCCTTTTGGATGTCCTCCAAATATTCCATGGGGTACCCCCTTGTCAAAAACATACTCATCACAATTTCACATTCTTCTTGAAATGTGTCATATTCTGGCACCATTCCGGCTATCCTAACCAGCTGTCCCTTAGCAACCAATTTCTTTTGATGTATGGGATGCCAGCTTGTGTAATGTAAGTTTTTCAGAAAGTAGGCTTGCGGTAGATATTTGAAACAAACATATCATTCTTCACATCTTTATTTCTACATCCAAAACATTAATTTTACTCTCATCCCAATGAGCTGAAAAGGATAAAAATCCACTGTATTATTAATATATTGCAAGATTTCGTTCAACCTATCAGGTGTATCTCTCCAGATGATAAAAATGTCATCCAGAAAACAAGTGTACATAATCCAACATTGTTTGTATTGACTGTTGAGAACATACAGGTCCTCCCATTCAGCCATGATGTCATTTGCAAATAAGGGGGCACATGCTTCCTCCATTGCAACACCAGTGTTTTGTCTGTAATTTTGCCCCTCAAAGTATAAAAAAAAATTTCTAATGCTAATTCCATCAAATTTACCATGGCATTAACCCTCCAATGTTCAATGTATAAACACTTAGTTAACTGTTCTACAAACCACTTTAGGCCTATTTGAAGGGGAATTACCAAGAATAAACTCTTAACATCAATGGTTACAAAAATCAATTCAGAATTAAAGTTGACCTCACTCATCTTACCTAAAAAATGCCACGAATCTTTACATATTTGGTCTATCTTTCCCATACCATCTTTCAATGTAATATCCAAAAATTTTGCAATGAATCACGTTTTGGATCTAGTCCGTCCACTATGGGATGAAAAGGTGTTTTTTTCATGTTTTAATGGGTTTTGGGTATATCAAAAATTCTAGCAACTGAAGGTTTAGAATTATACACATTCAATACGTGGATGACTCCACTTCAGTATGCTCCGACACTTCACCAACAGAGTTGCAGATTCTATCTCAAAATACTTTTAACACAGTTGAAAATTGGCTCCTTAACCATTGTCTCATGTTAAATCCTAATAAAACCAAACTGCTGCTTTTCTCCCCCACTTGCAGGTCTACCCCTACAACCTTTACATTAAAATCCAACAATGGCACCATTATTTCCCCAGATTCCTCAACCAAACTCTTAGGGGTTACAATAGATAATAACCTTATGTCTGATCTGCATATCAATAAAACTATTAAAACAGTTAATAAAAAACTTGGTTTACTATATAGGATCAAGCCCTTCCTAACACCATTAGCCAGAACTGTAATTGCTGGTACACATCTACTCTCCACCCTCCTCTGTGCTTCCCTTCTATTTACAAACCTCAGCAAAACTGACCTTAATAAACTTTCTAGCAGCTACAATCACATTGCTAGATTTGCTACCGATGCAGCCTACAGAACCCATCACTTTCATAACCTAAATATACTAGGATGGCTTGAACTGCCTAACCTACTTCAGTTTAACCAACTAATAGTTGCATACAATGTCCTCTACCAACCACATAACACACCCGTACTTAAAAACCTCATCACCCCCTACAGTAACCTTAGCGCACTTCGTTCATCTGAAAGACTACTAGTTCAAACTCTCAAATCCAAGAACACAGCCGGTAAATCTCTATTTACTAACTCTGTTGGCAAAACTTGGAATTCTCTTCCTGCTAATCTTACATCTGAACTCTCTCTACCTCAATTCAAGAAAAGCCTGATTCAGTACTTTAAAAAGCGATGGCTATGCACTTGCCCCAATCCAGACTAACTCTAACTGTCACTCGTGTGCACATGGAGGATTTCTGCCTGCACTTTGTTTCTTAACTTATATATCCTATGATCTCCTTTGATCTACTACCAGTTTAGCTTACTAGGCATTCAATACCCTATCATTCTTAAAAAGACTGTCTAGAATTTTCCATCTGAGTAAAAATGTAATAATTTGTTTGTGTATATCTGTTTGTTGTGTTTGTTTAGATCTGTGTACAAATCTTTTTATTTGTGCTTATTTTCTGTTTTTAACTGTAAAAATGTAAGTTTGTTGAATGTGTTTTTTGGAGCTTTTTTCCCCGGGCCACCGCTGAAAATGGACATGTATCCAGTCGGGCTATCTCGGTAAACAAATGTAAATAAAATAATATAAATAAAATAAATAAATAAAATAAATAAAAATACATGTACTCAGGAGCGGTCTTAGGTCAACTGGTGCCCTAGGCAAAAGGGCTCCACAGCACCCCCTACCACACCATCTGGTGCCCCCATCCTGGTCTACCTACACCAAATAAATAATGGAAAAGTGCCCCTACTACATTGGCGCCCTAGGCGGCTGCCTAGTTGGCCTATGCCTACTATGATGTACTGATGTTCTCTTTCTGAGATTTGCCCTTGCATAAGCATGTTTTCTAACATGCAATCAATTTTCAAATATGCTACATTAAGCTCGTTCAATGAAACTTCACAATACATTTTGGACATCAAGTGTTGATTCATAGTGTTCATATACTCTCCCCTTTTATCTGGCTTCATGATCCGTATCTGATTGTTCTTACTCACTTCATTTAACAGCTGTTCAAATTTTCAAAGTCACATTTACAAACATTGCCCAAAGTCTGCTGAATGCAACGCTCACACAACTTTTCAAATTGCTGTACTATATTATTTAATAGTGGGTTAAAACAACTTGACCTTGATATTCCATCTCCATTGGCAACCCTTGTGCTATTCTGAAACCATAGGGACAAATTCAATTTTCTACAATACAGTTTTAGATCAAATAAAGTCTGCACCAAATCAACCATTCTGGCGGGCACAAAGGATAGTCCTTTAGCAAGCAAATTGGCATGTGTATTGGTTAATGCCCTAGATGAAAAATTGTAAATGCAAAAGTCACCTTCATTGTTGAAAACTGAAATACAGGCGAAACGTTATTGTCTGACTCCTCAAGATCACCCTCTTGAGAAGACAATGGTTGTATGTCCTGTTCCATCCTTGCATTTTTGGCCTCGCTCCTTCTCTCATGTACTCCCCCCCCCCAGTTCAATTGTTGGAAACTCCTGGTTCTTGAGTCTCTCCGATCTCCTTACCCCACCATTATCTAAAAGGAATGCCTCTTCTTGATCATCTGAAGGTACTCTTCTCGACTCGGGGGATGGGACTTCTGGAAAAACAGGCTCCCGATAGGTGGATGTGTACTTGTTGCCTGGGTGACCAGGAGGTTTAGGGTACACAAGGTTTTTAGTGTACATATTCAGTTCATGATTAAACTTTTTAACTTTCTGATTGAGAATATCTTTGCATTGTCTATCAATGCAATTTAGTATATTGAAATAATCTGTTTTATGTGATGAAAAAAGCAGGTCATCACAAATCTTTTTATCAATTTCATCAACCTTTTTAGAAAGTTTCTCCATTTCCAAGTTGTTATACTTCACCATCACTCTCATAATGTCACAACCAGCTAAATCGAAAATTTGGTGAAGTTCTTTCATCATTTCTGGGTTGTCAGCTGCCCCGTTGGGGTAACGCCAAAGTCTCAATCCTTTTAGGACACAACCAACCTCAACATACTTCAGTAAATAACAGTTCTCTAGCTGTGTATAGGGATTTATCGAGTAACCACAACATCTCACTTACAGTCTGGTGCCTTTCCACTTGACGGCCAGAATTAACTGGAACAGTATCCAATGTAAAACAGTTAACTTTCCAATCATTTACAGCAGGTAATGTGCTGTAAATATCATTATTGGCTTCTACACCATTCACATTGCTAGCTTGTGTAAGAGGAAGCCCCAGACTAAAAATCAATTATCCTTGACTTGAGCTCATTAACCCAGCAAGACTGGTAGAAATTACTTGCGTTACTTGTTCATTGATTTGCTGCAAAAGTAATGTAAGATTCCCAGCAGTTTGTGTGTTCTCAGAGGTGGTCTCTGAGTTAAATCCACTGGTACTCAAACTGCTACCATGACGAGGAGAAGACATTCCACTACATCAAGTTGCAAAAACAATACAAATTGAAGAAACACAAAATCACCACGGCAGGCAGCTGCAGAACACCCGTCGACTTCCAAACGCAATAATACTGCTCAGTGACTACTAAAATCACCATTTATTAAAACCAAAAATAATATGAGTTTAGTGCTTTCATTCCTGAAGGAACTTCTTCAGAACTCACATTAGTTGTGGTTTTAATAAATGGTCATTTTAGTACTCGAGCAGTTTTTATTGCGTTTCGAAGTCGACTGGTGTTCTGCAGCTGCCTGCCATAGTGATTTTGTGATTCTTCAGTTTGTGTTGTTTTTACTACTTAATACTGAAATTGTACTTTTGCAATTTTAATGTCATGCATTGCAATTGAGCTGGGGCTCTATGTATTGGCTTTATCAAAACTGTCACTAGTGGTTGGTGATTAGTGTCTGTTTGGATAGATCTGCCATAAATATAATCACTGAACTTCAAGCATGCAAACACTTCTGCCAGAAGTTATTTTTCTGTTTGTGCATAATGTGTATGTTGCATTTCTGAGTTAATGTTCTTGATGCATAAGCAATGGGTATGCCTTCTTGAAGACATGCTGCACCAAGGCTGTACCTTGAAGCATTACAAAAAAGAGATATAGGTTTGTAAACATCATAATATCTCAATGTGGGTGGACTGGCAATGTTCTTCTTCAGAATATCAAATGTTCTTTGGTGCTGTTCCAACCAGGACCAGTTTACATTTTTGTGCGTCATCTCAATTAGTGGTGCAGAAAGCTGACTCAAATCTGGGATGAAATTTCTTAAATAGTTAACCATACCTAGAAAATGTAAGGGTGTGACATTCTCTGGAACTGGCATTTCAACAATTGCTGTTTGCTTAGACAGATCTCATTATAAGTCAGAACTTGTAAACAAATGTCCCACATAAGTAACTTCTCTCAGTTTGAATTTACATTGCTGAGGATTCAGTTGGAGATTTACTTCCCGAGCACAGTCTAGAGCTTTCCTGAGATTTCTGTCATGTTTGTCTTCACCATTGCCTCCAACAATAATGTTATCTACTATAATAGCACATGGATAGCCAGCAAATATTTGTTCCATGGCACGTTGAAAGACTTCACTGGCAGAATTAATTCCAAATGGCATTCTCAAAAATCTGTATCTACCAAATGGTGTAGTCAATGTGGTTAACAATGAACATTTGCGATCTAACAAAATTTGCCAAAAAGAGATTTTGTATCTAAGACTGAAACAACAGTGGAATTTGGCATGAGAGTGGCTACCTCTTCTACTGTACACATTGGATGATGAGGACACTTAAGTGCTTTTTATCTTGTGGATCAATACATATTCAGATATCATCTGAGCTTTTCTTATGAGCTACGACCATGGAGGATACCCATTCAGTGGATTCTTCTACTGGAGTAAGGACAACTAAATTCACCATTTTGTCTAGTTCTGCTTTTATGTTACTCTGCATTGCTACTGGAATCTTCCATGCTTGTCTGAAAACTGGGCTTACTTCATGGTTTAACTTCATGGAATATGTGACTGAACGTTTACCAAGCTCATCTTTGAAAATATCAGCATATTCACTAAAAATATTCTGTGTAAAACTATTATTGTTATTCAGACTTACATGGTGGGCCTGTTTATTAAAGGAAATCAGTCCCATTCTCAGACTGTCTTTGAGGCCTAACAGTGACTGCACGTGTCTTTTGTCTACATAAAACTGCATGTCATAGCCGTTTCCAGCAGAATGGCATGAAAGAACTACTGCACCATCAGTTTGAATCTCTTCACCTCCATAAGCAACTAGTTTTGCACAGTTTGCTGAATCAAGTTACTCGCCAGCTTTTACTTTAGCAAACATTTGTGCTGATATAATATTGCACTTAGATCCAGTGTCTACTTTAAGATCTACAGGTTTCCCATTAATTTGTACAGTACAAAATATTTCACTCTTTGCTGACAATTGATAGTCTACAGTATTAACTGTTTCATCGATCACAGAGACACCATCAACATAGAAAGTTTGCTCATAGCTCTCAGAGTTTACTACAGTCTCTATCTGATCTACTTGCTTCTTTGGATATTCTCTTTTAATATATGTTTGTGACACTTTAGACTTGCAAAGCCTTTTAATATGATTCCACTTTTTACATCTGTGACATTGCTGACCAAAAGCTAAACATTTTTCCCATTTAGGTTCATGACTGCCTCCACAATTGCGACAGTTAACAATGAGGTTGGGTGTGGCACTGCATCTCAGTTTATATTTCTTTTTCATCTTAACTTTCTGCTGCGCACTATCAACATTCGCACTAGTAGATACTGCAAACATGCTTTTCTCATTTGTAAGAATATTTGTATGCTTTTCTGTAATCTCACGTTTTCACAAATCTCAATGGCTTTTCTCAATGTTAATTCACTATCTCAAAGCAAAATCTTATACACTGCATCATTATTGACACCACATACAAGAGGGTCGTTTATCAACTTATCTCGTAGATCATCCAATCTGCATGTTTTTGCTTTATTTCTTAAGTCGGTAATATATGCTGCAATAGTTTCACTGGGCTTTTGATTTCTAGGTAATATAAAAAAAGACTGATCAGGTATACAGCACATAGTAACAGCTGACTGTATTGTAGTTTGTCTTAGAGTAGAAAGATTTGTGAAGGTGTAAGGGAATTATGTACATGGGGTACATCAGAGTGTGTGTGTGTGTGTGTGTGTGTGTGTGTGTGTGTGTGTGTGTGTGTGTGTGTGTGTGTGTGTGTGTGTGTGTGTCTGGGAGTCGAAGTAGGGGGGCTAGGTAGGGGATCTAGTGAGTGGATGTGTGTGTGTGTGTGTGTGTGTGTGTGTGTGTGTGTGTGTGTGTGTGTGTGTGTGTGTGTGTGTGTGTGTGTGCCTGCCTGCCTGGGAGTCAAAGTAGTGGGGCTAGGTAGGGGATCTAGTGAGTGGATGTGTGTGTGTGTGTGTGTGTGTGTGTGTGTGTGTGTGTGTGTGTGTGTGTGTGTGTGTGTGTGCAGTCACACTGGAGCATGCATGCAGGTGAATGAGTCAGTGTGTCCATTAGTTTATCTGAGTCTGGGGGTACGGGGTTGTGAAGTTGAATGGATGTCTGTTGGCGGGTGTCTGGGAGTGTCTTTTCTTGTTTATGTGTTTGTGGGAGAGGTTTGCCTGTCATAACTCCTAATGTCTTTATTCAAGAATTCTGGACAAAGGCAAAACTAGTGTGGGCATAAATGGTCACAATCAAGAACAATTATTAAATATTATGTTAATTCACTTAAGAATTAATTAATAGAATAATACATTTTGCATCTTCTAATAATAATCCCTCCTTTTTTAATGTAGATCAGGAGGTCTTGATATAAATCACCTTGTTGGTACATGCTATGTTAACCATTCTGAGAAGAAGGTCTTTATCAGAGCACTGTAGCTATTTGAAAATTACTTGCTAAAATGTAGAGTCCCCTGGTTCTGCAGGCTTCAACGTACTATGTACTATGTACTACAAACTTTTTCTATCTGGAGGGGATTATCCAAGTTTAAGTTAAGTGCCTTTGATAGATACTGCTACAGATATCAGGTTAGTCAGCTTCTGTTGTGTTTTCAAGCAATCCAGCGAGACATAAATTGCACCACCACTGGCATTCTCACGAACCTCAAATTTACTATGCAAGGCTTGAATCTTAGCCTGTGGCTCACTGGTTATAGCTGTGCATTCCTAAATCTGATAGCCTTAATGATTTACTATTAAACCATGTGCTGCACTTGTGTTAAAATATTGTCAAATGCCTGTTTGTGTGGAAAATTTCCTGTCTTTATTGCAGTGGTGTGATGTAGCAGCTCTAGGGTATTAGCACTGTGAGTTGGTAAAGTTTCTTCTGAAGGCCCAGCAATGCTGCTATTTGATATAACCCTACTGAAGCACGTCATTCTCCCATTTCCACATTGTACAAGGGCATGCTGGACATTACAACTTGGCCAGCTACATAATCTTCTTCTTTATAGGTTCATAGGTGTTTACTAGACTAACAACCACAAGAGTCTTTTTAAGCCTAGCCATGCATCCCAAATCTCTGACAAGTTCTGGTACCCTTGATAAGTGTAAGCAGGGGCTTGGGAGATAAAACATTTACAAGCAGGGGCCTGGAAGATGAACCATTTACAGGTTGCCTGTGTCCATTAGAGACATAGGTGCCAAGCCAAGGATGAATTTCCTGTTCCCCTTCCAATTGTCCAAGTTACACTTGAATTGGGTTAGGGAGGAACTCTGCTTCACATGGATGGGGAGCCTGTTCCATAGACAGGGTAGTCTCTGGGATACATATCTGTCTCTCTAGCAGGTCCTATTTATATCAAAGGGAAGGTTTAAGACTTTAAAACAGGTAATTATGATGCTATTTGTTTTGTGAATATGCAGAAGGTCCATCAGAGTGGGGTCTGACAATGCCCTGTATGCCAGGCATAGATTTATTTATTTATTTATTTTACATTTGTTGACCGGGCTAGTCTAACTGGATATTTGTCCATTTTCAGTAGAGGCCCGGGGAGAAAAGCTCCAAACTAACCACAGTTATAACAAGGTTAAAGATTACAGTAAAATAGCTAACAAAACAGTAAGTAACTAGGTAGTAGATTACAATAAAATAGTAAATAGCAGTTATAGCAAATACATTGTGTTGTACATAAAATGACAAAAAACAGAAAATAGGACATGACTTTTCAGAGGAGTAAAATGCTTAAATGTTACAGTAGTTTTACTGTTCACTTTTCATTTATGCTAAAAAATATTGTCTAGATTAAAGTCGAAACTGGGAAGTGGTAGAAACAGAGGTGAAATTCTAGTCAGGGTTACTGACTGACTGACTGATCTCCCCTTAACAGCCTGTAGAAGACCGGGACAGAGCCTTGAGGCGGTCTACACAGAACATTTTTCTTATTCCCTGTATTCTTTTAGTGAGGACCTTTGTGGACATTTCAACTCTTGGATATGCCTGGATAGGTACATACCAAAGGGGGCATTGTACTCATTGATAAGTCTGATAATCATCAAATACAGTGGAACAATGGCTTCCTTGGACCTGGACGCCATACCTTTGTTCATAAGTTGCACAGCATAGAGTGATTTCCTCACTACTATAGACACATGAGGTCAAAGGCCATTGGCTGGTAAAGTTTGACCATTGCCTGGTAAAGGTTGGCTGGTCTAGGGCTTGGAGTAAGCACTTCATTTGTTCTTTTGATCTTTTTGTTTAAGTTGTTTCAGGTTTGTACTTAAAACCTACCTTTGTGAGGGTTTCTGCTATTTCATACTGAGCTGAATAGAGGAGGGGCAATGACCGCAACTGTGATCTGTGATATATAACAATAAGTATCCTGGGTTGCTTATTTTACTAGTTAGTGCTTATTCTTATCATTTCATTACATTTCATTACATTTCTGTAGTGTTTTCTGCCTAAAATAGTGTAGCTAGTAGCTGAAGCATAGTTTCCCTCCCTCCATCCCTATTGTTGTCTTGTTCTTAAACTTGGTGGCTTTGCAGTTGCCCACCCCTACTGTAAATTTGATCTGGGACACTCCTCTCAGTCCAGTCTCATTAGTACATTCTACTTAATAGAGAAAGAACATTTGGGAAGGCCAACCCCCATAGTTTCTTAACCTTGAATTATCTTCTGTTCCACCTTTCTCCCTTCCCACTCTACAAAAAAAACATTCTTAGCTGCTTTTACAGTATTTGTGTTTCCTACTCTATTACTTCATATTGCTTTTTCAGCTACTTGTTCTCTAAAGTCTTCAGTTGAATTTTTTTCTGCTGCTTTTATTACTGCTTGTTTTTACCCTGTTTAAATTGTAAGTGTTATTCTAAGCCTCTTAGTTTTGATTTAAGCACTTGGGCTTTAGGACTACCCCTTAGCTCTCCCTGGCCTCTCTCCCTCAGATTCTGACAAATATGGACAATTTCCTACGGTTTCTCCTGCCAGCCTGGTTGACATGGGAATCCTTAGACATTGTAGCAACTGCCTCATGTACACGGACAACTATCTACTATTATCACCTAGGAACACAATTTGTGAGAGATGCAATTACATTAATAACTGAGAGGCTATGCTCTTTCCCTTATAAGCCAGTATATCTGGCACTAAAAAGGTTCATATGTTCATAGTTAGGTACTAGGCTAATGGCCCCAGGGCCTATATAAGCCTAGCCAAATGGTACCCTGGCTTTTGCACCCAAGAAAATTATTTTCCTGTGCCCCTGTCAAGCAGAGACACAGAAGTGATCCCCGGGGTGAATTTCCTATCTCCCATCCAATCATCAATATTTTTCTTGAAGAGTGCTAATGAGGAGTTTTGTTTGATATAGACAGCTAGTTTGTTCCAGAGTATGGGAAGTCTCTGAGACAGGAATCTATCCCTCCAGCATGTTCTGTTTATTGTGATGACAAGGTTTAGGTCCCTAGAGCATGTAGCTCGGAGGGATTGGGATTTCTTTACGTGGAGCATGTCCAACAGCTCTGTGTTTGACATAGCTTTGTATGTTAGGCAGAGATCGCCTCTGAATAGGTGATATGTGACAGAGTAAAGCTGGAGTTTTTTTAGATGGTCTGCGTAGGGCATCTGTTTGAGGCCAGTAATCCTCTTTGTGAGGTATTTCTGTGGCCTTTCCAGTTGTTGTAGATGTCTTGTGAGGTACATACCAAAAGGGGCATTGTACTCTATAATGGGTCTAATGAGTGATGAGTAGAGGGGAACAATTACCTCTTTTTTCCTGGATGAGAAACCTTTTGTGATGTGGTGTGTCACGGAAATTTTTCAAAGGAGAGACTAGAGTCCACCTGTGTCCCAAGGTCTCTTATCACACTTTCAGTGTTAAGTAGACTACCACCTATGTAGTAGTTCATGGGTACAGAGTTTTTACCAAAAGGGATGAAAATGCACTTTTTGGCATTGAGCTTGAGGCCATGGCTTTGACACCAGGCATCTGTCTCAGTGAGGCCCTTTTATAGGATGTCCACATCATTAGGAGATTTGATTATGGCTCCTAGTTTGCAGTCATCTGTGAACTTTGTTAGCCAAAGACCTTCTGTGTTAGCCTGTACTTCAGAGAAGTAGATACCAAACAGGAGAAGACCTAGGACTAAACCCTGTGGTACTCCACTTGTCACTGGTCTGAAGTTGGATTTAGAGTCTGCTACTTTCACAGTGTAGGTTAGATCAGTGAGCCAGTTGGCAACCCATCTTGTGACATAGGGATTTATACCTAGTTTAGTGAGTTTGTCTATAATTCCAGAGTGGGGGATGGTGTTGAAATCCTTGGTGAGATCTAGATAGGCTGTTTGTACCACCTTACCCTCACCTACAGCTTTGGTGACCACTTCAAAGAAGTCTATCTGGTTTAGGTGACATGATCTGCCTTTTACAAACCCTAATTGGGTAGGGTCCAGAGTTTGGAGATTACCAATGTCATTGTTTATAAGTTCCATGATGATACGCTCCATAGCCTTGCAGACCAGGCTCGTCAGGCTAATGGGGCAGTAGTTCCCGGGGTCCGTGGTGGCTCCCCTTTTGTGGAGTGGGATAACCATTGCTGTGCGCTATTCAGTGGGCACAAAGCCTGAGGTGAGGCTATGATTGAACATGGTACTTAGGTGGGATGCCAGTTCTTTCTGTAGTTCATGTAGAATGCAACCTGGGATGTTGTGAGGTCCCATGGATGCTGTGTTCTTGGCTTTGGAGACTGTGTTTTTTACCTGTGCAGCCATGATTACAGGTACTTTGCATTCTTCTGGTATAGAGGTGGGCCCTTTAGGGGATGAGTGAGGGGTAAAGTTAGCACTGAACCTATCTGCCAGGATGTTGGCAATATCAGTTGGTTCTGTATATTTAGTGCCATTGTGCTGTAACTCAGAGCAGATCTGAGTGTTGCCATTGAGATTCTTGACATAGCTATAGAATGCTTTGTGGTTGTCTTTATAATCAGTAGCAATTTTGTTTTCGTAAATAGCCTTGGAGGATTTTGTGAAGGATCTCAGCTTCTTACTGAGGCTGACCACAGAGTTCCTCCAATCATGGGATTTTACTCTTTTTTGCAACAGTTTCTTTCTTCTGTTGTAGAGTTTGTTTATAGCAGGGGACCACCAGATTGGCTTCCTTTTTTTGGAGGATAACATCTTGGTTCTGTTAGGGATTGAACGATCCATGCACTCGTGTAAGTGCTTATAAAGTGCAACTGTATAGGATTCAGCAGTCGTATCTCTATTGTCCATCAGCATGGGTGTCATGAAGTTTGCCACTTCTGTCTTAAGAAGCGTGAAGTTGGCTTTGGAGAAATTTTTTACAGTGGTTTCCCTAATGGGGGGTGGGTTTGGGATGTGGATGTCTAGGGTGATTTGCTTGTGGTCGGATCTGATCGGTTATCAATACAATCAATATACCCCAAACACCACCCACAACTACACAACACACACCCACATATGTGGAAGTTCTCAACAAAAGCATACCCAAACAAAGGAGACCTCAGAGAAAAAACACACGCGAACTCCACAACTCACCACACCACATACCACGCATAGTCCACACACCATTGTCTCACAACCACAAAGGCCTAACCATAAACCCAACATATTAGTCATATGAGACTCCATTGTGAGACACACAGATGTGCCTCTCACCAGGCTGGATAAGGAGAAAGTCACAGTTAGTTGTCTGTCAGGTGCCAGAATCCACCATATCACACACACACTCAAGTCTCTCAACAACAGGTACTGTTATGACTCTGTCATAGTCCATGTTGGGGTGAATGACTTGAGACATACTTCCCTGGACTATATGAAGAGAGACATGATTGAACTCGCTGAATATGTGTCCCAGGCAGGTATGTCTCTAGCCATAAGTAGCATTCTACCGTCATCCAGAATAATGCCTCTGTACAAACAGAAAATTATTAACTGTAGCAATTGGCTTAGTTTCTGGTGTCATTCCAGGGGGATCCAGTACCTGACAGCCTGGGAAGGTATGATTGACAGACCATGATGCTTTGCTAGAGATGGTCTGCATCAGTCTTACTTGGGCTTCAGGCTTCTGGCAAAGACTCTTCTCTCCCCCATGGTGTCTTTTTTAAGAAAAGTCCTGAGGTCGATAAAACCAACATAAAAATTTCAACAAAACACAAGTTAAAGGTCATGCTGCTAAATACTAGGAGTCTAAACATGAAACTGCACTCATTGCAAGCATTCTTAACACTGGAAGATGCTGACATTTGTGCAGTCACAGAAACCTGGTTCAAAGCTGCGGAGAGCACCCCAGCCTTACCTGGTTTCTCATCCTATCATACATTCAGACCCCAAACTGTTGGCAGCAATGCCAAAGGAGGTGGAGTTTCAATATATATTAAAGATACACACACTCCCAGGCTGGTCAAACAGTATGACACACAGGAGACACTCCAGGTGCAGTTAACCGTGGACTAGACCCCTATTCAAATCATAGCTAGCTACAGGCCCCCAAATTTGACTCAAGATTCCCACTCCACCTATCTGGACCTCTTAGAATCTATCAAGATTCAACCCTTTACCCTGATCCTGGGAGACTTTAACCACCCAACTATGGACTGGAAAAACTACTCATGCCAGAATGCAAATGCCCAGAGATTCCTCGATTTTATCAATGCAAATGCCTTGGAACAGCTAATCGATACCTCCACAAGAGGTGATAATATCTTAGACTTGGTATTGACCAACATGAGTAACCATTGCAGCACCCTTACAGTATCATCCTCCTCCTTGGTAAGATTCGACCATAAAGCGATCACTTTCAAAGTCAGCATCTCCTCTGACCCCCCTCTAGATAAAGTCAAACAAAAAAAGGTCTCCAAAGCTGATTACAGCCTCCTGAGGGATGGTATAAACAGCTTCACAGCCCCCTCCCCCTCTGTTGGAACTGGCAAATCTACACCAAGGTACTATATGAGCACTTATATAGATGCATGGAATCAGGAATGCCTGACAGGACAAAATCATCCTCCGCAAGGAAGAGTAAACCTGTCTGGTGGACATCTGCAATAAGTAATCTATATAACAAAAGTGAAAAAAATGCTGTCCAGAACCAAAAAGGAGCAGGTGCCCAATTGGTAGCAATCTCTTCTTAGCCTGAAGAAGCAAATAAGAGCATTAGTGAAATCCTTTAAAGCCAACTTCAAGTCCAAATTGGCCACATCTGCTAGAGATAATCATAAGGCCTTCTTCACATAAGTCAGCCATCTTAAAGGAAGCACCCAGATCTGTTCAGAACTGGTGGTCAAGGACACTACATACACAAATGCTGTAGATATAGCCAACCTACTGACTGACAGATTCAGTGAAAACTTTACCCCTCTGTACCTCCATTAGTAAATCAGTTCATCCCCAGTACCTGCCCTCCTCCCCTTAGGGAACAGGTCATCACTGCCCTCTCAAAGGCAAAAAATACAGTCTACATGGGACGCAATAACATCCCAGGCTGCATTCTACATGAACTCAGGCATGAACGTGCAGCACCATTAGGCACCCTATTCAACCAAAGGCTGAGTACCGGCTTTGTCCCAGCTGAGTGAAGGACAGCCAGTGTCATCCCTTTATACAAAGGTGGAATGTCCACCGATCTGGGAAATTATAGACCCATCAGCCTAACTAGCCTGATCTGCAAGGCCATGGAATGGATTATCATGGACCTCATTAATAGGGACATTGGCAACCTCCAAACACTCGACCCCACACAGTTTGGCTTTGTCAAGCAGAGGTCATGTCTGTTAAATCTGGTCAACTTCTTTGAGACAGTCACCAAAGCCATGGAAGAGGGGAAGACGGTGCACACTGCCTACCTTGACCTGGCCAAACCATTTGACACTATTCCCCACTCGGGCATAATAGATAAACTCTCTCAACTAGGCATCCATCCATATGTTATCAGATGGGTAGCAAACTGGCTCACTGATAGAACCCACTTAATCAAAATAGGGGAAGCCACCTCAAGCAGTAGACCAGTAATGAGCGGCATACCCCAGGGATTGGTCTTGGGGCCTCTGTTATTCAGGATATATTTCTCTGAGCTGCAGGCCAAAACCAGTGGGCTATGGTTGACCAAGTTTGCAGATGACTGCAAGCTGGGTGCTTTCATCAATTCCCCAAGTGATGTGGATGTCCCCCAAGAGGGTCTCACTGAAACAAATGACTGGTGCCAGAAACATGGCCTCAAGCTGAATACCAAAAAATAAATCATAATCCGCTTAGGGGAGAGTGACGTTCCCATGTATTATCACATTAATAACAATGTCCTAAGCATGCAATTAGTCGTGAGGGATTTGGGCACCCAGGTTGATAGCAACCTGACTTTTGACCACTGTGTCACTTCCATTGTACAGAAAGCTTTCTACATGGCCCACCTCATAAGTAAGGGTATCTCATCCAGGGACAAGGAGGTTATAACATCACTGTTCCTCACCAGAAGAATCCAGGACCTCAAAAATCTACCCTACACAACCTGGTCTGTGACATCTATAGGACTTGTTGGTGGGATAGATTTGTGTCCCAGAGACTCCCCCCTCTGTGGAATTGATTCCCTCTCCACGTTAAGCAGAGTACCTCATTATCCCTTTTCAAGCACAACCTGCTGGACATAGGATTTGGGTGCTGATTTGTCTAAACATGGGCTAAACTTCTGGCTAGGCTTATAAGGGCCTCAGGGCCAATATCCTAGTAACGTCCTATGATCCTATTACTACTGGATCAGCTCTAAGAGGTGTGTTGTCAGTATGATAGCAACTGGGGTGGATGACTTCCCAAAGGATACTATTATGCATTTCTTGGCATGTAGTTTTAGTTCATGGCTCTAACACTAGTTGTTTGGCTGTATTAGCCCTTCCTGGAGAACATTTGCATCATTGTGGGATTCAGTGACAGCTGCAAATTTGCAATCATCTGCAAATTTAGTCAGCCAGAGACCACTGACATTGACCTTGACTTCAATGAAGTAAATGCCAAAAAGGAGCGGTCCCAAGGGCTGATCCATGAGGGATTCCACTTGTGACTGACCAATTTATAGAGGTAGGCTCCCAATTCTAAATTCCTGGGTCCTGTTTGTGAGCTATTTGCCTATCCACTTGGTGACATATTTGTTTGGATCTAACCTCTTGAGTTGGTCAACAATGCCTGAGTGGCCAGATCCATGTAGGCAGTCTTAACCATTTTGCCCTCATCCATTGTTTTGGTGACCTTCTCAAATATGTCCACCAGGTTGAGTAGGCATGACCTGCCATTGATGAAACCAAATTAGGTTGGGTCCAGTGTCTGGAGGTTTACTATATCATTATTGATCATTTCCATGATAATTCTTTCCATGCCTTTACATATAAGACTAGTGAGACTTATGAGTCTGTAGTTTCCAGGGTCTGTAGATGGCCCACCTTTGTGCACAGAGATGACTGCTGCTGTTCTCCATTTAAGAGACACAAAGCCTGTTTGGAGGCTAGAGTTAAATGGCAATTCAGCAGGGACTGATAGATCATGTTTTGTGCTATTTAGTAGGCATCCTGGGATATTGTCTGGGCCCTTTAATGCAGTGTTCTTGGCCTTAGAGAGAGCATTAAGGACCTGCTCCTTAATGATAGCAGGGGTTATATTTGATGGTATTTCCTGAGGGAAGGTTGAGGGTTAGAGAAGGGTAAAGCTGGAGATGAATTTGTAGGCCAGTAGGTTTGCTATATCTTCTGGCTCTGTATAGGTGGCTCCATTTACATTGAGCTCTGCACATAATTGTGTATTACCTTTGATGTTGCAGACATAGCTAAATAATGCATTGTGATTGTCCTTGGCCTGGCATGGGAGGCCAAATTAACCTCAAATTTGGCTTTGGTACACTTTATTTCTCCACTGAGTTGTTTGTTAAATTTGAGAGTGCTTTTATCCTGCTGGGTGCTGCACCTCCAAATTGTTGACCTGATTTTCTTCCTTCTGTTGTACAGCCTATTGATTTTGTGATTCCACCAGGGTGGCTTGTTTTTTGAGTTAGTTCTGTACTTCTTCCTGGTGGGTACAGCTATGCAGCTATTAACATGCTTGTACAGGGTTTCTGTGAAGAATTCTGCATAGGCAGTAGTGTTTTCAGGGTTTATGGGGGCTTGTGTTTTGCCAGGTTATCACGTAATACAAGAAGTTAGTCTTAGATTACTTCTTGAATATTCCAGGGTTAGCTGAGGGTCCAGGTTTTATTTTTACTTCAAAGGAGACCATTTTGTGGTCTGACCTTACCAGGAAAGACACAATACCTGCTGGTTTGCAGCAGTTGTGCAGCACTCTTCCATATTAGTGAAGACCAAAGTCAGTATGGTTGCACCCCTGGTTGGTGTATTGACAATCTAGTCCAGGGAGTTTGTGTTTACAAAATGCAGGAATCTCTGTGCCTATATGTTTGGTGTCATATAGGATTCCCAGCTAATGGTCTAGTAATTAAAGTCACCCATGAATATGGTATTGAGTTGGAAGGTAAGTGTTTCCAAGAAAGTAGAAGAAGGGGGGCCTACAGCTTACAAGGAAGTGGCATTGGAGTTTGCTTATGGTGATTTGAACATGGAGTAGCTCAAGTGCATTATCCTGTTTGACCAGCCTTGAGGTATATTTATTTTGATATAAATCAAGGCACCTCCACCTTTAGTTCCTGTCTTTGTAGTAGTTGGTATAAATGTGTGGAAGGCATTATAACCTTTCACTGCTGGTGTGTTCTCCACAGCTTTAAACCATGTCTCAATGACTGCACAGACATCAGCATTCTCTAGGGTGAAGAGAGCTTCTAGGGGAGTGGAGTTTTTTGTTTAAACTCCTAGCATTGAGCGGTAATACCTTTAGATTTTCTTTGTTTTGATTTTCTATGTTGGAAGTACTTTCAGTTTGGCATTGCCTAAAAAGGCACTATGGGGGAAGACAATGTTTTAGCTACTATTCAAAAGCCTGGAAAGGAGAGGTGCAGACCATCCCTGGCAAAGCAGCATGGTGTGTTGACCATTTCCTTTCAGTATGACAAATATTGCATCCCCTTAGAATGACACCAGAAGCCAATTATTAAAGTCACCATCCTTGGAGAAAGGAAAATGCTGCTCAATACTAGGCTCATACTAGCCTGGGGCACATATTCTGAGAGCTCGATGATGTCTCTCTCTCTTCATATAGTCTAGGGAGATATGTCTTTGGTGATTTACACCCACAAGGACTATGACTGAGTCATACTGGCACTTGTGGTCCAATGACCTGAGTGCATATGTAATGTGGCTGATCCTAGCCCCTGATAAGCAACTGACCATGACTTTCTCCTTACTCAGATGGTGAAAGGGACATCAGTGTGTCTCATGGAGTCTCCAATAACCAGAATGTTGGATTGTGTGGTGACTTGCCTTATGGGCTTAGAAGTAGAGGCTCCATGAGATGTGGCTGCATGTGCTGATGTGGGCGTTGTTTTGAAAGAGAGCATTCGGGGTTACTGAGGGTATTTGTTATGTGCACTTCATCTAGGAGGTCTTTGGGTTTTAGAAAGGTTACATTTAAGTGCCTCAGCATATGTGGGTCTATATGTCTGCTTTGAATTGTGTGTGATGAGTGCAGTGTGTGTACTCCTGACAACCTCATTGACATTAGGAGTACTTTTATGTCAGAACTTTGCCTCCGGTGGCTTTGTCTAAATACATCTTTCACATACCATATCAGTTTGTATGAGAATTAACTGCTTGTTAGTAAACATGAGGCAATTTGTACATTGCCTCAGGATCTCCATATCCACCAAACTGGTAACAGAGATAGTGAGAAAGTTCATATCCATGGCAACAGACACTTTTTATTGATTAGACAGCTGGAGTGAGAATATCAATCACTGTCAGGAGTATCTGATTTGCAATTCTGGGGACAGTGCTTGTCACTGCAAACAAGTTGTCCTGTGTGCAACTAGGTATTGATGAAATTTCAGTTGTGCTTTTACAGGAAAACTTTCACTCAAGGTGTCTGTGTCTCTACAGGGCACTGCCAAACACTTGAGGGGACACTAATAAGTTGACCCCGAAAATTAAGGACAAAGTATTTAGGCACATATTCAAAAGTTAGAAACAAATCAAGCAGTGCTTCCAGAAAACAAAGAATTAGCTTGTCAAGAATGATGAAAAGAGGGGAGTTGCGTGAATGGCTACTGCCTGACTACTACTACTGACCTCACCACAGCTTCACTCTGCTGGGACACAGTACTCCTCTGTTTCTTCTCTCACCAGAAGCAAAACGTTAGCACCAATCCCAAGACAAGAATCAGGCCACAGCTTGTTTGGTGATTCACAGCCTTGTCCCAGATGAGGAAAGGGTTTGTAGACTTGCTGCAGCCTTTTCCTGGTAGATGCCTAATCAGGAACGTCAAGCACAGACACTCACTGCCCAATCAGAAACGGTCAGGAATCAATGCACTCTGCTTCTTCTCTCACCAGGAGCAGCATATAAGCACAAATTCCAAGCTGTCAGCTATGAAGAAATTATTAGGCTTTCAGTCTGAAGGCTATGATCCACCACCATCCTTTTAGTTATTTAAGTTTCTAACCAAAAGAATATATATTTTATACAGATTTCAAGCTTAGATCATCCAACTCTTTTTGCATTTCAATTTATGCAAAGGGCATTTAAATTCCACATACTGAAAACATATCTTCTTTTCTGACACTATCACAATATTTTGCCATGTGTCTTCATCAAAGACATATTTTTTTCTTAAACTGTTCAGAAGTAATTACTAGGCATACAGTCAAGCAGGTCAGAGGAGCTTAGCCCAGATTTCCAATTGTCCCAAATATTAATGTTTGGTTAAGTGACTTACTGAGTCACACAATAGGAAAAAGGAGGATGAAATCATCAAACCTAAGATAACCAGAAGTAGCTCAGTAACTCATAGCCTTAATCATTTGCTCTAACTACCCAGTTAAATATTGCCTTTTCAGATTACTATGGTAGGACTCAAACCTATAATCTTCTGCTTAGAAGCTAAAAACTGTTATCCATTAGACCACATAAGTTCCAGTTTTTTAGCTCTGACTAAGAAATCAAAGTTGAGGATATGTGTTCTCCATTTTGTTTTTGTTTTAATTAGCTATTTGTTTATTAACTGGAAAGGTGGGCTAATCCAATGACCCTTTTTTGCTGTGACTTAGGCCATAAGCAGGCACCTCATTTTACACAGACAGTCTTACATAGTTTCAAAGCATTCATTTTATACATTTACAGTTTCAGGAGTTTGTGTAGTAAGCATTGATATTACAGTGAAGGTCTACATATTAGTAACATTACTAAGGCTTTGTTAAGTTATTCTGCTGCATTCGAAGTATGCATCTTTGCTGGCAGTACCTTCTTAGTAGAATATCGTTTACAGAGCACATTTACATCACAGTGTGAGATATTTACACTGAGCAGTGAATTATTTACAGCAGTCAATTGACTGTCAGAAGAGATTTTTTTACAACCAGCATTAATTGAATAATTACTGCAAAGGAACTCTGCTGGGATATATGGTAGTGTTTGATTTCATTTATTTCTATTTTTATTTATCCTATCTTGACTGGGTTAGTCCCACTAGAGTAGTGGCCTCTTTTCGGGAATATCCACGGTGGTATTTCTGCTACTAGAGGAAATTTGACCAGGGCATCCAGGAAATTCCCCTACTCTTTTCAGTAAGTGCCATGGGTTATCTTTTACATCAACCTGAGTTACAGCCAACTCAAGAAGTTGGGACCTCAGTTTAACATCTCATCCAAAAGACAACACATTCAAGAGTACAGCACCACCTCAATGCTGCACTGTAGTGTCAGCAAACCAATTACCTGGAGTGGGAGTAGAACCCACAGACTTCTCATCTTCCAGCACCAAGGCAAGTGTGCTACCTGCTGCATCATTGGCACTATTACTTATGAGGGCTTTAGGTTCATAAGTTCTTACTAAGCTTATGGTTAAGGAGATCATCACGAAGTTCATAGGATCACAGGAGATTACTAGGATATCAACTCAGAGGTAATTTCAAGCCTATCCAATTCATTCCAATGTAATACCATAGAAATGTTAGTTAATACCCAGGATTGCAGTTAGTAATGGCTGCCCATGTCAAGGAGGGTTGTGGGCACTGTTCACAATAAGAATTTATGGTGTTCCATTCACTCATCCAGGTTCCTCTCAAACAGTGTCATAGAAGTGCTCTGTTTCATTTGAATAGGTAGCTTAGTCCAAAGATGTGGCAGTAACTGGGAGATAAATCTGTCCCTGCAAATGTCCTATTTAAGTTGCAAGCCATATTTAGATCCCTGGAACAGGTAGCCCTAGCCCCATTTGATTTGTGGATATGCAGCAAGTTCATTAGCTTTGGGTCTGAGATTGCAAGCTGGGCATAAGTCTCCTCTAAGAAGTCTATACTCTACAGAGTATAGTGACAAGGACTTTAGTTGGTCTGTGTATGGCACATGCTTTAGTCTCTTGATCTTCTTTGTTAGAAACCTTGGTGATCACTCCAATTGCTGCAGGTGCTTTGTACGGTGCATGCCGAATGGGGCATTGTACTCAATTATAGGCTGGATTAGTCCCAAGTACAGAGGGGTTATAACCTCTTTTGCTCCTGAGACAATGCCTTTACTAATCAATTGTGCTACGTAGAAATCCTTCCTTACTAAAGTAGACACATGGTGGTCAAATTTAAGGCTGCAGTCAGCTTGTGATCCCAGGTGCCTTACCACTTCATGGGTACTTAGGGTATTGTTATTGATTTGACAGTGTGAAGGGACATTGTTTGTGCTGAAGGGAATGATGATGCATTTCTTTGCATTCAGTTTGAGACTGTGACTAAGACACCAGTCACTGGTCTGCATAAGATCCTCCTGGAGTATACTGACATCATTTGGGGATTCAGTAATTGTACCCAGTTTGCAGTCATCTGCAAATGTGGTCAGCCACAACCCCTTAATTTTGACCTGAAATTCTGAGAAGTATATACCAAACAGTAAGGAGCCCACCACCAACCCCTGTGGCACCCCGCTGGTAACAGGTCTGCTGGTTGATGTGGACTCACCCACTTTGATAGTGTGTGTCCAGTTTGTGAGCTAATTGGTAACCCATCTTATAAATAAGGAGTTTACATTCAATTTGCTAAGTTTATTGGTTTATTAGTGATGCCCAAGCGTGGGATTGTATCAAAAGCCTTTACCAAGTCAAGGTATGTTGTGTGGACAGATTTGCCCTTGTTAATGGCCCTAGTCACATATTTGAAAAAATCCACCAGATTGAACAGGCAGGTTGTGCCCTTGAGAAAACCAAATTAGGTAGGATCCAGGGATGGAGATCACCTATGTCTTTATGAGGTTCAAAATGATATGTTCCATGGCCTTACAGATAAGGCTGGTCAGGCTTATGAGTCTGTAATTCCTTGGGTCTGTTGCTAGGCCACCTTTGTGGAGGTGAATAACTGTTGCTGTTCTCCATTCCACAGGAAAAAAGCTTGTGGTTAGACTATGATTGAAAAGGGTACTTAATGGTGATGCTAGTTAATGTTTTAGCCTGTTTAGAAGATAGCCTGGGATGCTGTCTGGTCCAATACAGGCTGTGTTTTTTTTGCCTTGGATAAGGCTTTGATGATCTCTTCTTCAGATATGTGGGGGGGGGGGGTTGTTATAGGTGATATCCTAGGTGAAAAATTGTGATCACCCACCCAGCCATACAGACTAGTTTTAAAGGTTTTCAGGGAAGTACTCTGCCTTATATGCAAGGGCAGCCTATTCCAAAGATGAAGATACATCGGACTAAATAACTGTCTCTCCAACTGGTATTGTTGATCTCAATGTATATGATTAGGTATCTAGCATAGTTGTTTGCCCTACCACTAGTCCTGTTTACATGAAGAAGCTCAATGAGTTGTTGATCTCAGTGTATATGATTAGGTATCTAGCTTGGTTGTTTGCTCTACCACTAGTCCTACCACTAGTCCTGTTTACATGAAGGAGCTCAATGAGTTGTTGATCTCAGTGTATATGATTAGGTATCTAGCTTGGTTGTTTGCTCTACCACTAGTCCTACCACTAGTCCTGTTTAAATGAAGGAGTTCAATGAGCACTGAGTCATTCATAGCATTGAAGGCCAAGCAGTGATCACCCTTCAGGAGTCTGTAACACTGAGTAGAAGGACAGGGTTCTTATTTTCTCAAAATAGTTAAGGATATTTTTGGTGATGAAATGTTGAAGTTTCTCAAGATGGCTTACGTGCTTTGTAAGGTACATGCCAAAGGGGCATTATAGTCAATAATGGACCTGATAATGGAGAACTAAAGTTGGAGTATAACTTCCTTAGACTTTGGGGAAATATCAGAAAGTATATGCTGTGTAAGGTAGAAGGATTTTCTAAGCACCACAGAGACATGGTGATTAAAGGAGAGTCTATTATCAAGCAGGTAACCAAGTCCCTGATGACTGTCTCATTTTTATCCCCAATGCCTGCCAGGCACCAAATCCTCTCTTGGTCTATTGGACTATTCCTCATCACAAGGGTGAAAGTTGAATTAGTGGAGCTGTCAGGGGCAGTTTAGGTTTTGGGTTTCCTCTTGCAACCCTGTCCTCCACTGCACATGACCAACAACACACTCAGGGATTGGAGTGTGACATGTGTCAGCTAGGGCATGAGAGCTACTTCTACTTGTGACTTAACTTTATGACAGCCATGGCCCCTTGAAGCCAGCAAAAGGGTTCTCCAGTCTCCACTGGGGATTCATCTATAGGAACATGCTCCCTGAACTTCTTGACATTGAGAGTAAGCCCACAATTAACACACAATTAATTTATTTGGTCTGTCCATTGCCAGGAAATGTGAGTATCAGAATGTGATTTGATAACTGCCCCCAGTCTGCAATCATCAGTGAATGCAGTTAGCTATAGTCCTTTGATATAATCTTTCATGTTAGAGAAATATATTGCCAAAAGGGGAGGAATTCCAGGACATACCACTGTGGAACACCACTAAGGGACACCAATGGTGAAGCTTTTTTGTCTTAAGCAAACACCTCTATTCTCAAAGGCATGAGCTCTGTCAGATAGCCAATAACCTATCCAGCAGGCTATATAAGGGTAAATGCTAAATTTTAGTTTGTCAATAGTCCCAGCATGGGGATATTGTTGAAAACCTTGACAGGTATGCTCTTATCTATAGCCTCAGTTATTCTTTCAAAGAATTCATCCAGGTTGAGCAGGCATGATCTGCCTTTTACAAAGCCAAAGTTATGTGTATCCTGACATCTAAGGTCACTTACATCTGTGTGTATTAGTTCAGTTGTAATATGTTCCATCACCTTGCAAATAATGCTAGTGAGACTAATATAATTTTTATTCCCAAGGTCAGTAGAAGGACCCGCTTTATGTAAGGGCACCACAACACCTGTTCTTCACACCTTGGGGATATAACCAGTGGAGAGAATCAGGTTAAAGAGTTGAAGGGGTTTCACTAGCTGGAATTTAAAACTTCTCAACAGGCATCCAGAGATATTGTTATGACCCATGGAACTGACATTTTTAAATTTGGAGAGTTCTAAATGAAGTCCATCCAAAACGCTTTTGGGAGGGGAAGCATAAGAGGGGAAGGGTGAAATAGCTGGGAGGGTGGTTAGGGTGAAGCTGGAAAATAATTTGTCTGCAAAGCCTTTGGGAGCAGAGAAGGAGAAACCATTACAGTTCAGGACTGAACTGCTAATGCCTTATATGCTTTGCAATGTAGCTGAAGAATGATTTATGGCTGTCTTTTGTTTTAATTGCACCCCTAAGTTCATAGTTTTCCTTGCATTTCCAAATGTTAACTTGAGGGATTTACTTATCATTTCTGCATCCTTTTTATAAGGGTAAAGTGGACATTTTAGACAGGCAATGAGTTTTTTTTTCTTCCTTTCTTTCTTACCTACTGTTGATGTGGTAGTTCTACAATATGGATTTAGTTTGAAATTGCCTCTCTGCTTACACTGGACTAGTAATGATATCTCAATACAGCTAGCCAAGAGGCAGTAAACCTCCAAGGTGTAGGTAGTAGCCTCAGGCACAAGATTTCCTGGGAAGATATGCCATTTGTGGTTATCAATAAAATCAACAAATAGTAAGCAATTGGTTTTGGAGTAATCCCTGAATGTAGAAGAGTTATTAGGGGAGTGTAATGCAGGTCTTCAGGGAGAAGGTCACAGTGAGATGGCCAGATATGACTAGAGAGTGGATAACAAATGGTATGTATAATTGGTGGAAACATTTGTGAGGACAAGATCATGAAGATTAACACCTCTGGACAGCAGAGGACAATTTGGTCAAGCGTGTTGGCGCTTACACATTCTAGAAATCTGGTCAAGTGTATTGCTATTTATGAAGTCCAAAATCTCTGGGAATATTTTTTGCTGAGAGTATAGACTTGTCAGTTTATATGTGGATAGTTGAAACTTATCATAAGAAAGGTATTTGGATCAGTAGTTAATACTCCAGCTGGTTAAAGTATTATGCATGTGTGGGAGGGGTCATATATGGGGTTTTATAATTGGCTTTAAAGTGATAATTAATTTTATTGAGTGCAATTAGGACTTTAACCTGTTCTATATTTGTATCATATGGAATCTGGTGAGAAACAATGGGGTTATGAATAAAAAAAGAGATTCCCCACAGTTGCTGTTGAATCTGAATACATGATAGACATATCCTGGAACAGAGAGAGAGAGAGAGAGAGGGAGAGAGTGATGTCACTACACTGGAACAGGTTTCTATAACTACACAAATGCTGAAATATTTGAGGATGAAGAAAGCTTCAAGTTTTGAGATTTTGTTGTTTAGGTTCCTGGAATGGAGTTTGATATATTCGGATGTCCATCAGGTGATCTATGCCTAAAATGCAGTATGGGGTAGCAACCGTTTTAGTCAATATGCAGGAAATAAATATGCTAATATATCATATCATATCAAGAATAAAAAGAGCAGCCCATCACTATCAAACCAGGGAGGTCTGTTAACTACTTCTTCATTGGCACACACAGTGCACCCTCTAGAATAATGTAAGTTCACTAGCCTGTTATACTTTATCTTTGAATTTAGGAATCATTTTTGGTGAAGACAGAATGCTGCTGAATGCAAACACCTTGCCTTCTTGAAATACATTAGCAGAGTGCTCAGCTATGTCTCTCTACATCTCCCAAAGGTGGAATGCTTATAATCATACCCCCCTCACATGGGCAACTACAAGTTCATAATAGTATTTGGGCTGGTGCAAGGACCTAAGAGTGCCAGTGACATGCCAAATCTAGGCAAACAAACCAGTATCACCCTATCATTCACCAGCCTGGTGAATGTTGTGTCACTGTGTCTTACACTGGTGTCATCAATAGCTCTGATATTCCTAGATTTATGGAAACTTATGAGTACAGGCTTGCAGTGCTGGTGACTCCCAGTAATAATAGGTGTGGGTGTAGTTTTAGTATTTTGGCAACATAGCTGAGGTAAATTAATATAGTATCTAAGAGGTCTAGTGAGCTTAGGCAAAGACTTCATTACTACCTAAATATGTGTAGTAGTGACTGTAGAACTGCAGTAATGAACTATCATTGTGGTGGTGCTGTTTGCTGACAATGGATAGGAGGTAGAGACTAGCTTCCAGTTTAGTTAAGTAAGTGTTTTTTTTGGAGATCTCTCTTTTTGTTTTATTTGTTTTTTTGGAGTCTCTTTTTGTTTTATTTGTTTTTTTTGGAGAGCTTTTCGCATATTTTTTTGTCTAAGTAAGTGCATCTGTTACAGGAAGAATCAGTATGTGTTAGAAGTGGGGTGCCAGTAAACATCATGCATTTGCTACACTACCTCATAAGTCACACAACTTCCACATCATACCACATGTTTAGATGTTCCACTGAAAGGGACAGAAATTGACTTAACACATTGAAACATCAACAGAGAAGAATGGCAGGAAGTTGTCCTGATGTCATCTGATCACATAACATTTGGACCTGAAAGGTGGCACTCTACCTCTGTACCACAAAATCTGTGTAGCTTCACATATCACAAGTTCTATAGCATGCTTTACGTTTAGAGGTTCCACAGAAAAGGGAGGCACATGTGACATATAGAAGGTGACTTGTCAAACATTGACAACCAAGATTGCCAGTAAGCATCCCCAGCATGATATGAACACACAGGCTTGTGATTTGACATAAGAAGCACTACCGTTGTGCTCCAAGCTCTGTAGTGTTGCTCAAGGTTGTTACCATTTCTAGAGATCTACGCTACTGACCAAGTCAGTGTGTTTATCCTTCAGCAGTATTACATATACAGCTGTATTCTTCCTTTGGATGTAGTTTGAGGTTTTCACTGAAAGTTGTATAATCAGCTTCAGTCCTACTATTATGAGTTAAGGAGTTGCATGCTGCTTTAGCAAATACCCTTTTTTGTATAAAAACATTGATTTTTGGTACGTGGAGGGTAGGAGTGCATTTAATGCCCTCGGTAAGTAGAGGACTGATCTTACAGACAGCATCATGGCAACAGTGGTACAGTGACCGCAAAATGGTACTTTGTAGGTTAATAAGTTTAGTAATAGGGTGTCCTGGGTTTGATTTGACAGTTACATTGAGTAAGAAATACATAGCCAGGTTCCTGGCTGGGATGCATTTTTTGTGGAGTCTGCATGCCCTTCCTTTATTTTCATGATTTTTCTTTGCCAGTTTTGGCCTAAACATTTTTTGAGAAGAAAATGAGTCTATGAGTAAGGTAGTCAGTCTGTTAAAGTGAACAATGTAAGAAGGTCATGTACCCTAGATATGCAGCAGTGTATCATGGGATTACTGAATATCCTAGCTAGCATGGAAGAGCACATCTGATTAACAAAGTTCTCCCATCACTTCCCATGGCACCTGTACATCAAGACAAAATGTCTGCCTTCATTCAGTGGCTAACAGCATGGTATCATACACAGTATTCAGTACCTGTCAACTGGGAGTGAGATGTGCAACCTGCTCTAGTGCTCTGCACTTCATATGTTTCTCCTCTTTCCTCAGGGAATACAATACTGAACAGAAGGATTTTGGTCCCCATAATATATTTTTAGACCCTCTTTAAATTACAAAAATAAAAACTTTTGCAAAGTAAACAAAATAAAAAAAATCTGAAATGTTTTTATGTCTGCACCATTTTTGAAAAGTTCCAAAAGGTATATCTTATTTTTTCAGCAAATTCCACCTTTATTAAAACTTGATAACAATCACAAACAACCATTGAGTATTAAAAGACACATAAGAACAAAAGCAGAATATCTCATAGCTCTATGTATAACAAATTCCAGCAGCAGTAGAAAGTAATTCCACCCCTGAAAACTTATTTTAATAAATCTTAACTGTTTGTGTAAATAAACAGTCATTTAATTGCTGCAATCTACATCTTGATTCTTCCAATATTTGAAAATAACAGCCAAGGCAGAGGCCACAACTATTCTAACTGCCACCAATAACATTTTAGGAATCACACTATTACATCCTCTGGAAACACCACAAAGCCAAAAAGTTCACTCTTTTATATCTGGTACACTAACCTGTGTCACACAACAAATGGAATGATACAGCCTACTCCAAACTAGAGCTATGGCCACACTTGTCCCAGTCATATTAAAATAATCAGGGCCATTACTTTTACATCTCCAATATATATCATGAGGTAATTGTTTTCTTTGCCATAGTCTATTGGGTAAGTGTTGCCAGGAATTAATCATTTTATATAGGATAAAAGAAGTGAAGATGGATTTGTATTATGATACTCCCATAAAACTTCCAACTATTCCTTTTCTGAGATTTCATCCCGAACTTATCTTGCCACTTCTTTTTTCTGAGATACTCAACATAATTTCTGAGGTGGTCATAAGCCATCTATATAAATCTTCTATCCTCCAACAGCTGAATCGGGATGATAAAAAAATAACATAGAGTTACTCCATCACGGTGTTTGCTTTTAACCTTTGCTGTAGACTCCTTAAGAGCTGATCTTACTAAAGATGAGAGCTGCAAATATTGTAACTATAATAAATTTATGTCTTTATTTCATTGGGTGAAACTCTTTTCCAGACCTCATTTATGTATGATACCTTCTCTAATCCAGTTCATTCAAATAACAGATTTATGCTTTATAAGAAACCTATTATTAAATATGATTCTGCTCCATTCAAATAGACAGAGGTCTGAGATTTAAGAGGAGCATCTCATAAACCACCAGTGCTCTAACCCTTCAGAGTCCCAAACTCTGAATGAATCATTCCCTCCCAAATCCAGAAAAGGGATGTAGACAACCTCAAACTCAATCCAAAACCATACCAGCCTTGGAGAATTCCTAGCCCTTAATATCTGCCAACCCACCAATGCTATGTTATAAACCTGGAAATGAGGAACACCCAAGCCCCTTAATGCCTTGTTTTACATCAGTTTTCTTCTACTAACCCTTGGAGTCATGGTATTGCATAGAAACTGCATAATTAATTTTTGTTGTTTCTTTATTCACTTGTTTTTTTTTTGTTTGTTTGTTTGTAATGTGTGGTAGATGGCAAAACAAAAACAATATTCTAGGTAACAGTCACATTTTAATTTTTTGTATCTTTTGCATAAATGAGTCCAGGAAAGGCTTTTGTCCCTGATCATGTGAAATAAGGCCTCAGCATTCAAATCTAACAAACCAATGAGTAGGTACTTCATAACTGTACCTAAATAATAATAAAACTCATTAACTATTTTAATCCCATTATTTAAAGAAAATGTGCCCAACATCAATGCAGACCTTATTAAGCAGGTATAAAACCAGCTTAGCAGTGTTTATTTGGAGTCCAGGTAGATCTGCAAATGTGGTCAGAAGAGATAATATTTTAGGGACTGCTTTGATAGGATCTCGGACCCCGATTACTCCATCCGTGAACAATTCTGAAAGAACCTTTGGGCCAGAATGAGAAATTCCGAAGCTTCTTTCTCCAGGAAGCTTGACAAAGTTTCTATAGCTAATATGAAAAGTAATAGGAAGAGGGAGCACCCTTGCCTGGTTCCTCATGTCAATCTGATGCTCTTCAGCATGATACCTTTGGTGTAAACAGATGTCTTCAGTGCCTGAAATAATCACTGAATCCTTTACAAATTCAGAAGAAAAGCAGCAACCTGCCAAGGTCTCTCATAAAAATCTTTATTCCACTGAATCAAACGCACTTGCAAAATCTAGTTAATGCACTGCCCTAGGTTCTGAATGAAGAAAGACTGACTTGTTGCAAATTCAGCCTTAGACTACCAACTCCAGACCTCCCATCCCACCCATAATAAAATCTTGTTGTCTGGTCTTAATTAAATAGAATATAACAGTACTATGATATATATATATATATATATATATATATATATATATATATATATATATATATATACCTACATATTACTTATATATTTTTTTTAATTGATCAAATAAATTCATTTTGGTTTTATATACACTAAGTTACACTACATTATTTAATTTATATTATAAAATAAAAAATGTTTATAGTTGATTTTTAGTTGATTTATTAGTTTTTGTAAGAAATGATTTATATACAATATTATATTGTTGTATAATATACCATCTGTTACTTAATACCATTTGGTATAAATGTAAAACATTATTAATTTTATTCAAGGTATACCCACAATGTATAAGTAGCAGTATGTGGCTTTAAATATGTAATTAGGAGTTTTAAGGTATGATTGTTTGATTATTTAATTGCTGCAATTATTTGTTAATTTACTGTGTATTTAAAGTGGAGTATGATTCATGTATTTGTCTGATGAAGTCGTTTTATCGATGAAAACGTGTTTGTGCAACTTATTGTAGCGTTAGTGCTTTTCTTTCGTGGATTCATTAAACTTGTTGGATTTTGATACCTCATTGTGAGCTGAGTCTTTGAACGGTGGTGGCTTCTGGACTGGTTTGCTGTCTTAGGATTTATTGGTATTTTACAGCGTTTTCTTTTTGTATATCTTAATTAAATAGGCTAATATATTATCCAATCTATGGGTTAAAATTTTTATGCAAATTTTGTTATATAAGGA
The DNA here is from genome assembly GCF_019279795.1 of Protopterus annectens. NCBI lineage: Eukaryota > Metazoa > Chordata > Ceratodontiformes > Protopteridae > Protopterus > Protopterus annectens. Next base: position 1,191,608,603 of record NC_056727.1, read on the forward strand.
TAATGAAATGGGCCTGTATGATCCAGGATCAGTGTAATCTTTGCTGTGTTTAGGTGGGTAAATTACCCCAGATTAATTTACTGAGCTCAGAAGACATTGCAATTCTTCTTCCACTATATATAAATTAAGTAGAACTGGGCTTAAATATAATTTAAATATTTAATAAAACACAGAGATAAGGCCACCTGGGTCAGCCTCTTCTGCCATCTTAAGTGTGTCGATTGCTCTATGAACCTCCTTTAGAGAAACTGGTTTCCTTAGCACTTCTGTATTTAAATTCAAAACTCTGGAAACACTGCAGTGTCCCAAGAAACTAGCAACGTCTTCCTTACTACACATCATCTTAGACCGATACAACCATTATAGATGGCTGGACATTATCTTATCAATTTTAAGCAAATTATTTGTAACCAAAGACCCACTGTAGAAACTTCCTTTTATCTTTCATTAATTTACCTAGCTAAACATTTAATAGAAGTAATTCTTTTGGCTTGAAAAAAAGTTTTGACCCTGTCCCACTTCTCTTGCAATCATATAAATTATAGAGCATGATATTATCCTTTGAGTTGTTTACTATTCTCTTTTAAAAATATATCTGAACAACTTCCTTGTTTATATTCATACTCAGTTGAATCTATCTGCTTCTCTGTCTGGTAGCGTTGTCAGAGATCCTATAGTGCTTAATCTGAATTTTGAACCTCTCCCATTGACTCATAATCCCTACCAATACTCATGAAACCACCTACCAAAGCCCTTGGCCCACTTGTCACACTTAAGTACTAAAGGATCAAAATGTCATGAAGCTCTACCCAGAAACTATTAAATCCTGTCACTTCTACTAATACTAAATTATTATCAGATATCTCACAGGAACAATGTTTAATCTGCATGACATTACCCATAATTCTTCAATCTGAAACACAAAACTCAATTCCATTAACAATACCACCTGATGCTTCTACATATGTAGTCCTCTTGCATTGACCATATGAATTTTGAAACATCAATCAAATCCTGATTCAATGTAAATTGAGACAGGCAATTCCAAACCTTGAGAGACCTAGGTTTTCCAAAAAGGAGTCTCTCTAACCAGGGGTAAATATACCATATCATAGACATCTTCAACTTGACAACCTAATTGCTGGTGAACCATTATTAACATCATTTTTGTGGAGGAACTGTAGCTATTTCCTCTCCACCACCCAGACAAAAAAAAACATGGAAGAAACCACCCTCATTTTTATGTTTGATCTTGGCTTCTTGTAAAAATCCCACTTTAACATACAGAGATGTTTGTTTCACAAACACAGCTTTCCTTTGGTATGGGGATATAAAACCCCTCATCTTCCAAAAAACAGACAATTGAATCAATAATACGGTAATTACCTTTCTTCAGCCCATCTTCATTCTCCTAAGTGGCAAACACCCCTGTGTAGACAAGGAATCTGCTTTGTATGGAATTGTGCCAAAACATTTGAAAACAAAGACAAGACAAAAAACATTAACTCAACAATATGACTGTTAAGGACTAAAGCAAAGAATTACAAATGTCCAAACCTTTTTCACTATAACATGAAAAGAATAAAATGCACTTTTGAAAACAGATACTAAAAAACTTCCATTAACTTTGAAAATAGATACTAAAAAAACTTCCATTAACAGACAGGGATACATAGCAAAAAGAAAAAAAAAATCTGCCCAACACAATAAGCCCTCACTCCTGTGCAAACACTGGACTTAAAACACAGTTAACATCTCCCTAACTTTTAAATCAGTTTAAAATGTAAAGGTGATTAATATAACTCTAAACAAAAACTATTATGGCCCATCCTGATTTCTAATCCAGCAAAATGCTAGCATACCTGGGTCAAGTAAAAAAAGTATTTATCTGAGTGCAGTCCAGAAGGAAACAAGAGTCCTGTGCTTATTTGGAAGAAGCCAAACAATCCACAGAATATGATGTAGCCCCATTTTGCTCAGTCCACGAGATTTCTTCATCCATATGGTCAGGAGTGCAAAACCTTTGCCCGCATCCCTTTCCTGCTCTTCAAAAGGAACGTAGTGATTCTGTGAACTTGACAGTGTAAACTGAGAACTCTGTTTACATTTGACCGATAGCAGGTAAAAGCAACCCTCAGTAACTTAGTTGCACATCCATTACCATTTATGCTGGGGGGAGTGGTCAGAGATGAAACAGCAGTTCTGTCGCTACTCCTATTTTTCATCTTCACTAGTTACTTATAATTAACTTCAGAGAGCTAAGGTCCCTCTGGCCTACACTTCTGTTCTGCAAAAAAAAGAAAAAAAAAACTCTCTAAAGGCACCTCAACTTCAGATGGTTAATAGAAACATATGTTTGCCCCCATATTTGAGTCCTAAGGAAGCTGGTAATTGAAGGCTCCTGGAGACCTATCTACCTGCATTTAAGTACAGGGAAAAAAGCTTTTATTTAATAATAAAGAATGGTGTAGTAATCTGGAGCAACTCTGACTTTATTTCCTCTGACTAAAATATACCATTCAGTGTCTCTCTGCTCTACTGTAAGATATTTTCCCTGTCAGTAAAGTCCAAACAATGTAAGACAAATAGCATGAGAACATAAGGGTTTTGGATTCAGGGTGCAATCCTGTGTCTACATTTAATAATTAAGGAGTTGTTGTTCTCCAAAAGCTTTTTCAAAGTGCTAGTAACAAAAATCATGGGATTCTCACTCTCCAGGCCTTCATTCACATCACTTAGATGCAGGTTGTTCCTCTTGACCCGGTCCTCAATATCATCCACCTTATCCAAGTGCAACTAACTCTGGGAAAAACTGCTACAGATCCCCCACCATGCCCCAGGATTCCCACTCCTCTTTTCTTGATGTACTGGAAAACATTAGGGTTCAACCAAACACCCTAATAATGGGTGATTTCAACTACCCTACCATTAACTAGGAAAACTACTCATGTACCATCTCCTTCCCTCAATGCTTTCTGGAATTCATAAACTCCAATGCCCTGGATCAACTTATCCACACCCCCACCAGGGGCAACAATATCCTAGATCTAGTCATTACCAGCATGAGTGACCGGTGTTCCACACCTTAAGTCATCGCCCAATTGGTCTGATCCAACCATAAGCTAATCCCCCTAGATATCCACATCCTGCCCCCATCCCCCATTAAGGAAACCATGGTAAAAAAATTCTCCAAAGCCAACTTCATGCTTCTTAAGACAGAAGTGGTGAACTTCATGACACCCATGCAGATGTACAATACAGTTACAACTACTGAATCCTATGTAATTGCACTTTATAAGCATTTACACGAGTGCATGGATTGTGCTATCCCAAACAGAACCAAGACACTATCCTCCAAAAAAAGGAAGTCAATATGGTGGTCCCCTGCCATAAACAAGCTGTACAACAGAAGGAAGAAACTGTTGCAAAAGAGAGTAAAATCCCATGAGTGGAGGAGCTCCTTGGTCAGCCTCAGTAAGAAGCTGCGATCCCTGATAAAATCCTCCAAAGCTAATTATGAAAACAAAATCGCCACTGATTCTAAAAACAACCACAAAGCATTCTATAGCTATGTCAAGAATCTCAATGGCAACACTCAGATCTGCTCTGTGTTACAGCACAATGGCACTAAATATACAGACCCAACTGATATTAACATCCTGGCAGATAGATTCAGTGCTAACTTTACCCCCTCTCACCCCCTAAAGGGCCCATCTCTATACCGGAAGAATGAAAAGTTCCTGTAATCACTGCTGCACAGGTAAAACCCACACTCTCCAAAGCCAAGAACACAGCATCCATGGGACCAGACAACATCCCAGGCTGCGTTCTACATGAACTACAGAATGAACTGGCACCCCACCTAAGTACCATGTTCATTCATAGCCTCACCTCAGGCTTTGTGCCCGCTGAATGGTGCACAGCGACAGTTATCCCACTCCACAAGGGGGGAGCCACCACGGACCCTGGGAACTACCACCCCATTAGCTTGATAAGCTTGGTCTGCAAAGCCATGGAACATATCATCATGGAACTTATAAACAAAGACATTGGTAATCTCCAAACTCTGGACCCCACCCCGTTTGGGTTTGTAAAAGGCAGATCATGTCTCCTAAACCTGATAGACTTCTTTGAAGCAGTCACCAAAGCCGTAGACAAAGGTAAGGTGGTTCATACAGCCTATCTAGATCTTGCCAAGGCTTTCAACACCATCCCCCACTCTGGAATTATAGATAAACTCACTAAACTAGGTATAAATCCCTATGTCACAACTGGCTCACTGACAGAACCCACACTGTGAAAGTACCAGACTCCAAATCTGACTTCAGACCAGTGACAAGTGGAGTACCACAGGGTTCACTCCTTGGTCATCTCCTGATTGGTATCTACTTCTCTGAAGAGCAGGCTAACAAAGAAGGTCTTTGGCTAATGAAGTTCGCAGATGACTGCAAACTAGTAGCCATAATCGAAATTCCTAATGATGTGGGCATCCTACAAAAGGACGTCACTGAGACAGATGCCTGGTGTCAAAGCTATGGCCTCAAGCTCAATGCCAAAAAGTGCATTGTCATCCCCTTTGGTAAAAACTCTGTACCCATGAACTACAACATAGGTGGTAGTATACTTAACACCGAAAGTGTGATAAGAGACCTTGAGACACAGGTGGACAGTAGTCTATCCTTTGATAATCACATCACCACAGTAGCTAGGAAATCCTTCTAAGTGGTACACCTCATCACAAAAGGTTTCTCATCCAGAAAAAAAGAGGTCATTGTTCCCCTCTAACCATCACTCATTAGACCCATTATAGAGTACAACGCCCCTTTTGGTATGTACCTCATAAGACATCTACAACAACTGGAAAGGCCGCAGAAATACCTCACAAAGAGGATTACCAGCCTCAAACAGATGCCCTATGCAGACCGTCTAAAAAAACTCCAGCATTACTCCGTCACATATCACCTACTCAGAGGTGATCTCTGCCTAACATACAAAGCTATGTCAAACCCAGAGCTGTTGGACATGCTCCACTTAAAGAAATCCCAATCCCTCTGAGCTACATGCTCTAGGGACCTAAACCTTTTCACCACAATAAACAGAACATGACAGAGGGATAAATTCCTGTCCCAGAGACTTCCCATACTCTGGAATAAACTACCTATCTATATCAAACAAAGCTCCTCATTAGCACTCGTCAAGAAAAATCTTGATGATTGGATGGGAAATAGGAACTTCACCCCGGGGATCACTTCTGTGGCTCTGCTCAACAGTGGCACAGGAAAATCATTTTCTTGGGTGGCAAAAGCCAGGTACCTTTTTGGCTGGGCTTGTATAGGCCCCGGAGCCGATAGCCTAGTACCTACCTATAAACCTATGAACCTAAGTTGATGGCAGAGAGCTTGCATTTCCTTTAATTCTAAGGAATGAATGGTTACTGATTTCATTAAACTAAATACTTGAGATTGATGTTATGCCAGCCAGTCTTCAGTGTTGGAGAGGTTTTGAGTGTAAATATTAGAAATATTTTTAATGTCTTATACATCCTGGAGTATTGTCTGGGCCATGGTGGTGAGGGCCTCAATACTGGCACTTGACACTCATAGCTCCTCTGCACTATGTGACATGTTTATTGCTTTGCCCTTGCCATGCTTATCTAAATTCCTCAACCCCACAGTGCAGCCTTCATCCAAAAATTTCTCACTCCAAGGTCACAAAAGACAAAATGCAACATGGATCTAACTGTGACGATGTGAGGTATTGCCAGCTATGTCATGAGAAGTAGGGCAGTAGATGTGTACCATATGCCAGCACAGCTAGCTGGAATGTTGTAAAGAATTATATGTCATTTGTATATCAAACTGATTTGTACAGATGCTTGTGTTGAAAATGTATTTGTAAAGTTGCTTGTGTCAAAAATGTATCAACAGTGTGTTCTGGTGGACAGAAAAGAAATATATATTTATATCACACTTTACTGTTGTAAATAGGATACTGGAAGAGAAGTGGTTAATCTCAGACCAGCTAACTTTGAAAAATAATAATAAATTAAATTGCTTAATTTAGGCCATAAAGATTGTGTCTTGCAGTTCTGACTGCACCCAGAGACAAAATATCTGTGCCAGAGAATGGTTTATTAGCTCCTGTAGGAAGACCCAAAGTGTTTATTGTTTTATAACTTCCAGAAGCTGCAACAGATCTTAGCAAAGCTCAATTTGTGTGTGTATTATTGACATATATGTGCTTGATTTTGGGTCAGTTGCTAGGAAAGGGGGGTAGCATGGGAACCAGAAGTCAGATGACCAGATGTATATGATGTCATTCTGTAATCCATCACTGAAATTCTTTTTTAATACTAGATGAGACTGAAGTCTCAGGGCACTCTGTTTTTGCAACCTGACAGAAGGAAGGAAGACCACTCACCTACTTCATCTTGCCTTGATCTAGTAAGTGAACCAAGGAATAGTAATTCTTTAGATCAGTCTGCAAAATATAGTGAGATTAGTTAAGTACTGTTTTTCTGTATGTCTGTGGATTTATTAATCTGTGTTATTTTAATATTTCCTTTGATTGAAACTCTGGTGTTTATTGTAAATAGATGTTAGTATTTTCATTTTTGTTTATTATTTATTATTAAATATATTTAAAATGTTTATTGTGGCTGGTCATTTAGAGAATATTTCAACTTTTGAGAGTACTTACAACTTTTGGTGACTCTGTGGCCACTCCTAAAAGCCTTACTGCATTGGCAAAAACACTACCATCTGTATTAGTATTAATTTCACTCAGTATAATTGGGTATGATTGGGCAAGAGCCTTAGAGTAGCTGGCTTTGGAGTGTGTGGTAGCAGTAACTATGATATAGCCTGGGAAAAAGGGGGTATAGTTAGTAAATCTGTGCCAGCCTTTCCCGTGTGTGTGTGTGTGTGTGTGTGTGTGTGTGTGTGTGTGTGTGTGTGTGTGTGTGTGAATCAAATCTCAACAAGTGTGTGTGTCAGCTACTTGGAGCAGGGAGGCAAAGCACTGGTTTCATAGAGATGGTGCTGGAGGACTTGGCTTGGGCACTTGGCTGAGCACTCAACTCTACAGCTGTGCCAGTGGGGAGTTTTACTGGGGATCTGATGAGAGAGAGAGAAAAAAAATGCAGACCCTGGACTGAGTGTGTTCCCTGTGTGCTCTTAAGGGAAATAGTGCTTGATGCAGAGGCCTGCATCTGGAAATACTTGGTGTATCTATTTTTGTCCCAAGGGAGCATCCCTCTCTAGTGTCAGTGGTGAAGATTAAGGCTCCTTGATTACTAGTGTAGAGTGGGGACATCACACTAACTACAATGGCTCCCCTAGCACAGGAAAGAACAAAGAAACAGCAGTGCTAATCACATATTCATGCCACCCATCAGGCTTACATGAATACAAGGAAGGTTCTGTGGCCAGTAACAGTGCTGCCACCAGGAAAGCATACAGAATAGCATGAGCACCGAAACAAGAAGCTTTCAAGTTTGGCTATGAGCAAACCTGCTCTGCGAGATTGTGTGAACAGTCACAATGATTACCAGGAGTGAAAATACTGCAATGGCAGCAGTAATAACAGTAAAGAAAAGTGTATGTAATGCAATGTACATTACAACAATTATTTGCAGATTGAAATAATGGAGGGGATAAACAGCAAGGGCAAATACAAGGAAATATACACTGGATGGAGAAAGTGTGCTGATGAAAATGAGCACAGACATGAATGATAGGAACGGATAAACAGGAATGGGGCATGGCAAATATGGTAATGTCCCCAAGATAGGACATGTCAATGTATATGCACTTCCAAGAAAAGTCAGCAGCATAATATTATGCACATATATAGACAGCATAGTACTTACTGCTGTTTACACCTCCTGAGCAAGCATATTATGAAATAAACGCACATAATAGTGTATATGTGATGGTCACACAAGAATACATGTCAAAGGAGAGGACTGTTTGTGACATAAAGATCACTGGCATGCTCACTGGAGAATTTGGCAAGAAAGGCATATACAATAGGGGATACGTGCATACTCTTAAGATATGCAAAATGACTTGCTTGAATATAACTGACATGTCACCATAGCTCTCAACCAATCAGGGACACATAGCAATATACTCCTGGACAAATGTCGACAGAAACAGGCACAATCATGTACACTTTTAAAATATTGCAACCATTAATCTGTGGTATTGACAGAATATGCAAATGTAACTATATGTTCTGCAGTAACAGACATATACAACTGTAGTGACTGTCAGTATTCTATAAGTGGAATTCACCACCCCTTCCCCAAAACTGATCACTGTTTGGATGGGTTAATAGGGACAGTGTTAAACCTGAAGTTGAAATCATGGGCAATCCTGGCCAGTTGAGAGGTTTGCATGACACATAAACCACAATCCCCACCTGCAAGAATCAAACCCGTGCCATCAATGTTGTCACTGAGCTGTGTATTTACTGGATATAACAGAAAGATGTACCACAGAAGCATCTAATAGAACACCTTGAAGGAAGTCTGCAGTGTCAAATCCTAATGGGTATGCATCCCAAAGAATAGTACTGTATGGCCTACCAGATGTGTGGGAGCTCACTGTACCAAATGTGAGACACTTGACTAAAGCATTGCTGGCTGATGTAGGTATTGGCCATACAGATAACACAAACAAACACTATAATGAGTGGATTCCCTACACACAGCTAGGTACTGTATGCATCTCCCACATGTGATAGCAATGGATATTTTCTGAAGCATCTGCAATTGATGTGTGAATTAAGACGTGATCCATTATAATGAATGGTCCAGCAGTATGTGAGACTGATGACAATACATCAGCTATGCCCATGTGTACCGAAACTACAGCAGTGCAAAGTCAAGTGTCAGTGATCAAGGAAGCTGTCACTGTGATATTGTTCACATACCAAACAATACATGGAGCGCCCTCTATAAGTACATGTCAAACCTCAACATATGTGCCACACAATCACTGCCTCCCTGACATTGTCAGTGTAAATTTTACACTGTCATTAAATCCTAACATACATATGTGTTCCTGCAAACTATCAAGTGGTAATACTGATGTGATGTAGTGGTACATCTGTGATACAGTACAGTCACATTATAGCTGTAATTGTGCTACATCTGGACTTCAGGCTGTACATTACCTCCAACTAAAACCTTGGGTATGAATCACATGTGACACACTGCAACTGTTAACACAGTCATGATGGAATGACGTGAAACTCTACCTATTTCACATCATTGCATCATTTGTACATCATATGCCTATGTCTTTATCAGTAGAAAGGTGTGGGTGACAGCCCTGACACCATATATGGACACATTACAACTGAGGTTGATGTGGTTCATGCAGAACAGTTACTGACACACATGCTGACAGTCACACAATGCTGCTGGGGAACACCTATATAATCCTTGTGAGTAGCAACACAATAGTGCATAAAATGAATTCCCCAAGGTTAAAAGTGAATCGCAACATGTCCTATGTTTGTATATATAACAGCATTACGACATGTGGCTGAACCCAGGCATATGTGCCCATGTAATTAGTATGACATAATATTGCTGTATGTCAGAAAGGTTCTTCCTCATGACATCGCAGCCCAGTTCATCGACTCTGAAAACGGTGAGATGAAAATGTAACTGCAGAAGCATGAACTCCTGGAACATCATCTTTCCTCTCCAGGAAAGTAACCACTTGGCCACCATGTTGAACTTTGCCCTTTCTACATTGTAGTGTGATCTCAACGTTGGTATATTTAAGTAGGGGGGTGTGGAGGCAAAACCCCATACATGGTGAGTAGGGGGGGCAAAGCCCCCCACTGTTATGGTTGTAATTTGTTACAGTTGTGTTTTTTTTTGATGGTGGCCAAGTGGTTTCTTTGCCAGAGAGGAAAAACGATGTTCCAAACAATGACTTTATCATTTCTATTTTCCTAGACTTTATGAATCTTTTTATACAACCTATAGTTCTACAACTATCATTAACCAATTGGTTGATATGATTAGAAAAACTCAAATCAGGATGTACCCATATAACCAGGTTCATAAATGAATCCACAGTTTCAATCACTGTGTACTGTGTACGTCTGCAGTTACAACGTTTTCGTCTCACTGTTTTAAGAGTCGATGAAGTGGGCTGCGGTGTTATGAAGGTTAACAGTCAGAAAGCATGTCCAGATGCTAAGTATGCACATAGACACCTGTGCCATACTGCAGCAGTCACTGTGATGGTTGAATAAGAACTCTGCACAATGTTGATAGACTCCACTACATGAACACATGCCTTAGGAAGGCAACAATATACATAGCATCATCCCATGTCAACAATCCTCAGGAGGCATATTGATACAGCTATTATGGAAGGAACATGTAACCAAATGCAAGCAGCAGCCATGAATACAGTAGCTCAAATCATAGATCGGAATACACTGTTGTAGGACTACAATACATCCATACTTTAACACAGCACATATGGATGACAAAAACATTGACATACATACATAAATATATTTCAAACACTGACATTAATGCCCTTCTAGCCTGCTAATATATAAAAACAGTTTTCCCATAATAAGTGTCCAGGCTGTTCTTAAAAGTATCTAAACTAATGTTTGCTTTAATGTAGTTTGGTAGTCTGTTCTGTGTATAATCTGCTCTCTCAGAGAACCAGCCTGTACACTTCTCATTCCTATAGAATCTTCTGCATATGTTGTCTGATAATTCTCTACTACTTTTTGATAATTCAGAACATTCCCAGAGATAGTTGTCTCTAAATGTATTATATAACTGAATAAGATCTCCTCTTAAATATCTATAAGATACACTGTACAATTGCAGATATTTTAGTCTTTCATAATAACTTAAATTTTCACATCTATTGATGCTCTTGGTATAATTCCACTGTAGTCTTTCCGGTTTACTCATGCTTCTTTTCTTATAAAGTTTCTATATTGTTATTCCAAACACAAGTTTGGATCTAATGTAATTAACAAACAATGACTATCATTTCTATTTTCCTAGACTTTATGAATCTTTTTATACAACCTATAGTTCTACAACTAACATTAACCAATTGGTTGATATGATTAGAAAAACTCATCAGGATCTACCCATATAACCAGGTTCATAAATGAATCCACAGTTTCAATCACTGTCTATTGTATCATTCACTTCAATGGAGCTCAGGAAATTTGCACTGAACTTCCAATGGGTGGAGCCTAACATTTTGACAGAATCAAATTATGTCCTCACATTTCAAAAAAAATGTCATATCTTGGGAACAAAAGGGATTATGAAAGAAGTATAAATGGCAGACTCTTTAGCACAAACTATTTTTATACTTGAAATAATCTTTAGATTCTAGGCCTTAAACCAAATTTCATAAGTTACAGTAAACACAGTAACTGTTACATTTGTAATATTTTGTAAACAACTTACAATATCTCAGCAACCATTCAAGTTACACACATACTGTCAGCAGCATTTTATTCATCTGGCTGAGAGATTTCATATGAGGCTAAGGAGTTCTGTCTGTATTACCTGGTTGTTGAGATATTTAGAAAAAAATTATCTGTATATATCTTATAAAAACAAGAGTTAATATCTATTTACTGCATTGGACAGAGGTCAAATATTAATCCAGTTGGGCTTGCTATTGTGTAAGTTTTAAGATGAAATCTTTTAAAGCCTTGTAAATTGCACGGTTTAGGAATTTTTGATGCAAATATGAACAAGCAATATTTGACACCTAGAGGCGTCAGTAGGAGTTAACTGCAGATGCACCTAGAGGCGACATTTGGATATAATGAGGTAAATATTCACTTTTCAGTTTATCTCTCCCAAATCTCATATGCTTAGTTTTTGATACATTTATCAGCATATTATTCTCCTGTGCCCAAATGGTCAATTTAGACAACTTCTTTTGCAGACATGCCTTATCTGTAACACATGTAATCAGGTTACGAAATTTCAGGTCATCTGCATACAGACTGTAAAACACCTCAGATGAAAAAGACAGGTCTGAAAGATACAATCTAAACAAGTATGGGCCCAGCACAGAGCCCTGTGGGATATCCTGACCGTAACCAAGAATTTCACATATCCAATTGCTGCATGACACTTGTCATGCCCTGTTTGTAAGTCATGCAGCTATCCATCCTATCAAGAGTAAATTAATACCTAGTTGCTGTACTTAATCGATCAGTGTTTTGTGTATGATACTGTCAAATGCTGAAGTTAAATCTCTATAAATTAAATCACAGCACAATTTTTCATTAATAGCTGTTATTATATTGTTATAGAACATCATGTTACAGGTGGTAATAGATGTATTTTCAACATATGTATGCTGATATATGGTATTAAGTCCCAACCTATCCAATTCTGACAATAACTTATCCAATATTACCTTCTCAATTATTTTTCCACAACATGAAACTAGACTTAAGGGTCTATACGACTCTAGGTTTATTCTACTCTCCCTTCCCTTATAGACAGATTTAATAAACACATTTCCAATTTGGAGGAATCTCCCCATATGTATGTGACCTAATGAATAACAGATATAGTGGTACTGTAAGTTCTTGCTAAAGTGTTCTCAGGTCATTATTACTTATCCTATCTCCATCCAGTGCTTTGTTTGGATTACGTTTATGCAATGATCATGGGGTCATGGGACATTACTGGGCTAACAGCCAAGATCACATAAAATCTTAGCCATTATTATACCATTTAAACAGAAGTCATTATAGCTATGTGATGGAAGATAGTAGAGGTATGTGTGTATGTATTTGATTTAATGCAAACTGCCTCTGTCCAAATGTGGCATGCACACCACACCATGACATAATTCACAATCACACTTCCAGGGATCTGGAAATGGCTTACAGAGGATCATAGATGATCTATGCTTCACAATGTGTGCATGTATGCATCTTTGAGGTGATGATATCTTTGGTGCTCTGAAAAAAGAATGTTATGTGGATAGAGAGAAAAAGGGGATGTTGAATTCAGGTGGTTATGTTAAAGGTTCTCCTGAGTGGGAGTCAAATGAAAAGAGATTCAAAACATCATACAATGACCATAATATACCACCAACCACACACATACAGACATACCAGTTGACTGAGGTCAGATTCCAACACAAGCTGAATTCCATACAACATAAGACTGGTGCCATCACAGATGTCTTACTTCAGCATGTTAAGAGTACACTTTATTGGGGATGACATCACTAGTGTGTGCTGAGAAGAAGATGTTTGACAGGGCATCTGAAATAGCTGTGGGCTCACATCCTGATGTAAAATTGTCTCCAGACTGAAAATTGAATGAAGACACACAAACTCAAGTTGACTGCTGTGAAATTAGAAACCCTACCTATCTAATTACACAAGCTAGAGAACACAGTACTGGTGCCACTACAGATGACTGCTTTCAACACTGTCACAGTGCACTTTATAGAGGATGATATCATCAGTGTATACTAAGACGAGGATGCTGTGAGGGCTGTATGAAACTGCAGTGGAGCCATATATCATTTTAAAACTGTTATCGGAATGCTACTTGAGTGAGGACAGCAGGATCTGGACTCATGCTCTTTGAACTACACACACACACACACACACACACACACACACACACACATTAACTGAAGTGAGATTAGAACCACTACCCATCTAATTACACAAGTTAGAGGACTTGCTATTTAATGCCCATGATACCACAGAAGTCTGATTTTAACAGTGTCACAGAGGATGACATCATCATAGTGTCACAGGTAACATATAACGTTATGAGACCTGTGTGTAAAACAAGGAGTTGTGATATGACTGTGTGAGTGCAGTTTGCAAAAGTACTTATAAATACTTATAAATACATCCTGGCAACCCAGGTGAAAGAAGCTGTCATGAACGTGTATTGCAGAAATGGGACAGACATCTACCCATTTTTGTTGTGCAGATCACACACACACACACACACACACACACACACACACACACACACACACACTTAGGAAATAGCAGTAGTGCAATGATGGAGTTATGTGTCTTCATATTAGGTGAAGGTATGTCTGCATTAATACAAGTTACTGACAATATCAATGGGATATGATTAAGGATGACCAATGCCCAGTGTCACTATAAACCCATACCAAATGGTTCAATGCATGCAGTTACACTCTGTAATTCTGGAGTCTGTTTGGCAATGGTCCAAATAATAATATATCATTTGCAAGTGCGTTGCTGCAGGGCAGACATGAATATCAGAAAGTATGTGTTCAGTCAAGCACGTCACTGCCCTTCTCTTGTATTTATGAATGCACCTCAATGTATTGGAGCATTACAGCCCATTAACTGGATTTAGACATGCTGTGCACAACTTCACAAAGTACATCATCTGATTGTAGCTGATTTTGGCAGATGATGGCAAAGTATTAGCGCATGTGTGATTCGAATTTTAGGAATTGAACTTGGACTAGTGAAGCAACAGTGTCCACTGGTGCTCATTGCCAAACTGTGCACAAACAGGGACATACATCAACTGACCTGATTGATGTCAACTGTAAAATACACCTGTTTGTTGTTAATGTTTCATTTGTCAGGCTTGCAAGATATGTTATGGGAGGAATTGCTGGCAGATAGTATGATGTGCATGCAGTAGACTATTTTTGCAATGTACTGGCTGAAGTTTTGTTCCATAAATAATCGTTGACCTTGCCTTGCCCTCCACATTTATGTGACATTAAGCACCAGGTAAATGCAGTTCTGTGCTTAATGAAAGCAGTGAAAAATTTCAGGTAGTACCCTTTCCTTCATGCAAAGAGGCTCAGTGGTGACGCTTGGCCATCAGCACTCCGGACAATAATGAGTGTGGAAAATACATCTGCACCTAACGTTCTCTTTAGGCACAGTGTGTAAGAACAGTGAGCTCTTGATCCGAATACAGGTAAACCAGGGTTCACATCCACATGATTCTCTTTTTTACAAATGGTGCCTGGATGTCATTAACTAAGTTAATGTGATCCGAACTGCAAATGTGACTATCAGTGACTACACTAAAGTATGTGTCTTCCCCAAATTGTATCAGTAATGCCTACCTCAATACACTTCTAAAACTACTAGCTGTTTTGCAGGCCTCACTGCAAATCACAAGTTAATTGTGTATACAGGTTGCTACAAATGACTTTTAAAATGATTAGTATGACTCAGCGGATATCCTAACTATTTGTTTAGGCTCAGATATTATGAAAGTGTATCCAGTATGCTTCTTCAGAGTAAGGACTGTTTCCACATCATAATAGATGAACATTCATTCATCATCCTACTAAAGATGCTTCTGTGTACTCTGGTGAGACAGATGAGGTGATGACAGACACAGGGCTGTAGAGTACGTAGAGAGTATCACTGGTCAGTAAAACACACGTCCGATGTTTAGCATTCAATTAATAGCTGCTCAATGACAGTGTCATTCAATGGCTAAATATAGACTCAGGAAGTTGCACTTTATTACATCCAACAGTCTAAAGAACTGTCAGAGGAACTATTTCAGGGTAGTGCCTTTACTCTGTTTTAACTCTGTATTTCTACAGCGCAGTGAGTTTAAGCAGTATTGCATGGAGATAACTGGACTAGTGTGGCCAATGGCAAAAACTCACCAAGTTTTGTCATAGGATTCACTACCACTTGGCATTGCTGCATGCTGCCTAACTCTGCATAAATGCAGAGGACAAAAAGTGAAGGCTTTAGACACAGTCAGTAGGCCTACACATACTTTTTCCACTGAGCCCTCAGACAGTGGACAGGTTGAGGGTGACACAGTTGATCAGGTTAGTGTAGTTACTGAGGTTTCAGTGCCAGTTGACTTTGGCCATAGCCAAAGTGTGGGTGAGATGCTTTGCAGGAGGGTTGGTAGGAGTGCTTTCAGGAGACCTGTTGTCCGCCATACACCTGATGCTGGTGTGTCATTACCTGCCACTCAATGTATAGGGCCATCATGTAGGCACAGGCACATTCCACTAGCACTCCGAGGGCATGGTTAGCGTTCTAGATGTGACACAATTTAACATGTGTGACTGCCTCCACTGTGTGGCCAATTCAATGGATCAGATGAATGCCACACTGGAACAAGCAGTGTCTGAGATGAAACATCTGCTGGGAGGAGGACAGCATTCAACTGGCCATAGGGTGGCAACATCATCTGGGTGTTAGCCAATGTGACTGTGCCTGATCCCGATTTTGTAGGGGCACTAGTTCCACTGCACCATCAGTGGTTGAGCTGTCCACACCCACACATGGTAGGTCATGGGGTGATGGACCTGGGTGTATTCGTGAGGAGAGCTTATCCAGCAGACATCATTCACATTCAAGTAGCACCACCACATCTGACCATTCCCATGGATATGCTAGTGCAACTCCTGGCAGAATCCGTTCTTATGGTCAGGAGCGATGACACTGAACTGATACCTTTACCATGCATGGCTCACACCTGTCCAAGATACCAGGATGCAGTGCTAGCACACAACTTGTTTATGTTCATGCAGACATTCACACACATACATTTCACATGGAGTGCCCATACAGGCCCCACACATACCAGCAACATGATGCATTAATGAGGGTTGCAGGTCATCCTGTCTCAGTGGCTCTTTGATATTATCTACATTCCTACCTGCCTGTGTTTCTCACTCACACAAACTCACTACTTTGGTGTCAGCCTTGGCCTCTTGCCTCACCCCCAACCTGTGCAAATGATGGGAACTGTGCCATCACCTTGTTTCTATCTTTTAGATCTAGGGTTACACATGTATATGTCTGATGCACAGGGTGGATAGCTAACTGAGTGCTTAGGATATGTATTGCGGATGTAATTTGGAATTTGTTTCTGAATTATTACAACTTTTTAGTGCTGTGATTCATACCTTGAAATCATTTTACTTGTGAGAATGTAGGTATAAGTAGACTTTGGACTGCTTTTACTATACGGGATATTTTAGATGCATGAGGCATGTAAGTTGTTAAACTGCATAAATATATATTACAGAAGTCAGTCATACTAGAAATTTGTTATATGTACCTGACACAGTAAACCAAGCATACATTACTTTCATTAACTCTTGTAATAGCCATTATTTGTAAATGCTCAACAATTATATGTTTTTTCAACATTTTTTTTATGTACAACATGTGTACCTTTGTGTTTATAATTGTTGCCTGACTTTATGTTACGTTTTGTTCTGTTTTTTCTGTAACTGTCTGGCGCTTCCCCCCAGGCCTCTGCCGAAAATGGGTAGTTGCCCATTTGGACTATCCCCATAAATAAATCTCAGATAAATAAAATAAATAAATAACATGTTGATGTCATTGCTGGGCAACTCACACACATTCTACTTACATACATTCACAAGTAACAGTATGCAGGCATTTGCCATTCACTCATGTCCTTACACATGCATTTTCTATTACAGGTTCAAAACTTACCTTGATGGCCCTGCAGTTACAACTGTTGTCATTCAGGGCTGATTCTGTCTGATGCTAGCAGTACTCAGCCATTACATGTGAGTATTGCCTAGCATCAGTTTTACTCTATGCATGTGAAAGGTTTACCCCTTAGGTGGTGTGCATGTGTGCTATCCATTGTCTTTTGGCCAGGATGAGGGCATATTGTGCATGCCTATGTCTACCTACACCCACAGCAGCTGGAGGTACTCCCTCTGACTCCTCACCTGTGTCTGGAAGTAGTGACTTTGCCAGTGGTGGTGGTGGAATGTTTGCTCCTACCCCTCTGTGTTCCTGCTGCAACAATTTTTGCAGGATCATATTGTGTAGGATAGCACAGACAAAGATAATTTTGGCACAAGTACTGGGATCATACTGCAGAGCCCCCCCCCCATGTATCTAGGCACTGAAATTTTGACATTAACAGCCCAAACACATCTACTATGATATTTCTTGTTTGAATGTATGCCTCATTATAGCATTCCTCCATGGATACGTGTGTATTTCTGATGGGTATCATCAGCCAGGGTTCAACTGCATACCCTGCATCACCCAGTAAATGGCCTTGTAGGACATCACCACTGTAAATCCTCTGGTAGAGCTGTGAGGTGTGCCATATATGGAAGTTGGGGTCTATATTAGAACATCGAATATTTAACAGTTCGAATCAGTAAAGGTCGACCTTTAGTGATCAAACTGTTAAAACATCGAATGTTCAGAAAAAAAAATAAAAACAACAGAAAAAAAAGCTAAATACGGCATAGGCAGGGGGGCAAGCCCTCCTGCACCCCCCACACCCCCGCTACTTAAATATACCAACTCCGAGACCGCACTACATTGAAGTAAATGGAAATCTCCCCTTACAGAGATTTCCGTTTACTTGTTCGATGTTCTGCAGTTTCGCTATTCTCGTGTCGACAATGTCAGATTTGACATTGTTGGCTTTTGAGAATTTAATATAGACCCTGGAAGTTGTGGTTAACTGACAGGGTTGCCAGCACACATTTTCAGGATGATTCCTCTAGCATTACACACAACCTGGCAGTTAATGAAGTGGAACCCTTCTCTGTTGATGTAGATCCTTCCTTGTTGCCCATGTGGTGATTTGATCTCAATGTGCATTCAGTCTATGGCACTCAAGACTTCAGGGAAGTGTGCTACAGGGGTAGAATTCCTGTATAGTACTAGCACTGTCCTTAGGGGTAGGGGGAAATGTATATAGTCACTGCCATGCTGTAGCATAGCATTCAGGAATTGGTGTAGGATCCTGGATGCTGATGCCTGCGACACCCCCAAAAAGTCCCGTATCGGTCACTGAAAAGTTCATGTAGCTAATATTCTAAGTGCTACACATACCTTGGTCTTCACAGGTATTAGTTCCCCTCAGTTTGCCCATACTGTCAGTTGAGGACGACAGAGGTGACAAGAGTTCTTGGTGTGTGTCTCTATCAACCCTCTAGCACTCTACTACTTCCACCTTATGCAGAACATGAAAAGTTAAATTAGGTCTAAATACCCTTCTCCTTCTTGCCCGAGGTCTAGCAGCAGCAGTAGCTGCATAGACATGAGACAGTGGCACATACACATGCAGAAGAGCAGCAGCAGCCCCGAACATTCCTTCCTTCTAGTGTACTTTATGTGGCTGTATTCCAGTAGGTTTTGGAGTACAAGGCAAAGTCTGCACTAAGTGTACACAATTGCTTTACAGCTTGTTGAATAGCTCTGCCATCTTGGATTGGTTGATTAGCATACAATTCAGCTGCTTATGCAGTAATTAGCATGCAACAATGTTTACCATGTTTGCATGGCTCTACACAGATGTAGAGCCACTTACTAAGTACAAATTGGAATACTACACAACAAGCACATGGTTTCAGCAAGCCGTGTAGGGTTTCTTGAATCCTGCTCTTAGTCCATGAGGGTAAGACAGCCAAGAACAAACTAGCTGCAAACCACTGTGCATCATCGAAAATGCCCTCCTCAGATCCAAAATGTATATCACAAATTCCAGCATATAATACCTTTCATTGTTGCAGATCTGTTAAGACAGAAGGAGATGGTATTAAAAAAAACAAATACTAAGGATACATCCCAGGACTAGAAACTGCTAATATGGTAACGAACATTAGTGTTATTGAATTTAATATAACAGGAATGTGTAGTACACTAACTATGCTACCTAAACACCATGTGGATTTCCTGGCTAAATTCCAGTTTGTGAAAAATCACTGAAAATAAAATGCTTCTTAAGTATTTTAGCTTCCATAAGTCTGACTGTATAAACTACTCAACACTGAATAAATGTGTTCAACTATGTTAAGCTAAACAATTTGGAACAGCTAGATAAAATCCAGCTAGGACAAGGAACATAGATTTCATACTAAAAAACAGGAATGTATCATTGTCAAAGCCACGTTTGCTGAATGCAGTTTCAGTTCAAATAATTAGCCAAAAGACATTCATTTAATTTCAGTTTTCTCCACTGTTGTGTAACCATGCAGTAGGTATGTTAACGTTTAGGGGTGTGGGGGTGTCCCCTGCATATGAAGGGTGCAGGTGGGCTGAAAAATAAGATCTGTTCTGAGCCTTGGTACTGTTTTTACTAAATGTTTTCGCTGAAACTGCATTCAGTGAAAGTGTTACTGATCTATCAATATGAATCCTTGTAAAATGTAGGGTCCATCTGCCCTCTGATCCTATTGGCTATATCTTCTGTAATTAACACAGCCTGTGGTACCATCAGCATTATCCTAAGATGTCTTTATTTAGTTCTGCTTTCCAGAAAAGTCCAACTGGGTAAGAGCCCATTTCAGTGGGGGATCAGGTAGAAAAGCTCCACACAAGTTTATATGCAGTTTTACATAGAATTAAAGACATTGGGTATACAATATATACATATATAAAATGCAAATAAAAATACAGAAATTCATAAAGATTTTACATCATTTAGAGACATAGTTGTACAATAACAGCCTAAGGAAACTAAACAATGAGAACTTCTATTGACTCCTCTTCTTGAACTTAGCATTTGCATCAATGACCTTATTTTGTCTACTTACGTTTTTTCTTGATCTACCCGTTTGTTTGTTTTTTCTGTATACTATAGCATGCTGCATGTGATGCATGAGATTCTTATACTTAAGGAGTAGTGGTGTAAAATTTTACTGAGTGCTCGGTTCCTATATGTGCACCTCCTTTTGATCTTAATGAGTTTTGTTGAGAAGTATGATCTCTGATTATTGTAAATAGCACTGATTTACAATAAATTGCAACATGTTTTTCTAAATAACATTGAAGTTTTTTCAGGTCACAACTCTACCTCCTTTTAATCACATGGTATGGTGGCCCCCACATTGCCCTAAGGCACCCTCATTTCCCTCACAGGTAGATGTTACTCTCATCACCCCCTTAATTATGAATTAGTGGGTTAGCAAACCAGTGCCTTCATTAGATCATTCTGATTGTTATCATTTGCACATGCTATTCTGTATCAGGGTGACAAACACTAGGAATTTTGGCATCTGTTTAAGGGGGCTTATTAGTCTTCACCCACAGCAGCATGGCCCATCTCCAGCCTTGTGACATGGCAGATTCCTCTAGTCCCCAGGCATGCTGTACTTCCCTCACAGGACACACTTATGCTGTAACCCCATAGATTATGGGGGGGTTGAGATCTAAGAACTAGCACCTTTAATGAATTTCCACTTAATTCACTTGGTTCAGTGGATCTCTATCCCCATCTAGTTTTCAGGGAATGTTTTTTACCATCGCATGCAAGGCTGAATCATATAAGGCTGGATAAATGTAACTCCCATGCTTGGTGTCTAGCAGTGTAAAGAATTCTGATTCTACACATCTACTTCTGAATCCTTCACAAATTCCCTTCATGGCAATGCTTCCTGGGGATAGCTACATGGCTTGGGTGGCCCTGCTAACCACCAAATAAACCATGGTCTCCGCATAGTGACTTGATGGTCCATCCAACCCCACCACCCCACACCCATGCATTAGAGCTGTTCAATTCACCATGTAATGCTTTTGTTTTATTTTTAGGTGGACCAGGTCACTAGCTCCACTGAGATTTCTTTAACTATTATCATTTGCTAAGATTTCTTTCCTGTATGAGGTTCATATGACTACACAGAAACTTCTTGGCATCTTTATTGATTAGCTTTGTTCACTTCCAATAGCAAAAGCTTCCTCAGTTGCAGATCAGCTAAATTAAAAAAAAAATTGGCCTCTTATGACTGTTTCATTATGGTTGAGCTAACATCACAAGCACTTGTCCCATCTGGCCACCCTTGTCTCAGCAGTTCACAATCTCTGTTTTAACCCAGAAAATGTAGATTTATTCTCTTTAATAGGCTCCACTTTATCATGTTTTTTTTTTCTGAGTAATATATTGCTCCAGCCATAATAATACTTCCTACCTCTTAGTTATGTCGTATGATGGGGCCCTCTCCAGTTTCACAAGCACATCGCATCTTCTACTCAGAAACTAGGATTCCCTATAACCCCAAGCATTCAAAGTCTTCACATACCAGCTCAGACACCAATTACTATCACATTTTCATAATCACATGCTATTAGTTTTGTTCACAGCTCATTTAGATTTATTTGACTCCACATATAGGTACTTTTATACTCAAAGACTCCACAGTTCCAAGTCACACATACCCTAGTGACAGCTTTCTATTGCACATGCCTTTAGTTGTTGCAGGATATTTACTAAAGTGTAAAACATCTTCCTTTGGAGAATTCTTCATAATTCTGGTCATTGCAATGCTACCTTAGGATACACACATGGCTTGACTGGCTACACTTATCTCCATGTTAACACTGGTTTCTATATAGGAACTGACTGCACCCTTCACCACTGTTACTAGAGCTATCCCATTCATATTCTGATGCCTTTGTTGTAAATGTTAGGTGGAATGAATTGCTAGCTCCAATGAACTGTCATAATCTGTTCTGCTTGATTTTTTATGGAGACTCCTTGTTGTCTTTGCAACAAAAGCGAACTCAGGTGCAGATCAGCTAAAATTATATCTCATTCCAAATCTGTGCTGGGCTTTCTCATCACGGTTGAGCTAACATCATGAACACGTGTTCCAGCTGGCAACCCTTGACCCAGCATCTCATGATTCTTCTTTTTCTGTTTTAACCCTGTACTGATGAAATTTAATCTCTATTGTTTTACAGCTGGTTCATGACTGGGACCCGAGTGATAGTTGACCAGGGAATCTGGCAGGAATATTGTCCCAGCCATAGTAACATGACCTACTGCTTAGTCACATGGAATCATGGGCCCCCTTTATTCCCTCAAGCACACTGTAGTTTTTACACAGGACCCAGGTTTCCCTACTGACCCTTTGATTTAGAATCATTAAGTACACAAACTAGTACTCTTTCAGTTCATGGTGAATGCAGAACAATGTAATTAGCAATGGAGTGAATGATTACCACAATATATGCTTTCTGTTTACTGTTTAGGTTTTAGAAATATTTTTAGACTTTTCTTGATTTTCTATATTATGGAGAGTCCCTTGGTACTATTTTTTTTTTCTTTCGATTGGGATGGATCTGACAAAGCTTTTGGCAAAAATGCAGCAGAACCAGTTTTTCCCTTTTCCTCCTCTGGACACAACCTCACCCAACTGAACATGTTAAATGAAGTACCTCTGTAACAATATGAAACAGCCTCCATAGCCTGAGGTGGCATATGACACTGTACCAACCCAGTGAAGGACAGCACCCACCAATTAGGAGACTGCAAGTCCCTGCATCCTGTTTAGAGCAATCAGGAAAAGCCATTTCCCAGATTCCACCCACTCCTCCTGTGAGATTTCTGTATATAAGTGATAACCACTGTATTTCAATGAGTTGCGCTTATCCATCCTGTGAGCAGAACCTAAAATAAAAAAGGATTAATACCAGAAATGAGGATTCTGAAGGAATTCTTTCGGTGTTATTTTCTTTGGCACATTTTTAGATTATTTCTCAACTGATTTTCTCTGTGTTCGATCTTTCAAATTATTTTTGATTTTGGCTGCTTGAGATTTGTCACCTTTATTCTTGGACTATATGTTCTCTAGCTGGTCAACCTCACATATACCCTATAACATAGCAAAGATAACTTAGATCAGTCAAGATAACAATTTTTTTTAAAAAAAATCTTTAACCCAAAGAGCTTTTTAAATTAGAGTATAGGTATTAGGGACCATCCTTGGAAGACTTTGACAGTTCTATAGGGCAAAATATGACATCCCTTTTATAACTCCAGAAATGATGAGAACACATCAGTTTATGACTTGAAGCAACAGCAATATCCACAATGTCAACTCCTCTTAGTTGATGTCTAGTACAGCCGTGAGGTAGGATTGTCAGTGATGTTAATAGAAATGTGCCATTTAATGTGAAATCTTCATTTCTGAATGTGTGCTTATATGCTTTGCTCTGTGCTGCTGTGACTATGGAGTTTTTATATGTAACTAACAAGATACAGAGGTGCAGGAGACATGCCTGCCAAAACAGATTTAGTAGTTCAACTTTTTTATTTAGTTATATTGTTTATTAGTTCCCATGGAGCCCTACTACTTAAAATCATTTCCAGTGAAGAAATGTGTTTTAAGTATTTACTGTTTTGTTTTGTTTTTTATATTCTTGGTCACAGTCATTGCTGTGCATTCTTTTATCTTTTGTAGTTATTGCTTCATTTATATAATGATATTGCTATATATATAGCTATAGAAATAGATATAGATATAGATATAGATATAGATATAGATATAGATATAGATATAGATATAGATACAGATATCAAAGAGCTCAATACTGGAAAAATGAACTTGACTGGCTGAATTCACGTTCATTCTACACTCACCAAATAGTAAAACCAGTAGTCTAAATGCCTTTCATTTGTGTAAAACAAAATGATAGCATATGGACATGTCCCTGATTTATAGGAACAGGCTGCACTGGAACAAGTTCTCAAGAGGGGTCACTTCAGACGCAACCAATTTTAGAGCTATCATCATTACCAGTACTCAGTAAAATAATGCAGAACATGACAATGGATCTTATACAGAATAATATCAAGGTGAAAATCACAATGGTACTTACCCAGAATGACATAAGATATTTACTTCTGGTAGACACGGAACATTATTGGTTTGTTAAGGGGAGCTTTTACCTTTTAAATCTTATGGAGTACTATGGAGAGGTAACAGCAGCAGCTAATGAAGGGCCAGCAATGCATACTGCTTATCTTGACCTCGCTAAGACATTTGGCGCTATTTCACATAAAATAATTACTGACAAGTTCAAAGGATTAACTGTCAGTCCACATGCAGTTCAGTTTGCAAAACTCAGGTTAATCAACAAGACACAACAGGCCATGGTAAGGATTAACTGCTTATTCCAGCAAGGGTAACCAGTGATGTCCCAAATACAAAGCATGTAAACTATCTGGTTTATGTATTTTTGTCTCAAACTTAAAAATAGGAAATGTCATCAGCATAATGCTGCCCATCCACCCTTGTGAAGGAAATAACAGTTGTTGTTTTCCATTCAGTGGGGACAAAGCCAGTACTCAGACTGTGGTTGAACACGGTGCCTAATGGAGTAGCAGGCTCTTATTTTAGAAGAGTAAGAACACAGCCCGGAATGCCATCTGGTCCCATGGAGGCTGTGTTCTTAGCCTTGGAGAGAGTATTGATGACTTGCTCTTTGGAGATGCAGAGAGGACGAGATGATGAAGGCATGGTTTGTGGTATACTTGGAGGGATATGGGGGTGATATTTTCACCAAACCTATCTGCTAGCAGGTTTGCAATTTCTGCAGGGTCAGTATGTGTGATGCCATCCACAATTAGTTCAGCACACATTTGAGTCCAACCTTTTAGGTTGCAGACGTAACTGAAGAAAGCCTTATAGATATCCTTGGTAATGGTTGCTAAATTTTTCTCATTGTTGCTCTTTGAAGATTTTACAAGTTGTCTTATTTGCTTGTTTAAGCTAAGGAGGGTGCTGTCCCATTTCTGGGATCTCACTTTTATATTTTTAGACAGCAGCTTCTTTCGCTTATTGTATAATTTATTAATTAATGCTAGATGTCCACCAGGAAGGTTTGTTTTTTCTTGAGTATCTTGCTTTAATCCTATATGGCACAGCTGTGTCTCTACATTTGTCTAGATGTTTATACATGTCATCAGTGTATACCTTAGTATAGCTGTCAATACCACCTGTGAAAGCTGGAGCTTGGAAGTTGATTATACCTTCCCTTAGGAGGGTATAGTTAGCTTTTATGAAGGTTTTTAGCCTGACTTCTCCTTTGGGGAGTTCTGGTGCTATTGCTACTTCACAAATGACTGATTTATGGTCAGATTTAACCAGTGCAGGCCCTACACCTTAGGCATTGCATCAGTCACTCATATTGGTGATAACCAGGTCTAGAATACTGGAGCCACTTGTGGGGTGGTACACAATTTTTTCCAGGGCATTTGAGTTAACAAAGTCCAGGAACTTTTGTGCGAGTGAGTTTGGGCTTATATAAGTTTCCCAATTAACGGAAGGATAATTGAAGTCACCCGTGAATAGGGTGCTAGGTTGTACTTTAATTGTCCCAAGTAGGTCTAAATAAGCTGTGTGGGCATCTTGAATCATGGAAGGAGACCTGCAACTGACAATGACCCAAAGGGGGGGGGGGTCTTACCCATGGTAATTTGGACTTAGAGTAGCTCCATAGAGTTTTTTTTGTCTAGCCAGTCTAGATGTGTAATTATCTTTAACGATGATAGATACTCCACCTCCTTTGATTCTCACACCTTCAATTTGTGGTCTGAAAGTGTGGAAGGCATTGTAGCCTTGCAAGTCCGGAATACTTTCTGTGGCCTTGAGCCAGGTTTCTGTGACTGCACAGACATCAACATCTTCCAGGAAGAGGAGTGCTTCAAGAGAGGGTAATTTCTGATTTAAACTCATAACATTTAGCAGCATGACCCTTAGTTTCTTTGTTATTTTCACATCAGGAGTTTTCTTGTTGTGACCTTGCCTAAGAAAGGCATCATGGGGGAGGCAAGTGCCTTAGCCAGCAACCAAAGGCCTAGAAGTGCCAGGTGAAGACCATCTCTGGCAAAGCAGCATGGTCTATCCACCAGGTCTTCCCAGGCTGACAGGAACTGGATCCCCTTAGGATGACACCAGAATCTAAGCCATTTATTTAAGTCAATCATTTTCTGTTTATATTATGGTGTCATACTAGGTGAGGGTAAAATGCTGCTCAAAGCCAGAGACATAGCCACCTGGGACACGTATTCAGAGAGTCCAAACAAGCAAAGTCAGGATGTCAGATAAAGGCCAGAATACCACCAAACAGTAAAATGTAAAAGAAAAAATGGAGCTCCGAACACCATGACTTAAAACTTTAATAAACTTCAGTAATAACAAAGTGCTAACCTATTTCTTCCGACCATATAAAAAAGTTACACAAATCACTCACATATATATAAAAAATTCAAAAAGGTATTTTCCAATGAAAACAATGTTCCAATCTAAATTAGTGTCTGAAAAATTGAGGGGTGGGCACTTTAAGAATATAATTGAAAAGAAGGAAATGAAATGGATACTTCTTCTAAAAGGAAATGTATTTCCAGGGCTGAATGAACATGTGCCTTTGAAGTGGGTTCTTAAGTCTCGGCCAGTTAAACATTAATATTTAAATATCAGAGTGGTGTGCACCTTTTTCAAGATATTATTGGTTCTGATAAGTTTTCCATGTCACTGTTTTAATATTCATGTTTTTAAAAGGGTGTGTTGATACAGCACATCTCTACTGGCCAGTTTGTTGTTTCAGTGGGCTGTGTTTTTAAATTAGGACATTGTTTTCATAGGAGAATGCCTTTTTGAATTTTTTTTATTTATATGTGAGTGGTTTGTGTAACTTTTTTATATGGTCTGAAGAAGCGGGTTTGTTTTCTGCATGTGTGATCTGGTGAATCCTTGCACCAGAGAGGCAGCTGACCATAACCTTCTCCTTGTTCAACCTGGAGAGTGGGACACTTGTATGTCTCACTATAGAGTCACCTATAACTACAACATTTGGAATAGTTGTGCATTGCCTTAAGGGCTTATTTGGTGAGACACAGGTGCTACTGTTTTTATGTGTGTTGGGTGCTTTGCGTGTTGTGTTACCATGTTTGTGTTTTGGAGGTCTCTGGTGTTTAGGTAGGTTTCTGGAGAGTACCTCTGCATATGAAGGTTTATATGTTGGGTGCATATTACAAATAGGAGTTGTGGTATGCCAGCTGATAACCTGTTTAATGTTGCTGTTCTGGGCATGAGAGAGCAGTGATTCCAGATTCTTAGTGTAGGAGTATCTCTCGCAAATTGTACTTGAGTGCTTTAAGGGTTGTCAGTGTACATGAGGCAGTTGCTACACTGCCTCAAAAAGCATGTCCACTAGGCTGGCAGGAAAAACAGACGAAATTTGACAGTCCGTAATGAAGGTTTGAATCTGGTATCTCAACAGATAAGGAGAAAAAGATGTGGGTATCAAGCAGGGAGCTATTTTAGGGTGACTAACTTATGGGGTGTACAGTAGGAGGTCTATAAAAGAGGGGATCAGTAGGGTTTGATGTTGGTAGGTAAAAGGAAAAATCTCTGTTGAGTGGTTCACTGAACAGCTGAGAGCTATTTAAGATCTGCTTTGCTAGACAGCAGCCGCTTCTAGGGGAAAATACTTCTAATAGCATTTTTGAGTCTGTAACCACCAAAAGTTACCCCCTCTGCTTGGTGGTGTGCAGAGGTGAACTACGTGCAAGCAAGAACAAAGCAGCTAATACAAAGAAACCAGTGAAAAAGCTAAAAGTGAACCCTGCACCAATGAAATAGCTCAATAGCCCTGAACCAGTAACCTTCAATAAGATAGTCCTGCTGTACGCTCCTGCCACAAGGCTATAAGCAGGATATTTTTTAAATGAAATAAGCAACAATGTAAAAAGCACCACAGTTTTTCTTAAATTAATAATAACAACAGAATAAAACAGCAGAAATAGGTATTTTCTTAATTTGAGTAAAAGCAGCAGTTGTTGTGAAATACAGTCAAAGTGTAACAAATGCAGTAGTAAAATACAGTGGACAGCAGAAGCAAACAGTATATATATATATATATTTTTACCAGCTGAAGTATGGTCACAGTGCATAATACAAGGGCAAATAAAAAATACTTAGAGCCCTTTTGTGGGTTTCCCAGCTCAGAAAGACCAGCTAAACACCTACAGCCACTAGATGAATAATCCCAGTCCTCCTAATGTAAAAGCACAGTAAGAGAGTGTCCAAAGTGAAGTGCTATAACAAACAAACTTAAATATATGGCTACAGCAGTGTACATTAAACAGCTCATAAAAGTATGATTATTCAATAAAAGTACTTTGCTTTGTATAAATGAGCCAAGAGCCACCCAGTTGTGCAGAATTTATAAGGGTTAATAATAATAACACATGAACAATGTTCCATTGCACCAAATATTGTTATGTATATGTTCATTGCTCCTTGATATTCACCCCTTCACTTCCACACCTCTTTATGTGTGTGTATTTATTAGGCTGATGCATGTAAAGGTCATCTCATAGTTTCCACATACTGTCATGATTTTGCTGATGGATAATGCCAACAGGTTACCTTGATTCAATAGGTTATCAGTGCTCATGTAGAGTGCAAGATTTCTTAATCTGCTGTAGAATTACCTTTGTGTCATGTTCAGGTGATAATCCGATGTATAAATGTGCGTTTCCATATTATTAAGGTTCATAACCCAGCAGTAGGGGATGCTCTTAAGAACTGGCTTCAGAGGTCTCGTTCATATGTATCCATTGCCTGTCCATCTGTCTACCCCTTCTCCTACATAAGTATGATACATCTGCCTATCAAGTAAACTGTAAGGTGGACCACAATTGATATAATTGTCAGAAATCAATTCCCACATGGCATCATTTTATTCTAGATGTCCAGCATATTCTTCAAACAGATGTATGTGGATGTACTGATTATTGTCATTCTATATCTCCTCTATCCTTATCTCATTCAGTTCATGGTACAGAGCCGGATATATTCTGATTGTGAAGACACGGCATACCAACACACCATTAGGATGTTCATGAATGTGCCAGGACAGTACCTCCTATGTCTTCTACAGCTCTGTGTCTGTCATCACCTCCTCTGTCTCATCAGAATATACTGTAGCATCTTTAGTAGGATGATGGAAGAAATGTTCATCTAATATGGTTTGGAAACTGTCCTCACTGAGAAAAAGCATACTGCACACACTTTTCAGGATATCCGTCCCTACACAAATAATTAGGATATCTGATGAGTCATACTAATCATTTCAAAAAAGGTACCACTCCTTGTCATTTGTAACAAGTTCTATACACAATTAACTTATGGTTTACAATGAGGCTTGCAAAACAGCTACTAGGTGTAGAAGTGTATTGAGGTAGACATTACTGATACAATTCAGGGAATACACATGCTTTCTCTGTTGCTCTTATACCCTGTGTCACAGAGAAAGCTATGCAGCAACTGTATTTTCCACACTCAGTACTGTCCAGAGTGCTGATGGCCACACATCACCCCTGAGCCTGTTTGTGAGAAGGGAGGTGTACTATATAAAATTTTTCACTGTTTTCCTTAATAAAGGAAAACTCCACCCTACAACAAAAAAATCTGTTTTTTCACTCTATCTTTCTTTTCTGGCCTATTTTAATATCTCAAAATCACTTCAAGTGCTTTATTTGTAATTTCAGCCTGTTTTCAACAACATGGCTACCAATGGGGCTTGATGTATCAATGTGATCTTGTTCTCCCTCAACACTTTCTGTTTCCCGTGATGCTTTGTATGACTAATGCCAGACACAAGGAAGTAACTGTGAATTCCCATGTCATTGACATATAATGGGATTTGTGTGTCACTGTTATCTTCTTTACCTTCTGTAAAATGACTACTTATTTTCTCTAATCACCCTTATTTATGTTCAGCTCTTGAACTACAAAAGAAAACCCTAAACAAAGACCTGCAATTTAGCTACTTTTCTGGCTGTAGCTGGATAACTTCTAAGTATAATGTAAAACAAGGTCTGAGCTGAACATAAATGAGGGTGATTAGAGACAGAAAAGAAGCAGTCCTTTTACAGAAGGTAAAGAAGATAACAGTGACTCACACAAATCCCATTATATGTCAATGGCTTGGGAATTGGCTTGGGAATTCCCAGACACTGCCTTATGCCTGGCATGAGTTATACAAAGCATTATGGGAATGAGAAAGGGTTGAGGGAGAACAAGATCACATTGGTACATCAAGCCCCATTGGTAGCCATGTTGTGGAAAAAATCCTAAAATTACAAATAAAGCACTTTGAGGTGTTAACATACGTCAGGAAACAAAGAGTGAAAAAACATATTTTTGTAGTTCTAGGGTAGTTTTCCTTTAAGCAGAGGACTGCATTTGTTTGTCACTTATCATCATGACAACAGGGAAGGCAGGGCTACCATTTATTTATGTAGTAAAACTTTGGTCCCAACATTTCAAAGATAGACTACAGTTTGCACATCATACTAGTTGCCAGCAATTTTTCCCATAACATATCTTGCAACCCTTACACATGAAAAATTAACAACAAACATATGTACTTTGCATTTAACCCCAATCAAGTTTGTCACTTCGTGTCTCTATTTGTGTACAGTTTGGTGAAGAGCACCATTGGACACTGCTACTTCTTCACAATTCCAAGTTAAATTCTTGAAATTCAAATCACACATGTGTTAATACTTTGCTATCATCAGCACAAATCAGCTTCTAGGCCATGCACTTTGTGAAGAGGTGTATAGCATGTCCAACTCTGGTTACTGGGCTGTAATGCTCCAATACATGGAAATGCATTTATAAACACAAGAGAAGAGCAATGATGTGTCTATTTGACTGAACACATACTGTCTGATATTCATGTGTGCCCTGCAGCAATGGAGTTGCAAATGATATATCAGTACTTGGCCATTGTCAAACAGACTCCAGAATTACATGTCTAACTGCATTTGGTATGGGCTTATAATGACAGTGGACATTGGTCATGTGTGATGATATGCCACTGATATTGTCAGTAACTTGTATTAATGTAAAACAAATGAACAAGCACATGAGCTTGCCTAATTCCAAACTCACCACCACAGTGTTGAGGAAAAAATAAAAAACAGAGAAACTGGTGGTATTAAAACTTTGTTGATGAACCTAGTCACAATCATTTCCAAAAATCATGAAACACAGGTAGTGTCTGAAAGCAACAAGACTTTATTCATCACAGACAAGTGATCCTCAGCAACAAAAAATCTGAAATATTTTAACAAAGTTAAACATATCATCATTTACATACTCAGAAGTAGGTGCGTAAAATAAATGTATTGTTTAATTTTAAACCAGCCTATTCGTGACAAAAAATGCAAACAAGGTTGTAAAAGTACATTTTAGAACAGCAAGGACCAACCTCCACACATACTGATTAGATCAAACTACTTCCTAGCTAAGGAAAACACTACCTATCTATTTGCAACCCACATTCCAAGATCAGGTATTAAGAGTAGCATAACACATACATCAAATGATATGCAGAAAAAGACTTTTAACTAAAATTGCTTTCAGCTAACTAATGCAATAAAGCCTTCATCAAGTCTGTCACAAGAACTAAAATCAAGAAAAAACACATAGCTACTTAATCATAAACATAATCAAACTAAACACTATAAATATAAAAATACATCTGTTTGATAATATCTAGTAAATATCCATCCATGTATATTAGTGTACATAAAAAACAAGTTATTAACAGCTCAGAAACAATGTCAGTGCTTTGTAAAAAAAACTTGTCATGACAGTTTTCATGTTTATATCCCCAGAAACATGTTTATAGAATGAAAACTAGAAAAAAATACAGAAATCAGTGGATGAAGTAAACCAGTAATGTATAAAAGTGTGCAGGTGTGCGCATGAGATACGAATACTACATGGTAATAGTAGCATGAAAAAAATTAGTTTTGAATTTACCGTAGAGATTCTAAAACTAACAATTACCCTATGTGGAATATGACTTTTGCTAGAATTATGCAACAAAGACACCCTAACTCAAAAGAACAGAAAAGTAAGGACAGCTGCATTCTAACTTAGACCTGGGATGTCAATACAATTAAAGTGGTGGTGGTGCTGTGGTAGCGTTGTCGCCTCACAGTTAGACGTTGCCCGTTCAATTCTCATTTAGAGCGTCTTCTGTGTGGCGACATGTGTGAATGGGCATTCCTTCAATAAAGGCTGTGCATTAGGCCCAGCAAGCCAGCACATCAAAATCTACTGACAATCATTAGCGGACAGGAGTTCCGCTGTGGCGACCCCTAACCGGGAAAAGCCAAAAGGAACAAACAAACAAATTAAGGAGAACTGGGCCATCCTCACTGACAATCAGCAGCTTGTAAGGGTTTTAGGAGATCACCCTACTTTTGTATATAATAAGAGCAGAAGCATGCGTAGCTATGTGGAAAGGAAAAATAAGGAACCCCAGGATGACATGAGCACTAAAATCTGTGGGCCGTATAACTGCACTTTCTGTGAATACTTGATGGAGTGTAATTCATTTGAGGGCCTTATCTTAAAAAGATGGCGAAATCTTCAGCAGATGGTTGTATATAGGGTCCTGTAACAACTGCCCTACATCTAATGTGGGTAAGACTATGAATAAACTGAAAAGGAGGATTTCAGATAATCTTTCTGACATCAGATGTAAAAGGCAGAGGAGCACCTTGTCCAAACACTTATTAGGACACCCCAAACATTCTGGTTTTAAATTTATCATTCTGAACTGTACAGACATGGATGAGCTTGAAGTGATGTGTTGGAAAAAAAAAGAATTATGCCAGCAAAAACCAGGACTTAACTACTATTGCTCTATTAAAAGTGTATTGAATTTACATAGGCTGCCACACAATCTGCAAAGGTTTTTAGGGAATTTTTTTTGAGGAATATTTTTATGTACTAAAATCTTACTAAATAATAATAAAAATGATGTGTAGAAAGTGTGTGTGTGTGTGTGTGTGTGTGTGTGTGTGTGTGTGTGTGTGTGTGTGTGTGTGTGTGTGTGTGTGTGTGTGTGTAGATATATATATATATATATATATATATATATATATATATTTATATATATATATAGGTTCCCTATGTTGGACCGAAAGCTCGGAAGATCGACAATTACATCACCGATGCCAGAAGACCGACGGAGCAGATAACCGACAACTCGTAATCCCGACAGCGAAAACGCTGACATGGAAAATGTGTAAAGCGACTCGGTAAGTGTGCGATAGTGAGGGATTTAGGGTGCGGGTAAGGTGTGTGTGCGATAGTGAGGGATTTAGGGTTAGGGTGCGTGTAAGGTAAGTGTGCGATAGTGAGGGACTTGAGGGTTAGGGGCGGATTAAGTGAGTTAGGGTTAGGGTGCGGGTAAGGTAAGTGTACGATAGTGATGGACCTTAGAGGTTAGGGTTTGGGTTAAGGTTAGTGCATAGATAGTTGTGTGTAAGGTGTAGTGTAGGTTTTTAGGTTGTTGGTGTGCTGTTGTGTGTGTGTTGTGTGGAACAGCGAACGTTTTGTTTTGTTAACTGTCGGGATTGTGGTTTGTCGGGTATGTGAACTTTTGTGTTTTTGCGGTTTCGTTCTTGTGGTGTCGGTGTTGTGTACTGTCAATCTAACATAGGAGACCCATATATATATATATATATATATATATATGTATGCATGTATATTTACTTTATGAAAACTGTCATGACAGTTTTTTTTACAAAGCACTGACATTTTTTCTGAGGTGTTACTAACTTTGTTTTTTATGCACACTAACACACTAATACACATGAATGAACATTTACTAGATATTATCAGACAGATGTATTTTTATATGTATAGTGTTTTAGTCTGATTATGTTTATGATTAGCTAGCTATGTGTTTTTTCTTGATTTTAGTTCTTATCACAGACCTGATGAAGGCGTTATTGCATTAGTTAGCTGAAGTCTTTTTATGTATATCTTTTGATGTATATGTTATGCTTTTCTTAATTCCTGATCTTGGGATGTGGGTTGCAGATAGATAGGTAGTGTTTTCCATAACCAGGATTTAGTTTGATCTAATCAGTACTAGTGTGTGGGGGGTGGGTTCTTGCTGTTCTAAAATGCACTTTTAAAGCCCTGTTTATATTGCTTGCCATGAATAGGCTGGTTTAAAATTAAATAATACATATATTATCCACACCAACTTCTAAGTATATAAAAGCTGATATGTTTAACATTGTTGAAATATTTCTGATGTTTGTTACTGAGGATCCCTTGTCTGTGATGAATAAAGGCTTGTTGCTTTCGAACACTAACTGGATGTCATGATTTTTGGAAATTATTGTGACTGAGCTCATCATCAAGTTTTAATACCACTAGTTTCTCTGTTTTTTTATTTTTTTTTACTTGTATCAATGTGGACATACGTTCATCTGAATATAAAGATGCATAACTGCACCATTACACTACTGGTGTTTCCCAAGTGTGTGTGTGCATGTGTGTGTGTGTGTGTGTGTGTCTCACTTCTGCAGTATGCATTCATGACAGCTTATTTGACCTAGGTTGCTAGGATATATTTATAAGTATTTTTGCAAATTATGCTCTCACACATATACTGGCTTTGCACTCAAATCTCATGACAGTATATGTTACCCTCAACTCTGTGATGATGTCATCCTCTATAAAGTGCACTCTGACAGTGCTAGATGCAGGCATCTGTGGTGGTGCTAGCATGAAGTACCGTGTTTTGTAGCGTGTGTAACTGAATAGGTAGGAGTTCTAATCTTACAGCAATCAACTTGTGTATGTAGTCAGATGAGCATGAGTCTAGATCCTGCTGCCCTCACTCAAGTAGTATTCAGTAAATACTTTACACTGCTGCATGACTCCACTGCAATTTCAAACAGCCCTTACGGCATCCTCTTCTTAGCATACCTCCATGACCCTCTTCAAACACAGCCTAGCTCAGTGGATGGGTGACTGCAAATTATCTTCTGGGGCAGCACCCATTTACCTCCTGGACAGCAGAATTTAGTAGTAACCACCATAGACCCTTACCTCTGTGAACATCACTCATCTAACTGACAACAATCGGGGCAACTTGGGATAAATATGGCTAGGCTTGTAAGGGCTCTAGGGCTGTTAGTCTAGTAACCTTCTATGAACCTATAAACCTATGTCATCCTCTATAAAGTGCTCTCTGACACCAAGTCATACTTCTACAGTGACGCTAGCATTAAGTCATGTGTTCTCTAGCTTGTATAACTAGATAGGTAGGGGTTCTAATCTCACAGCAGTCAACTTGTCTGCATGCGTGGACTCATGTCTGCATAAATTTACCTACTGCTGTCTTTCTTCGACTATTAGTCTAGAAACTATTTTTCACTGGGACGTGAGTCCACAGCTATGTCAGACACCCCTCCCAGCATCATCTTTTCAGCATACACTGATGATATCATCCTCTATAAAGTGCACTCTGACAGAGTGCAACTTAGACTTCTGCAGTGGCACTAGTCTTACATTGTATGGAATGCAGTCTCTACCTAGAGAGGTATGGTGTTTAAATCTGAGCTCAGTCAACTGGTGTGTGTGACGGTTGGTGGTATATTATGATCAATGTATGATGTTTGAATTTGTTTGACTTCCACTCAGGAGAACCTTTCACACAGTCCCCTGAATCCAACATCTCTTTTTCCCCTATATCTGCATAACATCTCTTCTGTGAAACACTGAGGATGTCATCATCTCAAAGATGCATAGACACATCGTGAAGCAGAGCCCTTCCATGACCCTCCACAAGCCATCTTCAGACCACTGGATGTGTGATTGCTAATTCACTCAAGGCGTGGTGCCCATGTCCCATATGGACAGAGGCAGTCTGTGATAAAATCAAACACATACACACATACCCTACTATCTTCCCTCACCTAGAGATAGAGATTTGGGTTAAATAGGATAATGATGGCTAGGATTATATGGGGTCTTGGCAGTTAGCCTAGCAATCTCCTATGATCCTATGAACATCACACATGTCAATGTTGTTGTCACCCACATGTGCTATGTTAAGGTGTGGATGTACTGTAGCCCTAAAACAATATATTCCGATCTTTGATTTGAGCTACTGTATTGATGCCCACTGCTGCCATTTGGTTACATGTTATTTCCACAACAGCTTTAGTAATATGCCTCTTGAGGACTGCAGACATTGGATGATGCTATGTATATTGTTGCCTTACTAAGGCATGTGTTCTGGTAGTGGACTGTATCCACATTCTATGCAGTTCTCATTTAACAATTGCAGTGATAACTGCAGTATGGCACAGATGTGCATGCGTATACCTAGCATCTGGAAATGCTATCTGACATACAGCAATATTATGTCACAGTGATTACATGGGACCACACACAAACTTCTGACTGAACCGAAAAACTAACTTTGTAAGCTAAAGAGACAATGAAAGTAGAGTAGTCCACAATAGAGGCAATAATAACTAGCGCTTTCTTCCACTTTTATTTTCCGTGAACTTCTTCAGAAACAAAGTCTTTGTTTCTGAAGAAGTTCACGGAAAATAAAAGTGGAAGAAAGCGCTAGTTATTATTGCCTCTATTGTGGACTACTCTACTTTCATTGTCTCTTTAGCTTACAAAGTGATTACATGGGCACATACTCCTGCATTCGTCAACATGTTTTAATGCTGTTATATACACAAATATGTGACATTTTGAGATTCACTTACATCCATGGCAAATTCATTGTATACACTATTGTGCAGCTATTTACAAGAATTATACAGATATTCTCCATATACTTCTGTATCATTCATTATCACTGATCATTTCTTAATTCACACATCAGTTGCAGATGTTTCAGACAATATCCATTGCTATTTCATGTGCCAAATGCATGCATTACCCAGCTGTGTGTAGGTAATCCACTTATAATAGTGTGGTGTTTGTATGTGTTGTTATATGTATAGGTGATACCTACATCAGAGAGGGATGCTTTAGTCGAGTGTATCACATTTGGCACTGTGAGCTCCCACACATCTGGTAGGCCATACAGAACTATTCTCTGGGATACATATCCATTAGGATTTGACAGTGCAGACTTTTCTTCAAGGTGTTCTACTAAATGCATATGTGTGATATGTCTTTCTGTGTTGTACCCAGTAAACACACAGCTCAGTGACAACACTGATGGCATGGGGTTTGATTCTTACAGAAGGAATTGTGGCTTATGTGTCATGCAAACCTCTCAACTCCTCAGGATTGCCCCTGATTTCAACTCCAGGTTTAACGTTGTCCCTATTAACCCCTCCAAAAAGTGGTCACTTTTGGGGAAGGCGTGGTGAATTCCCCTAATAAAATACTGACAATCTGTACAGTTGTATGCATCTGTTACTGTAGAACATGTTACAATCACATATTTTGTCAATTATGCAGGTTAATGGTTGTAATATTTTTAAAAGTGTTCATGATTGTGCCTGTTTCTTTCTACATTTGTCCGGGAGTCTGTTGCTTTGTATCCCTGATTGGTTGAAAGCTATGGTGACATGTCAGTCATATTCAAGCAAGTTATTTTGAAGATCTTCAGAGTATGCAGATACTCCTTTTTGCATATGCTGTCCTTGCTAAGCATCCTCTCCAGTGAGCATATCAGTGATGTATATATCACAACCATTTATTTCCATTGACCTGTAACCTTGTGTGACAGTCACATATATACTATCATGTATTATGATATAATATAGTCACTCAGAAGGTGTAAATAGCAGCACATACTGTGCTATCTACATATGTGCTTAATATCATGCTACTGACTTGTCTTGCAGATGTACATACATTGGCATATCCTATCATGGGGAAATTTCCATATTTACCATAGCTTCTTCCTCTTTATTCATTCATGTCTGTGCACATTTTCCTCATCACACTTTCCCTGACCAGTGTACCTTTCCTTGTAGTTGCCCTTGCCATTTACCCTCCCCTTCCATTATTTTATTCAGCAAATAATTGTTTTAGTGTACATTAAACTCAGTACACTTTTCTTTACTGTATTGCTACTGCAGTTATTACACATTTTCAACCCTGGTAATCACTGTGGCTGTTCGCATGATCTGGTGGAGCAGGTTTGCCCAGAGGCAGAATTGAATGCTTCTTCTTTCTCTGCTTATGCTCTCTGCATGGTTTTCTGGCTGGCAACACTGTTGCTGGCCACGTAATCTTGCTTGCATTCATGTAAGCACAATGAGCAGCATGAATATGTCATTAATGCTGCTCCTCATCATGCTAACATATAAACTCCATGTAGGCTTTGCACAGAGTTTATAGAATCCCCAAGATTGTGTTTTTATCTTAACATTTATTTAGTTATATGTTAATACATATATGTGTCCTGTTAACTCTTGATGAATGTTTGTACAAATGTGAAGCATTTCTTGCAGTACCTATGCTGAAAAGGGGTTTTACCTAGTCAGCATTTCCTGGTAATCAATAGCAAATAAATCAAAAATAAAC
The DNA here is from genome assembly GCF_019279795.1 of Protopterus annectens. Taxonomy (NCBI): domain Eukaryota; kingdom Metazoa; phylum Chordata; order Ceratodontiformes; family Protopteridae; genus Protopterus; species Protopterus annectens. The sequence continues at coordinate 1,191,647,782 of NC_056727.1, forward strand.
AAACAAATGTTTCTAGCATAAATTAACAACCACTGTGCCTGCTGATATGATGTTCTCACAATGCACCCACTTTGTCAGTGATAACACAAAAGGAAGGTATCTGTTATGCATGTATTGTTATGCCCATTAAGTCAGTTGAGGCATGATATGGGGCTGTGCCACCAAAGCGGAGTCTGTTTTATGTCACCCCTCTAGTGTGTAAATAGGGAGACTTGCAAAAAACACTACAGTGCATGTATATGTTACTTGTGCTCTCCAGAACAGACTCTTCACATTCTGCAAAACAAGTCTCTCTGTGTGAGAACTGGCACAGCTGACATTTGGGCTTTCCACCATGTCATACCTGCAGTACCACTGCCAGCATAGAGGTGGAGCTGTTCCTACGTCACAAGAGCCTGTAGACTTTAATGGTCAAATGGGCAATGCAGATATTTTGAAGTTTTACACTGGTGTTCTACACCAATGTAAAACAACAATGTGTTGCAGTCTAGTGAATCAAATTAATACTTGGAAATGAGAGCAGATCTCCATGATTCCTCATTGCTCTATGTGACTTGAGAATTCCAGAGACCCCCCCCTTTTTTTATTAGTCCAGGGTGTAGAGCAACCTCAAAAGAACTATTTTCCGAATCCATGCCTTTAATGAGTTTTTGATATTTTGTGGTCATACTCTTCATGCATGCCTTAACAAAGAAGAGAACACTTCATTTAATTAGCCCATCTTTTATTTTATGCATTAGCTCTTTTATTTTTGGGATAAGTTCTGTACAGCAACAATATACCCAGCAATTCTGAAATAATGCATCATTTCATTGTTTGAGCAAAATAGGTCAGCTAAGGATAATCACTGACAGAGGCAATTTAAGGATAAGAATGTGTGTTTGCATTTTTGAGCTTATTTATGTAAGAGGTCAAACAGAAGAATTCATTTGTAAGATTAGTGTGTAGATAAAAAGTAAAGCTGCCACATTTAACACATTAAAAGGTCCTGCCACATTTTTTCTAAGCTAACGACATCTTACAGGCATTTTCTTTTAGTTATGCTTTAACACAGTACATCGCATTTTCTTTTTGAGAGAACTAATCACTAGCAGATTTTATAGTTAATTCAGAAAAAAGTTCATAATCTTCATTTTATAGAGATGCATTAAATAACTAGTAGTTGTAAAAGCTTTTTATCACGTACATTTTAACCTCTATGTTAATTCTTTTGTACCTTAAATGTACAGCACCAATTCTAAATATACAGCAATGAAAAAAAAAAGACTGCTCACTCAAAACTAAGCAACTAGCCAGCAGCAAGATCTGCCTACCCTTTTGATCAGTGGTATAGGCCAGGTCTTTCTCTCTTAGCATTGGGAAGACTGATTCCTTCCACCATATGTTAAAATAAAGCATTCATTTATTCTCTTTAACATTTTTAATGATTCTACGCTAGTTATTTTTCTACCAGCCTACGCACCTAGCTTTTCTTCTTGTCTCAGAAATGGCCACTTTACTCCAGATGTGGTCTTATAAAGCCTGCACAGTGACAGCATGACCTTACATGACATTAGCAGCTCCAGAGTCAGCTGTCCACACTGTATATGCTAGATTCTTCTCATTGCTGCTGCTCTTTCAAATTGCATAGCAGGATTCATCTTATTGGTGATTGTAGCTCCCAGATCATTTCCTTCCTCTTTGTTTCTAATGGTCACCTCACAAAATGTGTACTCTTCTGTGAGTTCATTCCCAGGCAGTGTAAATCTTGCTCTATTTTTATTATAACCAGGCTACCAACTCTTTGCTTTCTCTACAAACTCCCAAAAGTCTACCTCTGCAGAGTGGCTCCCCATGCCTGAGCAGAATACTTCCCCAATCCTGATGTCATCACCATACACCACACACACGCGCACACGCACACGCACACACACACACACACACACACACACACACACACACGCACACACACACACACACACACACACACACACACACACACACATGCACACAGACATGCACACACACACACACACACACACACACACACATTTGGTGCAAACATGCTGAATAGTACTTCTCCCATGACTAAATATTATGACTTTCTGTTGCTTACGTAATAACTTTGTGCCACACCATTTCTCTCTTAACAGTCACCTTCTTCTTTTAATCAAAAGCCCAGTTCCAAGTCCATTTCACAATTTTGGGCACAATACTTGTCGCTCTCCTATCTAGGACAAAATAGAAGAGTCTTTGTGGGTTCCGTTTAAGCAGCTTTATTTTATACAAACACATTACTATAGAGGCTTACTAAGTTTAACTTAACTTATACACAAACTAACAATTGCGATCATGTATGCTCTCTCTCTGGCTGCTCCTTCAAAATGCCACTAGGGATTGCACATGTCTGTAATTTATATGTGCATGTACAGCCTTGCATGGTTCTTAAAGATATAGCACTCACACTTGCGCTCTGATCTACAATACCCATATAATTTAACTTTTCTGACAATCTTCTGTGATGTAAAGTAACAAGGGTCCTACTGAATTCTGCATAAAAGGTACCCATGTTCCCCCATTCACCTCTGTTAATCAGTTGTAGAACTAGATCCCAACAAACTGGCAAGTCATTTGCTGCATAAATCTATACAATGGCCATTGGCAATAAAATTAACACGAAAGCTCCCTTACACGTTACCCTGCAGTATACAATATAAAACACCTTATTTAAATGAAGTGAGGCTAATGCATTTGCAGTTTTCTGCCTGTTTTCTAAATACTTCTTTGTGCAAGAAACTGCAGTGACCACCGCCGGGTGTTGCAGCTGCAGCAATCCAATTACCTTTGAGATACAACACAGGTTCTTTCAGCAGTTCTCCAAGTAACACTAATAACTATTAGCATCAAGAGCGATACATCATCCTGACTTCATCTAATAAAAGACTTCAGCACTTTTACCAGTCCATTTTAAAGCACTTTCTTATCTTTCCATTTTTTTCACCCTTCCTGTCTCTGCCTCCATATGCCGGAATCTGTAAAGTCATTCAGAACTTCCATCCAACAGATGCCATTTTAAATGTTTCTGCCATTTTAAATGTTTCTTTTCCTCCTTTCTTGTAACATAAGTACCTATCAGTCACTCCTGTATTTCCCTGCTGTATCTGAAACAGCAAAAAAAAAATGTATATGTTCTTAATCAATAGGATGTGTAACAGCATAGAGGTTGTCGATGAACCTAAACACACCACAAAACCAGCCTCACATAATGCTACCACACCACTGAATCAAACACATAAACACACAAAGACATACTCGGAGGCTCTGAGTAAAAATTTACCTAAACAGCAGAGGCCTCCAAAGCAGACACCCAAACAACTGCTACCTCAAGACACCTCACAAGCAACACAAACCACAAAATCAGTGTGCAAAGCAGTCACAGCCCTTAAGGCCAAATACAACACCAAACATACTTGTCATAGGTGACTCCATAGTCAGACACACTGACGTCCCACTCACCAGGCTGAACAAGGAGAGGGTCACAGTAAGCTGCCTATCGGGCACTAGAATCCGCCACATAACACAAGCACTCGGGTCACTCCACAGCAAGTACAAATATGACACAGTCATTGTCCATGCTGGTGTGAATGACCTGAGACGTACCTCCCTGGACTACATGAAAAGAGACATAGAGGAGCTGTCTGATTATGTAGCCCAGGCAGGTATGACCCTGACCCTGAGCAGTATCCTTCCTTCACCAAGAATGATGCCACAATATAGAGACAAGATGATCAGCTTTAACAATTGGCTTAATGTCTGGTGTCATTCAAAGGGGATCCAGTGTCTGTCTGCCTGGGATGACATGCTTGACAAGCCACGCTGCTTCGCAAGGGACGGCTTGCACCTGTCACCCCTGGGATTCCGGATATTGGCTAAGACTCTTGCCACCCCCATAGTGCCGTTTTTAGGCAAGGCTCAAATTCTAAACCTACCACCCTAGAAAACAAAAATGGGAAGAAACTGAGGGTAATGCTGCTCAATGCCAGAAGTCTAAATCTCAAAATGCAACATCGATGTCTGTACTGTAACTGAAACCTGGTTCAAGGCTCCTGAGAGCACCCCAGCACTAAGGTTTTACCTCATATCATGTGTTCCGGCCCCAAAACCCGGACCACACCAAAAAAGGAGGGGGTGTATCCATATTCATAAAGGATGCCCACACCTCCAGGTTGGTGGCAATGCACGAAGCTTCGGAAACCATCCAGGTGCAACTAACCATAGGCAAAACTGCTCTACAAATTGTAGCATGCTACAGGCCACCCTCTCAAACTCAGGAACCCCACACAGCCTTCCTGAAGACACTGGAGGGTATAAATGTATCTCCAAACACCATCATATTGGGTGACTTCAACTACCCGAATATAGACTGGGAACATTACTCAAGCCCTAACTTTCTAGCCCAATGGTTCCTGGAGTTCATAAATTCAAATGCCGTGGAACAGCTAGTCACTGTTCCCATGAGAGGAGAAAATATACTAGATCTCATTATCACAAACATGGGGACAAAATGCTCCACACCGGAAGTATATCCCTCATTGGTGAGATCTGATCATAAACTAATCTCACTGGAAATCCACATCCCGCCCCCACCCCAAACAAAAAAGACCAGAGTGAAGAACTTCTCTAAAGCAAACTTCACACTACTCAAGACTGGTGTGGTATCCTTCAAGGCCCCTGAGCCAGTGGAAACCACAACCAAAGCTGCGGAAGCCCTTACAAATGCCTTCTATGAACACCTCCAGGACTGCATGGATCAGGCAATCCCAAATAAAACCAAGACTCTTTCCACAAAGGGCAAACGTCCAATCTGGTGGACCCCAGCCATTAACAAACTTTACAATAAGAGGAGAAAGCTATTACATGATAGAACAAAATCCATAAAAGGGAAGTCACCCCTGATCATTATTAGTAAAAAATACGAGCACTCATAAAATCAACTAAGGCCAATTTTAAGAGAAAAATTGCCATGGATTCAAAGGACAATGATAAGGCCTTTTCAGCTATGTTAGGAACCTGGGTGGAAACTCCCAGATATGCTCAGAATTAGTCCAAAATGATACAAAAATCACTGAACCCACAGACATTGCCAACATACTGGCAGATAGGTTCAGTGCAAACTTCACCCCTCTCCCCTAAAGGAGAGATAACTATCCCAGCGGAGTGTAGCCTCCCAGACATCTCAAATGCGCAGGTGAAAGCTGCTCTCTAAAGCTAAAAACACAGCATCAATGGGACCGGATGGTGTCCCCGGCTGTGTGCTACATGAGCTAAATGAGGAATTAAACCCGCACATAAGGCAGCTGTTTAATCTCAGCCTTACCACAGGATACATGCCCAAGGAGTGGCGTATGGCAACTGTGGTCCCACTCCACAAAGGTGGTGCCTCTACGGACCCTGGTAATTACCCCATAAGCTTAACAAGTCTAGTCTGCAAAGCTATGGAGAGGATCATAATGGAGCTCATAAACAAAGATATAGGGGACTTGCAAACATTGGACCCGACCCAGTTTGGCTTCGTCAAGGGCAGATCATGCCTTTTGAACTTGGTCGACTTCTTTGAAACAGTCACCAAGGCCATTGATGAGGGAAAGGCAGTCCATACAGCCTACCTTGACCTTGCAAAGGCTTTCGACACAATACCCCACTCGGGTATTGTAGAAAAACTTACCAGCTTAAATGTAAACCCATATGTCACAAGATGGGTTGCAAACTGGCTTAAGGACAGAACCCACTGGGTTAGAGTTGCTGGCGCTATGTCAGACTCCAAGCTGGTCACAAGTGGTGTCCCACAGGGCTCGGTCCTTGGCCCCCTATTGTTCGGCATCTACTTCTCAGAAGTACAGGCCAACATGGGAGGACTTTGGCTGACAAAGTTTGCAGACGACTGCAAAGTGGGCGCCATAGTGGAAAGTGCATCGGACACTGATATCCTTCAGAAAGGACTCACGGAAACAGATAGCTGGTGCCAGAGCCATGGCCTGAAGTTAAACGCCAAAAAATCTATAGTCATACCCTTCGGGAAAAACAAGGTAACCCCAAGCTACCATATAGGTGGCAATCCACTAAGCACAGAAGAGGTTGTCAGGGATCTGGGGACCCAGGTTGACAGTGGCCTTTCTTTTGACACTCACGTTGCTAAAGTGGTTAGAAAGACCTTCTACATTGCCCACCTGATCATGAAGGGATTCACATCCAGATCTAGTGAGGTCATTGTTCCCCTGTACTCTTCACTTATCAGACCAATGATCGAGTACAATGCCCCATTCGGGATGTATGTCACCCGACATCTGCAGCAATTGGAGAGACCCCAAAAGTTCCTCACCAAAAGGATAAAGGGACTCCAAAATCTGTCATATGCTGCCAGATTGAAGAAACTCCAGCTCTATTCAGTCGCATACCGTCTGCTCAGAGGTGACATGTGCCTGATATACAAGGCCATGTCCAACCCGGAATTAATGGACATGCTCCACCTCAAAAAATCCAAATCCACCAAAACCACTAGAGCAAGCGACTTAAACCTTAGCACAGATATAAATAGGACGTGCTGGAGGGATAGATTTATCACTCAGAGACTCCCTATGCTGTGGAATAAAATCCCGGTCCATGTGAGGCAGAGCACCTCGCTGGCTCTGTTCAAGAGAAATCTTGACCTGTGGATGGGAGATCGTAGGTTTACCCTGGGAATCATCTCTGTGTCACTGCTGGGCAGAGGCACAACAAAATAATGGGCACAGTATTTTTTCATATAAGGGGTGGCGTAAGCCACAAAACTTTGGGCTAGGCTTATAAATGCCTTAGGGCAGATAGCCTAGTATAAACCTATGAACCTATGAACCTATGAATCCGCTACCAAACAATTAGAAAACACAGTACTTAATAAGAGCTGCAATCTTCATTGATTGTTTTTCATGTCTATAGTTTCCTTTATGATAAGATATATATTGGCGTTATTGCTGTTTACTTGCACACAATATCATTACACTGGTAATACCTACAAAACATGTGGAGGTATTGCTGCTATAGGTGTCCTTTACATCTCCCTATTGTAAATCCAAGACCTGTAAGTGTGAATCTTGAAATTGCAAAAATAATTAAATAGACAAACACAGAAACTACAGGATAACAGATAATCCTGACAATCAGGCATTCAGTCCTGCTGTTCTGGACTCACACTTACAATTGGTGTAACTGAAGTGATCTGACTACACCATATAATACCTTTTTCAGCAAAGGCTTGGGAAAGAAAGCTCCATTTGTGAATATGCAACTTTTTTAAGATAGTTTTACAAATCATTATCTTAGTATTAAATAATAATATTATATATATTATTATTACAAACAAAAGAATGCAGGCTGGCATACATTATGAAATATGCAGATATGAGACATGCAGGTACAGTTTTCACAAGCATACATTGTGAGATATGTGGATACAATTTTCACAAACACACGTACATACAGTTTTAATAAGCATGTTGTGCCACAATCAGGAAGAAATTTTCCTTAATATGTACAAATCCATGAACTGAAAGCCATGTTTCAAAGTGTAAGAGTTGAGACTGAAAAGATGAGAGACAGGTGGTGGCAGACACTTATATAGTTGTCATGGAGATAGTGAGAATGAAAGGCCCTGAGGAAGTTTAGTTTGGATTCAATTTGTCTGCGTTTTGCAGGTGAGTTGTTCCATAGAAATGATACCTCAGGGGGTACTGGGACTTGCCAAGTTTAGTTTTGTGTTTTAACAAGAGAGACCTTTACTTTTTCTTGAGATTGCAGATGTCTGTGGAATTTGTACTGCTGCATTAAAGTAGCTATGGATGGACATTTATTGTAGGAGGGAGAGAGATACTTTTAATTGTCAGTATTTGATGAGATTGGAAAGGTCTAACCATTGAAGCTTGTATAAGGCTGCACAGGCGTGGGTTCTTGAGGATAGAGCAGTGCCAAATCTGGCTATTTTGTTATAGAATTGGGTAAGTTTGTTTAATTAAAGTGTTTGGAGATTATAAGTATGGTGAAGGCATATGTTGCAGTAGGTGGCTCCCCTCACTGCACCCCACTGACTAATTCACTTTTCCCATAGGGTGAGATCAAGGAATTATGGGATTGAGTAAGAGTCCTATAGTCATTTCATTCTCCATGTGTGGAGACTTATAGGCCCATTTGTTCCCATTAGAAGTGATGGGTTGTGGAGAGCAGGCCAGTCTACCATTTTGTAGACTTCCCTAACTCTCATTTCTATAAATGTTTTTAGCTAGTTGGTTACTTAGTAGGTTTATACACGTGTTAACTGGGTAAGCCCAATGGACACAGATGTCCCTTTTCATGGATGACCTGAGGCCACTGTTTGGTCATATAACTTGCTCAAGAAAATGCAGTAGGTAAATGGAGGTGAAAAGGGTCAAAACCTATACCTTTGAATACAGGAAGTGGCTCAGTAAACAGCTTAGATTACCAAAAAGTTTTCCATATACAGTCAGTAAACAGCATACCTCATGAGAGCAACAAGGACAAGCGGAACAACTAAAGCAGATAAGTGATGAATGGTTATGAAGAAGGAACTGAGAGGCTTGGTGACCAGCATTGCCACAGACAATGCTGAATCATGTGAAAGGGTAATACTGCAAAACGATGTTGAGAACTGTTGATAACACTGGAACAGGGAGGGATGTCATAGAATAGTACACCAAATCAGGTTTTGATTCCAAAACAATTATATGCAATAGGGTAATACCTTGTACACAGACTTACCTTATTGTGTAGGCACGGCACTCCATTCATGGGATACATATGCAAATAACCTCCAAAGGATTGTACAAGGTTTACAAACAGTATGCCATCTATATATAGATTTGTCTCAGTGAGGTACCTTCTGGACTTCCAGCTGTATACAGGCAAAGTGTACTGCTTGCCTACACGGCAGTTTTCCCTTCCCTCCTGATATGTTGCTAGCCATACAGAACTGAGGAGCATATGATAGGATCACAGGAAATATAAGGTAAATGAGTCAGAAGACTTTTTACACTTTGCCAATACCCACCCTCATATTGTGCCTCTCTTCTCATGAAGAGCAAAGCAAGTCAGTCCCAGAGTTAACTTAGGGTTACCTATCTGATCATTAAGGTTTAATTTGAAAGATGCTAGGGTGTCACTTTGTTTAGTTGTAGAGGAAGTCTGTACCAAAGGAAAAGATAGGCATTAGGTAATGCATGTCTCTTTTCAGCACATTTGAATTATGTGCTGGTAGAGATTTAAGACCTTAGTTCTGGTATTAGTAGAGCTCAAGGAGGACATAGGCTCTAATGTAGCAGAATGCAAGGCATAGCTCATGCTACAACAGCCTCAAAGAAACCAAGTAAATGAATAGCACTTCAAGTCTTTCCTGGCAGCCAAGGGACTTTAGGCCAACAATCTTGTTAGTTAGGAACCTCTGAGACCTTTCCAGTTCATAGGTTCATAGATGGTTACTAGGCTAACTACGCTAAAGGGCCTTTTTAAGTTTAGCTATGTTTCCCAAGTATATTTCCCAGGTTTTAATAACACTCATACCACTCATTCTGCAGGAAGTGTAGCTTGGGAATGAGTGTTGATGTACAAGCTTCCTCTTTGCTTAATATGCCTCAAAAAGTGCACCCAAAGGGAGTATTGTAATCAGTAATTGGTCTAATTAGGACTGCAAATACAAGGATAATAACCTCTTGTAATCGGTATGGTACAGTTTTAGAAACTGGTTGTACTAAACAGAAGAATTTTCTGATAAATGTTACCACGTTTGTTAAAAGAGAAGAAATTATTGACCTAGGTTCCAAGATCCCTGTCTACATTATCATTTTGGAGGGGAGTATTAGCAATAATGAACATTGGGACAGAGAGAGGTATTTACCAAATGTGACAATGGCACACTTTTTCATGTTTAATTTTAGCACCTTTTTTATATAGCTCTTGTTTATTAGTTCCTGCTGTAATGCAGGATATTAGAGGAATATTTGACAATAATCCCCAGCTTACAATCATTTGCAAACTTCATTAACTACAGGCCTGATTTCAGGTCTGGAGGTCAAGTAAGTAGATTCTGAAAAACACATGTCCTGGTACTGGGCCCAGGGGAACAAAGATACCCATTTTCATTGTTTCTAAGGAGGCACCTGCCACCTTAAATATCCTACCTTTCAATCATTTGTCTCTCCTCCTCACCATGTATGGATTTACTTTTCAGGCACCTAGCTTATTCAAAATGCCATTGTGAGGTATAGTACCGAACATTTTGGCTAGATCCAGGTGAGGTCTATGCTCAGAATGACTAATGTCTATAGTCAGTGTGATCTCAAAGAAGGTACCTAATGTTAGTTGGGAGGGTCTCCCTTTGGCAAAGCCATACTGATGTGAGTCTAGCCTGATTAGGTTTTTGAAATCATAGTTTATGAGGTCAGGTATAATGTACTGTCAGTCACGTCAAACCCCATGCTGACACGTACTAGTCCTCCCTAAAATGACACCAACAACTAAACCATTTGTTGATGCCAATCATTTCTTTTCTTTGTACATAGGTACCATTCTGGGTAATGGTAGGATTCCACTCAGAACTAGTGTCTTGCTGAACTGGATACATGCATGGCAAGATCCAGAATATCTCTCTCTGCCTGTTCCTCAGAGCTGTGTGTTTCAAGTCATTCACACCCACATAGACTATCACAAGGCTGTAATCATAGTTGTTCAGTAAGAGGGGGTTTAAAGTCCTTGAAGTATCATGGATACAAGCTTCAGAAATACAAACAGTAATAACAATGATGATGATGGTGCAGAGAACACATGTATTAATGATATCCCTGTCTATGACTAATTTGCATAAAGGTTAAGGTCTTTACCTCCCAAGCCAAAGGTACAAGGTCCAATCCTGACCTCCAGCCAATGCCTGTTTCGAGTTTGTGTGTTTTCCCTGTGTCTCTGTCTAGTTCCTCTCACCTCTGAAAAACATGGTGAATGTTTCCATCTCAAACTCACCAAGAGAATGGAGCTGTGGGCAGCAGCATAGACTCAACATGGTGCCCCAGAAGGGGAAGAGTTGTATAAACCAACCGATTTAGGCATCTACTGTGGTGCACAGTATCCTCATGATAGGAGAACACAGATCACAGACTGCATGCTGTGGCAGGGCTAGCCATTCGAGGGTGTAAAATATGGCTCTAGGTGATTCTGTCATGTTGACTAATGTCATTAAGTGGACATGGGTATTTCCCAGTGAGAAGTGGGTTGAGAACCTAACCTACTCTCTGACCTATGCCAGGGACCCATGCTAATGGCAGGGGGGGTGTATGTGCCCCTATTGACTGGTGCATGCCCACCATAAAGCATAACAGCCCTAGGTCACTAAGCTACTGGCCTACCAGTGTCCATTTGCCCAGGTTGGGTTACCTGGAATAGCTCTGTTGAGCAAAACCTGGGCATAAAACCAATCAACCTGCCAAATATGAACTAAGAATTGTTACACTCAATATAAGTTCAGTGGCACGATGTAGTTTGGAAGTGGATGACATGATAGTAAGGAGGAGGCTGGACATCCTATGTATCCAGGAGACAAGATGGAAGGGCAGTGCAGCAAAGCCCCTTGGCTTGGGATCTAGAGTCTACTACCAGGCGAAGGGCAGACTAGAAATGGTGTGGGAATTGTGGTGAGGGAGAAGCTTAAGAAAACAGTGAGTGATGTCCTTAGAATTAGTGACATACTCCTTGCAGTCAGACTCCAGCCAAATGATAAGTCAGTATTCATATTGTCAGCCTATGCCTCAGAGCAGGGTTGTGGTACTGAGGAAAAGAGTGCATTCAGATAGTTGTTGCAGGACCTACGAGATAAAGCAGGACAGCAAGAACTGCTGTTGATAATGGGTGATTTGAATGCATATATCGGGACAGACAGAACAGAATATGAAGACTGCCTAGGTCCACATGGGTCAGGCAACAGTAATAAAGAAGGAGAGGCCATTCTAGACTTCTGTCTGGCAAATGGCTTGATAGTGGCCAACACATGGTTCAGAAAAAGAGACAGTCACAATATTACACACAAGAGTGGCCAAAATAAAACTCAGGTAGCTTTCCTTGTAGTAAGGAAAGGGCACTGGGGTGGAATCAACAATTGCAAAGTCATCCTCAGTGAAACAGTCGGCCCACAGCATAAACCTTTGGCTACCACAATCAGCTGCAAGCAGTGGTTAGAGAAGACCTGGAAGTTGACTGGAGAGAAAGCACAACAATTCAAAGAATTGCTCAGGGTTCAAGCACCTCAAGAAGAAGAGGAAATAGGTGGAACTGAAGAAGAAGAATAACATAGCCTCAAAATAGCATGTGTTTGTACTACAGTACAGATATGTGACAGAGCCAGGCTTGGAAGTAAAGTACATAAGGAAAGCTGGTGGTGGAATGCAAAAGTCCAGGAAGTCATCAAAAGAAAGAAGGAGTGCAGGAAAAAGTGGGAGATAGAAATGACAAACTATGCTAGGAAGGAATACTGGTTGGCTGACAAAGAGAAGTTAAGAAAGAAGTTGCAATAGCAAAGAACAAGGCAGCAGAGACACTCTACCAGCTTCTAGAAAGTAAGTCAATACATGGCACAAAGAAACAATAACATGTTTCTAGGCAAAGACAGAAAGATAAAGAAGATAGTCAGATTGCCTTCATAAGGGATGCCAGAAATAACTTGCTCACCAGTCCACATGACATCAAAGGCAGACTGAAGGAATATATCCAGCAACTTCTGAAGGAAGAAAACTCCATAGAAGCTATACTGTCTAGACACAGCCTACAATGAGAGAAGAGAAGGAGCCCACCATAGAAGAATTAAGAATAGCATTGAGGAAAATTAATTCAGGGAAAGCAGCAGGCTCAGAAGAGGTCACAGCAGATATAATAAAGATGCTGGATGAGATAGGGGAGAAATGGCTTCTGAAGGTACTCATAGCAGTGTGGAGTGAAAAGTGTATCTCAGATGACTGGAGAATAAGCATACTATTGCCAGTCGGGTCAAGAAGAAAGAGGACATTCCCAACATTGGGCAGTACAGAGGTATCAAACTCTTGCCACATTGCATGAAAGTTTTAGAGATGGTGATTGATAAATGGATACACAGAGTAGTAGGATGTAAGATGGGAGATGAGCAGTTCAGGTTCAGATCAGGATGGAGCACAACTGAGCTGATTTTTGCATTGAGACAGATAGTTGACAAGAAGCTAGAAAGAAAGTTGATTTGGGCAGTCCTACTGTGGTTTGAAGTCCCAGAAACATTGGTAGAATTAGTGCAAGTTATGTACAAGGACCCAGTGACTCAAGATCAAACAATGTTTGGTCTCATAGAGTGGTTCTCAGGGAAGTGGGTATGCACCGGGTTTAGCTCTGAGCTCTCTGCTGTTCATATTGGTGATGGACCACATTAGCAAACAGGTTGGAGGGGAGAGATCAACAAAGTTGCTGTATGCAGATGACATGGCATTACAGGCAGACTCTATGCAACAGCTCAGCAAATGATAGGGAAATGGAATGCAAAACTGAAGGCACATGGGATGAAACTGAGTACAGATAAGACAGTTGCAAATGCAGCAAATAGTGGAGTTCAGAAGAATATGGGCATTAAGATAGAGGGGAACACAATGGAACAGCTTAACAGCTTCAGGTATCTGGGAGGGGTGGTTGAGGAGCAGAAAAGTCTGAATGATAAGGTCAAAGCTAGAGTCAGAGGGGCTGCAGTCAACTGGTATAGAATGTCAGGTGTAATATATGACAGAAGAATGACAAAGGAGTTGAAAAGTAAGGTGCACAAAACAGTGTTGTGACCAATACTACTGTATGGTACAAAAACCGGGACAATAAAGGCTGAACAGTTGAGAAAGCTAGAGGTGATGGAGATGAAGTGCTTGAGATGGGTGATAAGATGCACACTGTGGGGCAGACAAATAAATGAGAACATAATAGAAGAATCCAAAGTAGCTCCAGTTGCAGAAAAGGTCAAAGAAAACAGAGTATTGTGGTTCGGACACCCTAACCCCCTGTAGAAAATGGGAAAAAGGGGGGTTAATGAATGTGATGATGATGATTCCTGTCTATGTCCAGCCTTGAGAGTGTGGAGTCAGTGAGAGTCACCAAGTACTAAGACAATTCTGGTTTTACTCATAAATTTGAATTATTTGATGGTTTGTGGTCTACATCCTGGTGTCCCTTTACTGTATGTGGACATGCTGCTGATGTGGTTGTGGATATCTGCAGAGATGTAGTCTTTATTATTTTAGGAAGCTTTGGCAGTGTATTTTTTACAGCCTTAGGCATAGGTCAGTTGAGGGTTGTGATGAGATGTGGGAGCAGTTTGTGTGGTACTTAAATAGTATCCTATTGGGTGACTGGCATAGTTCCGGATTGTATACATATTTGCAACTCTGTCAGATTTAATTATTTTTCTCAAGTAGAAGTACATTATCTATGAGTGTATGGCAGTTCCTACTCTACCTGGGAGTACCAGGTGCTATGGCTTGTAATAGAAGAGATACACAGAGGTCAACTTTTCACTTTTTCCAGGATCTTGGATTTAGTTTTGGGTTTATGTTCAAGATATACTGTTCACAGCTTGGCTATGTGTAGGGTGTTTTAGATGAACTAAGCTAGGTAAAGGGACAACTAATTCTGACCATGTTAAAGAATTTAGCAGAGCCACACACAGAGAACAATGCAGCTGGTAAAGCAACTACTGCAGCAAAAAGGAGTCTGTGTTCAAACTAGCAGCTGTGCAATAATACTGATGGCACAGCATACAAGTACTAGCAGTCCAGCATAAACAAATGCATCCTACAACAACATTGTAGCAATGAAATGCTCATCTCACTACTGAGAGCAGCCTGGCACAGCCATGCACATCTTTCAGGAATACAGCACACACACACACACACACACACACACACACACACACACACACACACACACACACACACACGTGGGGACGAAAGAAAAAAAAAATCTCTTTTGCTCTGAAACTGTAGCACATCACCATGCTCTGGACCACTATAATGGCCTGTAGTGATAGAACTAGAAGGTACCTGTGACAGAGATGTCATGTTGCTGTACGAACAGGATCTTTATGGATGCTTCTGGGGAGATTTGCTATCCCTGGAAGCTAACAGCTGCCTCCATCCACAACATGGGTGGTTCAGCGAGATACCCTACAACTGCAGAAGCAAACTGTAAACCTTCTGATTGCTTCCCAACTCAACATTCCTATGTATATATCCACTACTTACCAAGAACAACACTGCTAGACAGGGCAGTGATGAAGGCATTGGCTGTCCTTCACATGGAGGTTGATAAGGAAGCAACATGTGCCTCCATAGCCCTCAAAAGACCTACTATGGCACCATCCATAGAATTCATGGCCTCACCAAGCATTGCAGTGATTGGCGACATCTTCATGGAAGTCACTCACCATACTAATCATCTTTATGTTGACATATCGGAGGCTGGCAGTGGCATGCGATGACGGGCTGTCTTATAGTGGAGATACTCACACTGCAAGCAGTATGCACATCTGCTACTGCAGCCACTGTTAGAGTTCTGCTGATGTTGACAGTCATGGGCAAGCCCTACAATAGAGATTTTCAGCACTCAGGTTGTACAGCATGTATCTAAGATGTTGGTAGGTCTTTACCTTCACTTTGCATAATGGGTGGAAGACCACCTAGGTGACAGGCAAAATATGCATCTGTGTCATCTGACTGTGACTCATATTTTGTCTCCGCATCATTGTCAGTCCCTGCATAGGAGTTTACATCAGCCTGCTGTCCTGACCCAGCTTGTATAGGTGTCACTGTATTACTGGTCTGAGCTCTGATTATATGATACAACATAGAGTGAATCTGATTAACCTTCTACAAGTGAGGTTCTGTGTTATGCATTTCTATGCACAGCCTCTCTTCACTACCCTACCCCAAATACTCCCGTTACTCTGTATTTAAACTTAACAATCTCCACCCATTCATTCAATAAGCCAATCACCACTACCCACCTCAACTGCCACCCTGTAATTTCTCACAAATCACCCATAATTTCATCAGCCTAATAAATCACTCCTACTCAGTTCGCTTCTGATAAGAATAACTGTTTCCATATTGCTCTTCTAGCGCTCATGCACTTCATATCTTTCATAATCTTCAACCCATTCTAACATATATACCTTAAACTATTCTCCGAACCTATATACCTTTCTCATTAAAACTTGCCTAAATGTAATATTCTCACATTCCCTTTTAAAGCCAGCATAGAAACCTATACTCTTCTGTTTTTCCCTTTATTATAACAGACTTTATCCCCTCAATAACTTCTCACCCACTGCTCTTCTAGCATATTCTCTCAGGCGCGTCACCCACTACTTTTGTCATTACTATCTCTACTTCTGTCCCCTACACTATTATTTGTCACTACATTCCTTGAATAGAATCAGTCTTACCACCTGCACCTCCTTTTCATCCCCCACACTTTCACAGTACCCACCCATCCACAATGTCCAACTATTGCCTGCTTATTCTTATATCCCAGTATATTGACCCTTGCCACATCTCTACATGACACTCTTTTTATCAGCCATATACCATCTAACAAACAAACATGCTACTACACAGAATCTCATGGCAGCTTCTATATATCCACAAGCCCATTTAATATTACCTTCATCCACCTATTTAAGAGAATACACCTAGCTATGCACTCAACGTCATGAATAAAAACTCTAAATTATAACGCTAAATATAATTCCCCATTCTAATACTATCTTTTTATATTTAATTAGATCACTATGGTGACATCCATCCAAAACATGGCTCACAGCATCGCAACCTGATTTCTCTCAGTACCCCAAATAATGCCTCCTCAACTAATCTCCTACACTTACCAAATAAAACAGGCTTTCCCTCTATAATGTAAACCTCCACAGCACATAGAAAACAGTAGCAGAACTCCATGCTTGGATAAACCACCAAGCCCTAGATATTAGTGATAACTGGGACCTGGTTAAAACAAATATAAAGGATAAAGAAATGCTCCCACTACACTAAAATATTGTCAGACTGGACAGGAAAAGTAAAAAGGTGTCAATGTAGCCATCACAAGAGTTTTCTCTGTCTCTGTCTCTCTCTCTCCGGCCCTCTAGCCCTCCTCTACCATTAATGCTGAAATCCTCATGTCCATGCTTAAACTTAAACTTAATCACCATAAAAGCTCATGTATATTTGATATATACATACCCATAGAAACAAAATTCCCATTGCTGAAGAGTCCTTCCACTGCACCTCTTCAAGGATCCAACAAAAAACTGTTATAGTTGGTGATGTCAACACTGACTGGCAAACAGTAACTAATGACGCCTCAGGTATCTCCATAAGCCTATTTGACTTTACTCAGTTCATCTTAACACCCATCAGATATAACAAAAGACAAAGAATGACTCCACTATTGATTGGATCCTGACTAACACCCCTAAGAACATTATATCAAGTGTCTCCCTCCCTGACACCCTTAGTGACCACACTCCAATCTTTACTATCTAAGATCAGTCCAACATGCACAGAAGATACCATTATAACCAAGTAAAAAATGTAAATAATTTCCAGAAAGACACTTTTATTTCTTAGCTAAAGTTACTTAACTGGATACCATTACATATCATCCTTTTGGATGAAACACTGTCCCCTATTTATGAAAACTTTCCAAAATATTCTAAACTTACATGCCCCTGTTAGAACTAAACTAATCAAAAGCACTACAGCTCCATGGCTGTCTAAGCAAATGTATGCCTTAATGAAGCAAACAGACAAATTATGGAAATGTTGCTTAAAAACAAAATTGAACCTAACCTCCAAAATTATAAACATGTTAGAAAAAAACTAAGCACAAAATAAAACATGACGAGATGGTTTACTACACAGATTTTCAAAATAGAAATCAGAACATCACCAATCTCTTCTGGTCCTCAATCAACCACCTTCTGAACCACTGTCATGTTAACCAACATACCCCCTCCATAAGCTCAAAAATTATTAATATAGCAACATAATTCTGCTTGTATTTAATAATCACAATTACCTCACTAGTTAAACAATTCTTCCTATACAACAATACTGCTATCCCAGGCTTATCTAATAAATAGTCACTCTTCCCCTTTTTCTCCTATTCCCAACTCTGCTGTCAGAAAAGTCCTCCTCCAACTAAAATCTACCACTCTAACTCCTGACAACTTACCGGCAGAACACATCAAAACAACAGCAGATGCCACAGCATATTCCAGTACTGATTCTGATTAACCACTTCATAAAAGAAAACCATGAACCTCTCCCGTGGAAGAAATCATATATTCTGCTCTCCATAAATGTGAGAACTCTACTGACTTCTCCACCTACAGACCAATTGCCATTCTGTTTCCCCTATCTAAGGTGCTACAAAAATATATTCAAGCCCAGCTGCTCAAATAGATCACTGACAACAACAACATACTATTCTCAACAAAACATAGTTTCCACCACATCATAGTACCACAGACCTTCTTAGTTTCATTACCAACATAAACCGCCATAGAAATATAGGCAGCCTATATTTGTAGTAATCTTCAACCCATCAAAAGCATTTGGCACAGTCTCGCATGCTAGGTTGATTCAAATGCATGTCTTACTGGGACTGGAATACTCCATCACTCTTTTGGTTAAAAAGCTACCTGTTCAATAGAATGTAGTTTGTAAAATAACAAAATACTTTCTCCTCCTTTCTCCCTATCTCAGTCAGAGCACCGCAAGGATCCATTCTGAGATCCTTACTCTGTAATATATTCATTAATGACCTACATATAGACAATAAACATGCCACCATTATGCTGTATGCAAATGACTCGACACTTATCTGCACAACTTAAAGCCTTGATGAGCTTTAAAACTCACCCAGGATCTTTTCATCTCCACTGAATCCTGGATCTCTAACTCCCACTGTTCCTGAATCCCAAAAATCTATTTGTTTCCAAACATCTTTCTAACCTGAAAACAATCTTCATCCTAACTTCCTCAAACAGCATTATTATCCAAAAGCTCTCTGCTAGGAGTCACTGCTGATAAACAGCCAAAATTTGACTACCATATAAAGGAAGCAGTAAAAAAAAAAAAAAAAAAAAAAAAAACAGTCAAAAGCTAGGCTCAATGTACAGGATATCTCCTTCTTCTAAAAGTTCTCCAAGAGAACACACTGCTTCAACCTTCCCATTCCTATACTCCTATATACTGTTCATGCACTGATTATCCAAAATTACAATAACAAATGTTCAAACCTCAACAGATTTTCCTGATGTTTGTGTCTTGAATACCCTTGATGGTTTTGACACTCAGCTCTATAGTAAACCATGTAAGAAAGTTAACACGCTGCACCACCAGAGTATGCATCCCAAGTATGTAAAGCGTAATGTGCTGAAAGGGCAATTTTATAGACATGCACGACTGAATAGAAATGATGAGAATATGCTTTCCTCTTTTGATACCGAGTGAGGACTTTCGCTCTAGGCGGTACTCTGATTATGAGATAAGGATGGCGTGTCATAAGGTTCTGTCACATAGAAATGATTCTGCTAGACCCTGGTTTTCTAACTATAGTATTGACACTGTGGTAAGACAGAATAATAAAATAAATTATTTCAGAATGTGTGTTATCTGTTCAAATGACATTCAACCTATCTGTGACATCATTAGGAAGTACTGGCATATTGTGACTACTGATGCCAGATGCAGGGACTTCCTTGGTGAAGTTTCACACTTTTTCTATAGAAACAATAGTTCCATTAAGAAACTGCTGTGCTACAAACCTTTAGTTAGCAACAGACCCTGTGTTTTGGTTAGGAAAGGGACACATCCATGCAGATTATGTAACATGTGTAAGTACATTCAAACTGATGATACCTTTCTATGTCCTGTTACTGGATGTACTTTCAAATTCAAGTTTCAATGCTGACTGCACTAGCAGCAACCTGGTCTATTTAGCTGTTTGTGATCAATGTGGATGTTACTATGTTGGTAAAATGAATCGAATGCTGAAGAATCGTATCAGGGAACACTTGTATGAAATAAGCAGATCTGACAGTAGGAATGCTTTATAAAACTGGTATTGACCACTCTTTTATGTTTTTAGTTTTGGAATTATTGAATGTAGGAGCCAGAGGAGGTGATATTAAAACAAAAACAGAATGCGTAGAAGTTAAATGGATGTTAAATGGATGTTAATTTTACAATCTGACAAAGGGAAAGGATTAAATGAGCATATACCTTTAAAACCCTTGCTGAGGCCACGTGACTTGGCCAGGTGACTTTGAACTTTCCTGACTGTATTTAAGCGCTGCTTGTTAGTTTGTTTTTAGATCTGATGAAGCACATTCGGTGTGAAAGCGCTCATCTGTTATATACTTTTTACTGCTTTTATTTTTAGATTAAAAAAGTGTTTTATGCAGTGCTGTGTTAGCAGGTTCTTTTGTTTTCCTTGCTACTTCTGGGATACCCCATGCTACTGCTATTGGTGGATATGTGCATGTGCAAAACTGGGCTGGCTGCAAGCCAGAGGCCCACAGGGATATAAAAGTGAAGGGTGGGCTTCACTGACTACATTGGTTAGAATCAACAATGTAATAACATGGGACACTGGGCTTCTGTGGAATGCAACTGGAGTTACAGCTGGGGTGACAATGGCAGTTGTTTCCTGCATTGTAGACTCATAAAATAGTAAAGGGTTAGGCAGCTCTGATAGTGGTCTGTCCTCTTCCCTTTCAGATTAATATAGGTAGCTGTATTCTGTTCCAGGTCAAGGGCTTACATGTACAACATGAAAAAGATATACCTCTTGCCACAGTAAGGTAGAATAGTGTGTAACACCTTAGGGCTTTGTCTTCTGAAAACTCTGCTTCTCTGTTGCCAGATGTTTGCTTCAAAATCCTGTATTGGTAACATTGCTGCTGCTCCTAATTTTGATGCTTGGTTTGGACCATTTGTTTAAGCAGAAGTAAATAGCAGTCTGTACAGCATGTGTAAGGTTGTGCCCCATGCATGATTTATGAATCACTGTTTTGCAGTGGTGCATATGTAATGTAATACACAGCTGGGACCCTCAACATGCATCCAGTACACAGTGTCCAAGGGCTCATGCATGCTTCCTGCATGTGTAGGAGTGTTGCACTTTGCTGCTATACTAGGCTGCACTGATCACAGCTCAGAATCCACATTTACATCCAGGTCACCATCTTGTTTTGGCATCCCCAAACAATGTATCAGTAGAAGCACTGGAATGATGATCTGTCGCTTTGATTATCCTAAACAGTGAGATGTAGAGGTTAGTCAGGAATGGTGGGATGAAAAGGTAAGTAGTTGCAGTAGTTAATGATGTTAAAGGTTTACTTTGAACCTTTTTTGTCATTCAGAAATGTGTTCTTGTTAGAGGCTTTTGTTCTCCTTAACAGATTCTATGACATACTAGGTAAGCTACTAAGGTGATATGTATCTCTGCTGTGCCTGTTGCGTGTTTATTTGTGTTGCAAATGCTGGTTATTGTAGAGTATTGCATAGCTGTAAAGTTGTGAAGCTGCAAGCGACATGTCAGGCTACTGCTATCTTGCACATACATGTTGGGCTGTAACTTAGTTGCAAAGCTGTTGCTTCATTTCCACCTATCTTCTGTCATGCATGTACATGTGGGGATGTAGCATAGTTGTGCAGATGCAGGCACATTTCCAGGCCTCTACTATCATACATATCCATGTGGGAGTGTGCGTTACAGTGAAGGCTGTACCTCATCTACATTCATGTAAGAAGGCTGTTTTGTCCCTTGTGTCTTTCAGCTCAGGCAGAACAAGAGACCAATAACTCTAGCTGCTGTGAGTGGTAGCTGAGCTTTGTGTCACAGCATGGCTAATGTGGCATGTACTTACTAAGTTGTCCTGTTTACTCTGCCATTCAAACAGCATCAGCAGTGATATTATCCTTTCCATTATGCCTCCTTCCAGGATGTCATGAAGCTGATCAACCACAGGCATACCAGCCACAGCTAGTCAGTGCCTTGTGGATACAGCTGTGGCACACGAGAAGGCTGGTAGTGTTTCATTGAGAAGGTGGATGACCTCACCCAGGCAGGTAGCCATGCTCAGTTGCCTGCTGTGGCCCAGCGGTCAGTGTATTGTTGGAGGCAGGTAACAGTGTGATGATCCAGTGATGGCCACTACCATGCATCTCCTGGACTGTATAGCAAATACATTCAACCAGCAGATCCCTGTCATCAGGCTGGCAGACAGAGAAGAGTCTGAGCCCTGTCACTGCCCACTTTGACCAATCTGAATTATCTCCTGAGACCAAGTAACATCCTTCTGAACTGGTTGGCATCCAATATGCTGACCATCTCCAACACTATCCCAACGAGGTGTATCTCTATCCCATATTGTCAAAACCTAGCCCCTAGGTACTGTCCAGTCCTTCTCATCTCCATTCATCCACCTTCTGTCTCTGTCCAGCTCATATCTCCTCCTTTGAGTATGTGCGCTTCGAAACAGTTTGTACTGTTTTGTGTTTGTCTGTGTGCCACCAGTACTTACTCTTCCCTATGCTTCCTTCTCATCTCCCAATAACCCTTCCTATCATTCCTATACCCTCTCTCTCTCTCTCTCTATATATATATATATATATATATATATATATATATGTGTGTATATATTGAAGGATACTTATCCCCACAAAAACATGTTCAGCCTTATCCCCCACCTGCTTTTGATTTATGCTTCCCTTGTGTGTATGCCTCGGCTTGTTATACTCTCTCATTCCTACTGCCCTGCACCTCCTTTTCCTCACCTTTCATGGAGCCACTAAACGCCCCGGTGACTGCACACATGACACAGGAGTTTGCGATATGCTGCAGGTAGTTGTATTTGACATTTCTAACAGCCTCCTTTGCCACGCATCAACTTGTCCTGGAAAGACACATGGATCCTGCACGTGGCTGCCTGTGACTGTGTGCTGCTGCTATGTTTATATTCTCATTATCAAACTGTGAAGCCTTGAGCAACAGCAAATTGCAGTGAAGAAAAACTGAAAGAAGCAAGAGCATGTGGGTGCATGTGAAACTTGACCCTCTGCAAGAAATATAAGTTTGAACTTTGCTGCATTTCTTTTCTTTGTTTTTCTTTCTTTTTATTTTATTGTGTACTTACAGCATTTTTCCATTGTTTCAGGGTACTGTCTGTATTTTTAATTTTGTGTCTTGATATTTTGGGGATTATATATTTAGAATTGTACAATTCAGTCATATGTGCACTAATATTATGAAACAGATTCAAGAGAAAAGTCAGGATCTCCAGCATATTAGAAGGCAGGCAACAAAGGTCAGTGAAGTATATCAGTACTCAGATTCTAGTTCTTTGATTTCTTCACCTTACCTTAATTTCACCTTATAATGTTAACTTCCAAAATCACTCCACACTATGGTTATTGTAATCATTATTATCCATGGGTGGCCATGGTCTTAATAAAACGTTGCAACTGAATTTCAGTGATCTAGGACTTAATTTTTTTTTCTTAGTGAATGTAATCACATGCTGCATGTCAGTACATTTTACTGCATAAATGGGTGTGTATTTGTCTTGAGTCAGTCTATAAGTTGATAATGTACATATTTGCATGTGTACTTATTCCTCTGTTGACTCTTTATTGTTTTAGAAAGTGTTTTGTTTGCCATGTGTAAGTATATTTAATGTTCTTGTATAAACCTACTAGATTCAGCTATTGGTGTGACAGTCAGACTAGAAACCTTACTGCTCCTTTAGTGATGACTCAGATATGTTGGATGAAAGGCAAGGGAGTTGAAAGCACTGATGGACCAGTCACATAATCTATGTTTTGAGAACCAGTTCTTTATATGGACCCATAAGCACATGCATACAATGTCTTCACCCCTGTGTCACTGATAAAAATGAGAAGTAAAGCCACGTGCCAGTCACATAATCTATGTTTTGAGAACCAGTTCTTTATATGGACCCATAAGCACATGCATACAATGTCTTCACCCCTGTGTCACTGATAAAAATGAGAAGTAAAGCCACGTGCCTGGACCATTGCAGGCCATGACACATCAGTCATAGGGGTATATTAAAGCTTTTCAAAACAGTTACCATTTCAAATACATGCTTCATACAACCTGGCCTGATAGACTTACCATAGCTGAATTATTAGTATTGTTACAGAGTGGGTAGCTTGGATTTCATTTCCCACAGACATGCTCTTCTGCTATAGCATATAAATGCTTTCTTTACCTAGTGGTTTTGATCTTTGTAAATCAATAAGTTTGAATGGTCTGCCTGATTCCTGTTTTCATGTAATTAAATGTATATTTAAAAATGGCTGTACATCAGTTTTAAAGTTAATCTGTTGGTTTGCGTCTCATCTCGCTTGAGACTTTTTTCTTTTTTCTCTCTGTAAACAGAACCTGCACTTCAGACCCATGACTGAAACAGCAAACTGACAAGCTCTACAGCTCCAAAACCAGCTCTGGAAACATTTGTGTACATTTCCAGACAGTGACAGTGATGTTCTCACTACAGTGTGACCTCTACCTCTACACTAGTCTTGGTGCGAGAGTTGTGATAGAAGCACTGTTTGCACTGCATGGTTGCAGCAGACATGTCAAAGGGAGAGCTCTGCTTTCACAGCATGATCCCACTCAAGTGTCATATGATGAGATATGAAAGTAGCCATCAAACCGAAGCAGCTGCTGTTGCCAGGAGATATTAATTAAAGTTAATTGCTCTTTCTTATATAAATTCCTAATCTTAACCCTTCATTCACTCTTCCCGTTTTCTTGTGGTACATGACAAAATCCATTGTCTCTTCCTGATAATTCTGCCAGCAATGACCACATTTTAATATTCTAATATTCTATCCGAGGTCTTCATAATAGGATTCTCCACCCACAGTTCTCAGCTCATGCATATACGCATACATTTTTTATTGTATTTATTTGTAAACCAGGTAAGCACACACATAGCTCTTAACAAATCAAGGAGAAATATCAATAGAATCAGGGACAAATCCAAAAATAATTAGTGACAATTAGGGACATTTTTAAAATGTTAGCACTATTGACTTGAGACAATGACAGAATAAGAGAATATGAATTTATATGCATTTTCTGAAGTGAAAGAAATCTAAAACTCTAATTATTGTCATTAAATATGAAGTGTAACTCACCATCTTTTCTCCAGACATCACCAGTCTGAAGAGTGAGAGAGACAGAGGTAAAATTTAAGTCAAAATTAGAGACATCCCTGAAAATGAGGTACAGTTGAGATGTATGCCACTGAGCACAAATCTCGCTTTTCAGGAGTGGCATGGAAGTGCTGTTGGGTTAAGTGACTTCCTCAGAGCCACACAGTAAGCAAATGGAGCTTTTAAGCTTCTGCACTATTTGCCAGACGTGATGGCTCCTATAAGATAAATACTTCAACTTGTTTAATGTAGGAAGCACACCTTGTCTTTGCAGACACATTCTCTATCTTTCTTATGAAAACAGCCAGGTACTCAGCAGACAATGGGTATAGGCATATAAGTAGACGAATCTCATAAGAATTCTTTCTTGTATTTGTGATGCAGGTTCACCTTATGGGTTTCAAACGTATAAATGTCTTCAGACTGGTTATGATCTCTTACAGAACAAGTCTAGTAGGAGAAAACTAAAAAAGCAGTGAGCTCTGGAACATTTAAAACATAATTTCAACTAGAAGAAAACATCTGCTTTACAGTGCAACAATATCAAGCAAGTTCCTGCATAACGCATGGGGGAGGGGGGCAGTTACAAATAAGACTAGAACTGAACTTGACAACCATGACATTCACATTAATATAACTCAATGCATATCCTCATTTGGTAAAATAATTCATTAAATTAGATCATAAATATCAATTAGGAAAGAAGCTAGATAAATGAAAATTCAGATATTCAAACTAGGCATAAAAATATATATTCTGAACAAGGACAGCTATTGTTTGAGAAAAGAAAACATTTAAAGCAAGTAAAGTCTTTTGTGTTGATACTAATAGTTTTAACATGGTTGTGAAAAAACAGACTTTTTTTTGTAGAAGCAGGATTAACCTTTACAGAATGGCCAAATAATTTCAATAATTTAAGCACTCAAAGACTATTCATTCAATGATTTAATATAAGACTTCAAAAACAGTCAATATTAACTGCTGTATAAAGTATATGTATATGAAATTTATTATATTTGGGATTTTTCTTTTGCATATTAAATGTTTTTTTTCATCTCTTTGCCCCGAATTAAGGATACCTTATGAAGAAAGTTTGATCATCATCATCATCTTCTTTCGGCTGTTCCCGTTAGGGGTCGCCATAGCGGATCATCTGTTTCCATTTCTTCCTATCCTCTGCATCATGCTCTTTCACACCAACCGCCTGCATGTCCTCTCTCACCACATCCATAAACCTTATGGATGGAGGGACAGATTCATCACCCAAAGACTCCCTATGCTTTGGAACAAAATCCCGGTACATGTGAGGCAGAGCACCTCACTGGCCGTGTTCAAGAGAAATCTTGACCAATGGATGGGAGATCGCAGATATACCCCGGGGATTACCTCAGTGTCTCTGCTTGACAGAGGCACAGCAAAATAATGGGCATAGTTTTCTTCAAACTAAAAGCCACAAAAACTCTGGGCTATGCTTATAAATGCCCTTGGGCAGATAGCCTAGTATGAACCTATGAACCTATGAACTTAGGCCTTCCTCTTTTTCTGTTACCTGGTAGCTTCATCCTTAGCATCTTTTTCCCAATATACTCAGCATCCCTCCTCAGCACATGTCCAAACCAACACAATCTCACCTCTCTTGCTTTGTCTCCAAACTGTCCAACCTGAGCTGACCCTCTAATATACTGATTCCTAATCCTGTCCATCCTAGTCACACCCAGTGCAAATCTTAACATCTTTAACTCTGCCACATCCAGCTCTGACTCCTGCCTTTTCGTCAATGCTACCGTCTCCAACCCATATAATATAGCTGGTCTCACTACCCTCTTGTAGACCTTCCCTTTCACTCTTACTGGTACTCGTCTGTCACAAATCACTCCTGACACTCTTCCCCACCCACTCCATCATGCCTGTACTCTCTTCTTCACCTCTCTTCCACACTCACCATTACTCTGAACTGTTGATCCCAAGTACTTAAACTCACCCACCTTTACCAACTCTACTCCCTGCATCCTCACCATTCCTCTACCCTCCCTGTCATTTACACACATATATTCTGTTTTAGCCCTGCTGACCTTCATTCCTCTCCTCTCTAAAGCATATCTCCACCTCTCCAGGGTCTCCTCAACCTGGTCCCTACTCTCACTACATATCACAATGTCATCTGCAAACATCATAGTCCATGGGGCCTCCTGTCTAATCTCATCTGTCAACCTGTCCATCACCACTGCAAATAAGAAAGGGCTCAGAGCTGATCCTTGATGTAATCCCACCTCCACCTTAAACATATCTGTCACTCCCACCGCAGTCCTCACCAATGTCACACTACCCTTGTACATATCCTGTACAACTCTTACATACTTCTCTGCCACTCCCGACTTCCTCATACAATACCACAACTCCTCTCTAGGCACCCTGTCATATGCTTTCTCTAAGTCCACAAAGACACAATGCAACTCCTTCTGACCTTCTCTGTACTTCTCCAACAATACTCTCAGAGCAAATATTGCATCTGTAGTGCTCTTTCCTGGTATGAAAGCATACTGCTGATCACTAATCATCACCTCCCTTCTTAACCTAGCTTCCATTACTCTTTCCCATAACTTCAAGTTGTGACTGATCAATTTTATCCATCTGTAGTTACTGCAGCTCTGCACATCACCCTTATTCTTAAAGATAGGTATCAAAACACTTTCTCCACTCCTCAGGCATCCTCTGACTTTCCAAAATGTCATTAAACAATCTGGTTAAAAATTGCACTGCCATTTCTCCCAAGCACCTCCATGCTTCCACTGGTATGTCATCTGGGCCAACAGCCTTTCCATTCTTCATCCTCTTCATAGCTGTCCTTACTTCCTCCTTGCTAATCTGCTTCACTTCCTGATTCACTATCCCCACATCATCCAACCTTCTCTCTCTCTCATTCTCTTCATTCATCAGCCCTTCAAAGTACTCTTTCCATCTACTCAACACACTCTCCTCACTTGTGAGTATGTTTCCCTCACTGTCCTTTGTCACCCTTACCTGCTGCACATCTTTCCCAGCTCTGTCCCTCTGTCTAGCCAATTGGTACAGGTCCTTTTCTCCCTCTTTAGTGTCCAATCTCTCATACAACTCTCTATATGCCTTATCCTTAGCCTTCGCCACTCTCTCTTTGCCATGCGCCTCATCTCCTTATACTCATGTCTACTTTCTTCATCTCTTTGACAATCCCACTTCTTTGCCAGCCTCTTCCTCTGTATACTCTCCTGTACTTCCTCATTCCACCACCATGTCTCCTTGTCCTCCTTCCTCTGTCCAGATTTCACACCAAGCACCTTCCTAGCAGTCTCCCTTACTAGCTCTGCTGTAGTTACCCAGCTATTCTGTAACTCTTCATTGCCTCCCAGTGCCTATCTTAACTCTTCCCTGAACTCCACCACACAATCACCCTTTTTTAACTTCCACCATTTAATCATTGGCACTGTCACCACTTTACAGTCTCCAATCTCCTTCAGACTGGCCCTCCTACATAGGATATAATCCACCTGTGTGCATCTTACTCCACTTTTGTACGTCACCCTATGCTCCTCCCTCTTCTTAAAATACGTATTCACCACAGCCATGTCCATCCTTTTCTCAAAATCCACAATCATCTGACCTTCTGCATTCCTCTCCTTAACGCCATACCTACCCATCACTTCCTCATCCCCTCCGTTCACTTCACCAACATGCCCATTGAAGTCCGCTCCAATCACTAGTCTCTCACCCTTGGGTACACTCACCACCACTTCATCCAACTCACTCCAAAATTTTTCTTTCTCATCCATCGCACACCCAACTTGTGGAGCATATACACTAACAACACTCATCATTACACCATCAATTTCAAGCTTCAAGTTTGATAAATTTCTATAGTTATGTACAAGTGAACTCTAACTGCTACAAAGCTAGAGACTGGTGGTTGAATCATGTTATACCTTACTTGCACTCTGCACGACCCCAAGTCAGATAACTTGTTTCTGCTCCATGATCTCCCCCCAAAAAGATACCATTGGTCTCAGTAAGACTAAGTGGTTTAAAGCAATTAAATAATATAATATAAGCAATACAGTATAAATGTCTGGCTTCTAAACGAACAAGTGCTGCAGAGAAGTCATAGGTTATATCTTGATACTGCACCCTACCAGTTCCATCTACCTGAACAGGTGACTCTGCTTTAACACTTCCAGAAGTAGCACCCATGCCCTTGGCTGAAGAACAGCCCACTCCTGATAATCATGAATAGCATGCATGCACCTGGATTCCTCTTATGACTGGGCAGCTTTAAAGGATTATAGAATACGGGTATCTGAAGGTTCATCTCCATGAAGCAGGGTAACCCCTAACTAATTGCCTAGTTTATACCTTCTTTCATGGGCAAAGGAAGAAACTACCATCCCAGTACTGAAATTCCACCTCAAATAGGAGCTGAATGACTTTAGCACTTAACGTTATTTGAATTTACAAAGAAAGTTATCGCTGAGGCCTCTCTGGTTGCTTAAATGGATAAAGCCCTGACAATGGCCCAGCTGACACAGTTTCAATTAGTGGCTCAAGCGACTGACAGACCTGCAGGGAAAAATGGGTATGTCTTTCCTGGGTGGGAGGGTGCTCACTGATACTCTGTCTATGGAGAGGCATAGTCCAAAGAGGAGAGTTGCCCTCACACACGACCAAGAACTAAAGTGACAGTGAAAGGGAGTGGGTAGGGTGTAAATAAGAAAAAAACCTGAATGGAAGCAGTGACAAGCCAAGCCTCCAGAACACCTTCAGAATTCACAACTGACCCCAGCAGTACCACAGTAAATCTTGGGGGGGTTGGAGAATGGTTAATAAGCCTGGTGTAGATGTGAGGCAATGGAGGCTGGCTGGTAAAGATGAGATCTGAGGTGACTAAAATAAAAAAATATAAAAAAGTTATTTCCAAACAGCAAGATACTGTATGTATGTCTGTGTGCATATGTATACATCTATGTGTGTGTGTGTGTGTGTGTGTGTGTGTGTGTGTGTGTGTGTGTGTGTGTGTGTGTGTGTGTGTGTGTGTGTGTGTGCGTGTGTTTGTGTGCGTGAATGCATCCAGTATTTCAGATTAAAAACTTTTCATCAATGTCTTTGAATCATAATCAGGATGACAACTCAAAGTTTCATGCCATTATATGTGTCTCTGTCATCAGAGTGACTTTTCTGAGGCTTCTGTCATTTCTATTGACTATTTATGGTGGGTAGGTTACTGTCCCATGAATTTTCCTTGGAGGAAACGAAAGGCATAATTACAAGAAATACCAGACATTCAGTGGAAATTAGTCACCAGTCAGGAATGAGAATAATCTTAACTTGTGGGTTAGCTTGCCTGCCAAAACTTCTGAGTACAAAGGTATAAGAATGCATTTGGCCCAGCTGTCTTATTGTGGAAGAAAATAATCTGTTTCATATTACAGTTGTGTGAAATGTTCTAAGTTTCCAGCTACTACAAGCCTTTAACAATGGTTGTGGAAGGACAGCATACAATCCTACCGCCCTCTCATATGGGAACAACAAGCACGCTACAGATAAATGTCAAAAATAAACAGCCTCAGTATAGGGACTATAAATGTGTCTAGATGCAGGATTACTGTTTGTATAGAATGTGCCTTAATATAGTATTTTTAATTTTTTAATGCACCATGTTGCTAAAGTGATACAATAAATCATTGTGTTCTATTTCTGAAATCGTTTCTTTGTTTTGTTTTATGATGTGATGTAATTACTAATGAATTGTAGCAAAAAAGAAGTCATAAAAAATACCCCAGAGGTTTTGGCTGCTGTCCTTTAATAACAAATAAATAGATATGCTACATTCGTTTGAGACAAAATAAAGGTGAGTACTATTTAGGCATTTACTATTGATTGCTTTAACTGGCTCTTTACATTGTCACAAAAAACACAGAAAATGACAGCAGATAAAGCTCAGTGGGGTCCAGTTAACCTTCCTGTTATCTACTTTATGCAGAACTGGCTATTACAAGTGAACTAAAATTTTGCATCCCCTATTAATCTCCTGGATAGTTTTATGTCTGTCACAGCTGTGTTATATGTATTGTCCATGATTTTCAGGGAAAATGACACATTTTTGACTGTAATTTGCCAGTGGAGAATACCATGAAGGAAATCTCGATGAAAGCCACTTTCAGATAACATAAACATTTGCACTTTTCTCTATTGTTGTGCAACCGTGGAGTTGGTATTTACAAGTTGAGGGGTGGAAGGTCTCCCCTACATGGGGAGTGCATGAGAGCTTGCCCCCCCGCAAAAATATTTTGTTATTCATTGAAAGTGACGCTGCTTCGCTAGAGATGACTTGCACCTGTCACCCTTAGGCTTTCAAATACTGGCCAAGGCTCTTGCCAGCTCCATAGGGCCTTTTTTAGCCAAGGCTCAAAAGACAAACCCACCACCGTAAACAGCACAAGTAACAAAAATCTGAGGGTAATACTACTCAATGCCAGACGTCTAAACCTCAAAATGCATGCACTCGAGGCACTCCTCAGTATGGAGAAAATCGATATATGTGCAGTAACAGAAACCTGGTTTAAGGCTCCAGAGAGCACCCCAGCACTACCAGACTACAACTCATACCATACATTTCGGCCACAGAACCTGCACCGAAATACAAAAGGCGGGGGAGTATCCATATTCATCAAGGATACCAACACCTCCAGGTTAGTGGCACAGCACGATGCTTCAGAAATTATCCACATGCAACTAACAACGGGCAAAACTGCAATTCAAACTGTAGCTTGCTACAGATCACCCACCATATCCCAGGACCCCCATTCCGCATTTCTGGAAACACTGGGTATCATAAAGGTCCTACCAAACACCCTAATATTGGGTGATTTCAACTACCCAAACATTAACCAGGAGAACTACTCAAATACTAACTCCTTTGCCCAATATTTCCTAGAATTTATAAACTCAAACACCCTGGAACAACTGGTCAACACCCCACAGAGGTGACAACGTACTGGACCTGGTCATCACCAACATGGGTGACCGGTGTTCCACACCAGAGGTCAACCCCTCACTGGTTAGATCTGATCATAAACAAATCACTTTGGATATCCACATTCTGCCCCCACCCCCGGACAAGGAAACCACCGTGAAAAACTTTTCAGAAGCAAACTTCATGTTACTTAAGACGGAGGTGGAAAGTTTCAAAGCCCCCATGCTAAAGGATAACGCTGTCCAAGCTGCAAAATCCTTTACTAATGCATTCTACAGGCACCTACAAGAATGCACGGATTGTGCTATCCCAAGCAAAACCAAGACTCACTCCTCTAAGATAAGGAAACCAGTCTGGCGGACCCCTGCCATAAAGAAGCTATACAATAGAAGGAGGAAACTAGTACAAAAAAAGAGTAAAATCCCAAGAAGGGAAGACATCCTTGATCAGTATCAGCAAGAAGCTACGATCCCTCATAAAATTGTCCAAGGCGAGCTTTGAAAGAAAATTTGCCAAGGACTCCAAAGATAACCTCAAGGCATTCATTAGCTATGTCAACAACCTAAGTGGAAACTCTCAGATCTGCTCTGAGTTAGTGCAGAATGGCACAACATACACTGAACCAACTGATATTGCCAACATCCTGGCAGACAGGGTCAGTGCAAACTTCACCACCCTCTCACCCCCAAAAGGGCCCATAACCATACCAGAAGAATGTAGAGCCCCTAAAATCACAGCCACTCAGGTTAAAATAGCTCTCTCCAAAGCCAAAAATACAGCATCAATGGGACCGGACGGTGTCCCAGGCTGCATCCTACATGAGCTCAAAAATGAACTAACCCCTCACCTAAACACACTGTTCAAACTCAGCCTCTCCACAGGCTACATACCCATAGAGTGGTGCACAGCAATGATTATTCCGCTCCACAAAGGTGGAGCCACAACAGATCCTGGGAACTATCTCCCTATAAGCCTGACTAGCTTGGTCTGCAAGGCTATGGAGTGCATCATCATGGAACTCATTAACAGAGACATTGGGAACCTCCAAACACCAGACCCTACCCAGTTCAGCTTTGTTAAGGGCAGATCATGCCTCCTAAACTTGGTGGATTTCTTTGAGACAGTTACCAAGGCTATAGACGAGGGAAATGTGGTACACACAGTCCACCTAGACCTTGCAAAGACCTTCGACACCATTCCCCATTCTGGTATTTTAGACAAGCTCACCAGCCTGAACATAAACCCCTGTGCCACAAGATGGGTTGCCAATTGGCTCACAGACAGAACCCACATGGTGAGAGGTGTGGGAGCTAGGTCTGACTCTGAACCGATTACAAGTGGCATTCCCCAGGGCTCAGTCCTAGGACCCCTCCTGTTCGGCATATACTTCTCAGAGGTACAGACAAGCACAGTTGGACTATGGCTGACCAAGTTCGCAGATGACTGCAAACTAGAGGCTATAATTGGCTCACCAGCTGACACAGACATTCTCCAAAAGGGTCTCACTGAGACGGATACCTGGTGTCAAAATCATGGCCTCAAACTAAATGCCAAAAAGTGCATAGTTATTCCCTTTGGAAATAACAAAGTACCCACAAACTACCACATAGGTGGTAGTTCCCTAAATACGGAAAACGTAATAAGGGATCTTGGGACCCAAGTAGATAGTAATCTCTCCTTTGATAATCACATTGCCAAAGTGGTTAGAAAATCCTTCTATGTGGCCCACCTAATTACAAAAGGGTTTGCATCCAGATCAAAAGAGGTCATTGTGCCCCTCTACTCATCACTCATCAGACCCATCATAGAGTACAATGCCTCATTTAGGATGTACCTAACAAGACACCTACAACAGCGGGAAAGGCCACAGAAGTACCTCACCAAGAGGATCACTGGCCTCAAACAGATGCCCTATGCAGCTCGACTGAAGGAACTCCAGCTGTACTCGGTTGCATACCGCCTGCTCAGAGGTGATCTCTGCCTGACATACAAGGCCATGCCCAACCCAGAATTGATGGACATGCTCCACCTAAATAAAACCTTATCCCCTCGAGCCACACGCTCTATGGATCTAAACCTCACCATATCAATAAATAGGAAGTGCTGGAGGGATAGATTCCTGTCCGAGAGACTTCCCATGCTTTGGAACAATATTCCAATCTACATTAGGCAGAGCTCCTCGCTAGCACTCTTCAAGAGAAACTTTGACGAATGGGTGGGAAACAGAAAGTTTACCCCGGGGATCACTTCAATGGCTCTGCTGGACAGAGGCACATGGAACTAATCTAAGGGGTCGGCGAAAGCCAACACATTCTGGCTAGGCTTATAAATGCCTTCAGGCAGATAGCCTAGTACCTACCTATGAACCTATGAACTTTCAGCTATATATTTTTTTCAGACTTAATGTCCATCAGAGAAATTTCATTCAACAAATCATCATGAATCTGATTTTCAAATCAGGTATGTTATGCAAACACCACACTTTATGAAAAAAGTACTTCCTCACATCACTCTAAATTTATTCTGTATTTTCAAACGAAGAACTCTTGATCTTTTTTTTTTTTTTTTGAAAGATTTTTATCCCTGTAAATCTTATTGCCTCCTTTTGGATATTCACTACTTTCAATTATTTATTTGATATTACTCATTGCTTTAACAGCATGCAAGCAGCATTCCTTTGATTGTGTATGGCAGCCTTTAACTTGGCTCTGCTTTGCATAAGCAAAGTCTCCATTACTGCTCAGACTACTCAAGATGATATTTCATGTCTTGTCTAAAGACAAGGATAATAATTTCCCTCCTGGTGCTGCCGTTGACTTTACCTGTGCATGTCAAAATCGCTTTAAGGTTCCATTTTTTTCAAATAATTTTTATACCTTAAAGTCAAATAAAACAATTTGGGTTATGTTCAGCCATTGAATGTAACTTGCATCAAACAGCTATTTCCAGAACATTAAACATCAAATGTTACTTTTACAGGAGAAGCATATCTCCAAAAATAAAACCATCAAATGGCCCTAGTTAGCCAACATAACAGAACTGAAACATACTACTTACTTATCAGTAACTTAACTATAAGGAAAATACTATTTCCCCAATTTAGTGCAACCTTGGAGTTGGTATATATAATTAATTGGAGGTGTGGAGGGCACAGCACCCCCACATAAGTAGTGTCTGCTGTTCAATAAATCCTTCTGTTAGCTCCCCCACACACCCCACTAATTATATATACTAACTCTGAGGTCACACTAAATTGGGTAAAGGCCAGGTTTTCTTATACCTAAGTTGCTGTTAAGTAATAATACATTTGTTATAATAATAATATTATAATAATAAGTTTGGTATAAGTAACTCTAGATGGTTAACATTCGGGGAATAGCCATTTGATGCAAGTTGCATTCAGTGGCTGAACATAGAAGCAAACAATTTTCTTCTGCATTTTTCAGCTTCTGTTGATAAAAGTATTTCATCCCTTGTGTTCATTTCCTATCATTTTTAAGGTACAATATTGCAATAAAATGCATTGCCATGCAACAGAGAATTCCTACAGTTTCACCAAGTTTCATTTTATCTTGTCATATGCCATTGTAGCTCATGAATGATTCTGCTGGAGATGTATTATATGGAAACTAATTTCAGTATTCTTCCACTGACTTGGCAATTCCTCATGTTCAAATATTAATGGGAAATATGTCCAGCTTTGACATGCATTCATGGCTTCCCTTTCCTCACTGTAAGCATCATTAGACTTTATCTTATGTGCTCTGGTCTACATTTACATCTTACCTGAATTACCATCTTGTGATGTATAAGAAGGTGATCCAACTTCATTATTAACCTTTTATATATCACTGTGTTACATTATTTACTAAAACCTAGATATGCTACTTCTGTAGTTCCATCACACATGGTCTAATAATACAGTCTGTAGCTCCATCACACTTGGTGTACTATGCTGCTCATACAGTCTGTAACTCCAACCCACATGGTGTACTTTGCTGCTCATACAGTCTGTAGCTCCGTCACACATGATGTACTATGCTGCTCATACAGTCTGTATCCATTACACATGGTGTACTATGCTGCTCATACAGTCTGTAGCTCCATCCCACATGGTGTACTATGCTGCTCATACAGTCTGTAGCTCCATCACACATGGTGTACTATGCTGCTCATACAGTCTGTAGCTCCATCACACATGGTGTACTATGCTGCTCATACAGTCTGTAGCTCCATCACACATGGTGTACTATGCCACTCATGCAGTCTGTAGCTCCATCACACATGGTGTACTATGCTGCTCACATGTGGTGTACTATGTTGCTCATACAGTCTGTAGCTCTATCACACATGGTGTACTATGCTGCTCATACAGTCTGTAGTTCTATCACACATGGTGCACTGTCCTGCTTATACAGTCTGTAGCTCTATCACACATGGTGTATTAGCCTGCTCATACACTCAAAACTCTCTGCTGGATTTGCCTGATGTTGCCATCCTGCTGCAAATGCATATTGCATTGAGGCCTTTACTGCTCTAGTCTCTAGGTGTTCAGTTATGTTTTCCTTCACAAGTGATTTTGTTATTGTTTTGTATACAGAAAATAGTCTAATTGGTGTTTAGACAATGGGCAAACTGTACATCAATACCTTGACTGGAGAATTAGCATTCTCCAGCAGGATATTAATGTACAAGTAATGCCTGGTGAAAAATGAGTCCCTTGCTCCACAGCAGCTTATCAAGCCGCCATGGAGCTCAAACTGAGTAAAAAGAATGGTCACCATTATTTTACTCTTGCTAAGCAGCGGTTTTGCTGTTTAGTGAGAGTAAAATATAAAAAAAGAAGACAGCAACAAAAAAAGGTATGTGTGCATGTGTGTGTGTGTGTGTGTGTGTGTGTATGTGTGAATGTCAGTGAAAGTGAGAGTGATTAAGCTGTTATTTTACACTCGCTAAGCAGCACTTTTGCTGTTTAGTGAGTGCAAAATAAAAAAATAAAAAAAATAAAATACAGCATGTGTGTGAAAGTGTATGCGTGTATGTGAGTATGAGAGAGAGCGATCGATCAAGCAAAACAGAAGAGTCTGTTTATGTTTCTGTCTGCATGTGTGCATGAATGCATGTACTGTATGTAAGAAGAAGAGACTGCCTGTGAGAGAGATTGAGAGAGAGTGAGACAATGTGTGTATGAAAGCAGCTGGAGAGTGTGAGAGACTGAGAAAGAGGGTGAGACAGATCTTGCGTGAGTGAATGTGTGTATGAAAGCAGAGGAGACTACATGTGTATATGTATATGTATATGTGTGAAAGCAGAAGAGACTGTGTATGTGTTTATGGGAGAGAAAATGGGCTGCATGTAAAATTGTTGTGTTTCCCTTGATTATTTTTTTAAGCACTATATTATTTTTTATATATATTGGATGTAAAATGCTTCCTCCAACATCATTAACATATACTACAGCAAGTTTGAAAGGGTCTATATTATTTGAATTAAAGTTCAAAATGTCGATCTCTGTAAACAGCAAAAAGGCCAATCATCGGTCTGTTTTGTGAGATCGCTGTACAGTGAAGATTGGGAAATTTGCCCTTTCCTCACTGTAGTGTGATCTCGGAGTTGGTATATATAATTAGTGGGGGTTGTTGGGGGCTGCTCCCCTCCCCCCCACAATACAGGATTCGATTATCTGCATTTTTGCTTTCCACATTAACACACACCTTGTCAGGCATTATTGCTTGTGTATTTTCCCTTCACTATCCACATCTCAAGCGAATTATATTGCAACCTCCATTTTATAGGCATCTCCCAATCTCTCCTGAGTTTCTTAAAA
The DNA here is from genome assembly GCF_019279795.1 of Protopterus annectens. Lineage (NCBI taxonomy): Eukaryota > Metazoa > Chordata > Ceratodontiformes > Protopteridae > Protopterus > Protopterus annectens. Next base: position 1,191,685,928 of record NC_056727.1, read on the forward strand.
ATTCTTTTCTTGTGGTGACACCTGTTGCATTTCTATTCCTCTAATATGTCTGGGATAAATCCTGTATGTCCCCAGTGCGCCAATCCCTCTTCTGTTTTAAAAAGTAATTTCAGGAAAATGAGAACTAGTTGCTTATCTCCCTTTTTGTATCACCATTTGCACATTCCTCCTATCAACTGTTCCTCAAGCATACCTTTAGCTCTGTTGCTACTTGAAATAGCCAGAGAGTGTAAAATCTATTTGTTAACGGTGATTGTTGCTGTATTCTTTGACCTTTTCTATTCTCATTTCCCCCAATTTAGCCAATACAGATGTTTTTCATATTGATCACTGTTGCAGTAGCTTAGGCTACATGAGTTTTATTTTGCAAGGATATAACAGCCAGCCAGCTTCCAAAGTTTCAGGCAAATTCCACATACCCATACCATTAGCCAGCTTGAGATGAACTGACTAAAAAGGCAGGTTTGGGTGCCAAGCCTTTCAGAGCTTTCCTACCACTGAAGAGTATGCTCCCCTGAGGCTTTTGAGGATAGATGGTTGAATTGTGCTGTTCCTTTACTCGGCAGATAAGTTTCCTGCATGGAAAAGAAATTTCCTTTTTTTAAAAATTGTTTGAGAACACTTTTCTGTTCAGGAATGTTATTTTAAAATTAGGAGTTTGTGTTTTAATGGACTGTTATGAGACTGTACTGTACTTATAAATGGGAGCATTCTTTTTTGTCAGTTTAAAAATTGTTTAAAGTATTTTAAAACATTTTTTCCATGAAGAAATTATGTTTATGCTTTTGAGGCTGGCAAAGTGTTTTAAAGTGTTTTCTTAGTTTGTTCTTCTGCGAAAAAGTGACTTTTAAAGACTTTATATTTTTACTGGCCTTTGCTGCTTGTTTGCCCCAGGAAACAGGAAATATATTTGGCTTGACTTGGTATAAATTGTTAGGTCCTTCTTCTAGCCACAAAAAGAAAAAGTTAAGTAAACAGACTTTGCCACCACAGCAGGTTAGCAATTTGACTCAGCCGCAGGTGAGTGACTCTACTGTGGCCATTAGTTGTTCCTCAGATCACTCTTGTTTTACCCCAGATCCCTCTGGTGTAGCAGCTACAGTCACTATGGGCCAGGGGATAGCCACATCCTCTGTGGCTGTTGAGGTCCCCCCAGTGGGTAAAGGACAGCCACTCTTATTAGTCCTGGGAGCAAGAACAGGGAAGATTTCCTTGTTTTGTCAGAATATTGGGCCCATCCCTTAGGAAGCTGCTGCTGCCATTAATAACAATGTTGGTTTCATTTTTTCCTGACAAAAGGAAACAGAAAACTAAACATGTGTCTACTCATCCTCAAATTTCCTTGGACATGAGTAATTTACTGGGTCAGGCTCAAGGTTTAATTTAGGCTGTTGCTTCTTCTTATAAAATAGTTTCTGGTAAAAGAAATAATGATACCTCTTTTCTTGAAGAGACTCAAGATTCTGAATCTAGCCAGGAAGGCGAAGGGACAGATACAGGGTTTTCTCCTCAGATTTCTGATTCAGACTCAGAAGAGAGCTCAGTTTCTGATTCTCTCTGTGAGGGGTTCTCTTTCTCTGAAGCTATTAACAGAATGCCCCAGTGTTTTGAATGGGAGGTTTCTCAGTTCCACAGAAAATACAATGAGCTGTTACAGAAAGAATTTCGAGAACCTTCACATATTCCTCCAGCTCTGTCAGCTTTGGAGGATGTATATGTTATTGCCTGCAGTTTTCCAGATAATCAGCCAGCTGCCCCTAAAAAGGCAGATAGGATGTATAAGGTTCCTCCATACTTTAAGTTTTTATACACTTTTCTCAAACATGACCCAGCAGCTATAGCTTTAGCTAACCCTGCGGCTAAACATTTAGTTAATTCCAATCTTACTGCTTCTGATCATGATGGGAAGATTATTGATTAGTATGGAGGAAAAACTGTATGCTTCTGCAAATTTGATTTAAAAAATTTAGAAATGTCAGGCTCATATGTTAAGGATTGTTCTGATTAATTGTGAAAGTATGAGGAATGTTTTGCCTACAGTTTCTTCTTGTGGAGAAAAATAGGCTTAAAATAAGTTAGTTTCTTTTGTTGTTCAAGTCACTACTCATTGTTTATAGTGTACATATGATTCAGTTGATAATTCTTCAAGAGGTTTAGTCGCTTGTACTTGTATTGCATTCTCAGAACTTCCCAGATAATGTTAAAAATGAGATTAAAAATTTAGATTTTAAATTCTCTTTTGGCTAGAGATTTAGTTTGTGGTCTCTCTGCTGCAGAGGTGATCAAAAAGTGTGATGAGAGGAGTAAGATGATACAGGGAATCTCTTAAGATTTTTCAGCCCTCCGTTTCTAAAGTTTCAAGGGGATTCTTGAACCCATCATCCAAATCTGGCAAATCACAAAGCAAACGGTCTCAACAAAATGCAAACAGCCATTTAGGAAGAAATGGCAAGGTAGTTCCAAAAAGAAAACAGGGAACTCTCAAAAATCAAGGGCAGTCCAACAAGTGAGAATGACTATTTAATGGGCCTTGTCGTCCCCCTCCCACCCTGGCAGCCCCTTTCCCCTTCCAGAAAGTCTGAATCTTCAGTTTTCTCTTTGGTAGCATACAGTTTCAGACAAACAGGTTCTGAAGATTATTCATTAAGGTTACAGATGGAAGTGGAAGTAAATTCCTCCTTTCCATGGGGTAATCCCTCATCCACAAGACCAGACTAATTTATTTCCACCTGTGTTTCACCACATGCTGTACCAGGGAGTGATAGAACCAGTTCCTCCTTCCCAGGTGGGGAAAGGTTTTTATTCAAGGATAGTTTTAGTGGAAAGGAAAGAAAATGTTTGGAGACCAGTTTTGGATCTTTCTTTCCTAAACCTGTTTATGATTACGCCTAGATTCAAAATGTCACTTCATAACCTTCTAACACTTCTTCCTTATTCAGGTTTCTTGGTAGCACTAAATTTAAAAGATGTTTATCATCACATCCCTATTCATCCAGACTTTAGATGTTTCTTAAGGTTCTGTATATCTGGATCTCATTATCAGTTCTCTGCCTTATCCTTTGGATCATCCATGGCATCAAGAGTGTTAATAAAGTGTCTAGCTCCAGTTATAGCTCAATGCATGCTACTTAGATAATTTGTTTATCTTCACAGAGTCTTTATCAAAGTGCCAGGAGTTTCTCACCTGGGTGAAAGATCTCTTAAATAAAAAATGTATGACGCTGTAGAGGTGCAGGAAAAAAGAACAACCGACCAAAAACCACTAATTTGAACTTTATTAAAACGAAATGAACTAAAAAAACATAAAATGCTTAACTTAATCAATAATAAAAAATAGAGTATCGAGAAATGTATTGGCAGTTAGTTTTACAGGCAAATGTGACCCCTGGCCTCAATGAAAATATCTCCCTGGCAACGGTGCTTAAGTTAAGGGCAGCTAGGTTATAAATCATTTATAACCCAAAAATGTATGAAATGAATTGTAATAATTTTTCTATGTTTTTATTTGTGGTTGTACATGTGGATTTTAATTAGAAGTTTACATATGTATTTATTGAATTTGATACAGATAGTCTCATTGGCTGCACTGTATTTTTTTAGAAAAACATTTTTTAGAAAACTTTTAATACAAGTGTTTATTATTTGCTTTTAGTTTGGTCACTTGAGGGTACTATAGCTCTTAATCTCTTATCACAAGAAATCTGGACAAAGGCAAAAATAATGGGGGACAAAGGCACAAAAATAGGGACAAATTTTAAATATTGCTCTTACAAACTTAGAAAATTGCTAGAATAACAGGTCTTGCATTAGCTTGCATTTTATGAAGGCTATCAAGCCTGAAACTCAAAATGTCTGTCATTTTTAGTGCTTACAATTCTCAATGATTTTCCAGAAAACCACAAATTTTGAGGAACAGACTAATACAAAAGTCTTCATAGATGAGAGGTATGCTTGTGATAAGAGTTTAGAGCTGAGAAAACTGGTGCATCTCACATATAACATTGAGGATTTTACCCTGAAAAACCATATAAATGTCAAGTAATAAAAATGTGATCATTTACAAAACATTTGGAAATGCATAATTAGCAGGTAATTAACTGTTCCAATGACTGTCACAGCTCTGAAAACACTTTGGTATATAAATCAGGTGGCCGCTCTTCATCACTCAAAGACTATTCCAACTGGAAATGGAAATGTCCTACCTACTGATCTTTATACCGCCAATCCCTCTATCCCACTCAGCCCCATTAAACTCCCCAACTCTCTCCTGATAGCACATCTCAATATCCAAAGCATCAACAATAAAGTTCCTCATCTCCATTCTGTCTTAGACATGTACTCTTTTGACATTCTATGTTTAACAGAAACTTGGTTAAAACCACAAACCCACGATAATGAGATTATCCCACCAGGATATAATATATTGAGACATGACCGTACAAAAGAAAGGGAGGGGGAGTAACTATTATTTTCAAGGAAGGGCTACAAGTTACCACCTCACCTTATACCCCACCTAAGGACAATAATGCAGAAAACCTTATTTCCAAGATTCAGCTTAATTCTAATAAATCCATAAATATCTTATGCATTTATCTACCTCCTGGAAATAATATTAGCACCTTAGAGGATATTCTTAGCTGGGTCACAGCAACCTTACCACAAGAAACTTTAATCCTAGGTGATGTCAATATAGATTGGAAGTGCATCAATACTGAGCATCCTACTTCTCATGTTAACCTTCATGGCTTTTCTCAGACCATCACCTCCCCAACTAGAATTAACAAACCAAACCAAAAAAGAGAGCACCTTAGATTGGATTCTCATTAATAATCACCACCAAAAGTACAACGTAGGCAACTTCCCTGATGATGTAAGTGACCATTGCTTAACCTATATAATTAGGCAAAACATAGATATCTCCCACCCAACATCATATAGGACTTTACATTCCAACAAGCATTTTAACAAGAACTATTTCTGAGCAAACTTAGTGCCTGTAATTGGACTTGTCTAAAAACCCTCCCATTGGAAGAGACTGTCCAATACTTTAACTCTAAATTCTTAACTATCTTAGACCAACATGCACCTATACGTAATATAAGAATTAGGTCAAAACCAGCCCCATGGCTCACCAAAGATACCAGGCAAAAAATCCTACTTAGAAATAAAGCCTGGACTAGGTGGCAAACTACCAAAAACTCATCTGATCAACAGACATTTAGACAAATAAGAAATGCTACTAAAAAAGCCATACTCTTAGACAAAAAAAACTTTTACTACAAAATACAGCAAACCCACCAAAATAACCCTCAAAGATTCTGGGCAAGTATCAGTAGACTCTTATACCCAGTACACTCCAGTACACCAACACCAATAGGAGCGAACCATGAGACTCCCATCCAAACTGTTAATGAGTTTAACTCCTTCTTCACAGATGCCATCCGAACTCTAGCCAGTCAGCTATCTCCTGACACCTCTAGCATTCCTACCCCCACAACTAGCACTCTTCCTACCTTCCTATTACAACCCATATCTACTAACTTTATTTTCACATTCCTTACAAAACTTAAGCCTTGTACCCCTTCTGCTGACCAAATCCCAGTGAATATCTACAAAAAGCAGCTAAAGCAGTAGCTTATCCTGTATCCATCCTGATAAACAAAACCATTAAAGAAGGATATATCCCTACCAGCTGGAAAATCTCACACATTATCCCCCCTACACAAAGGTGGCAACTCAAATGAATATTCTAACTATAGACCCATAGCCCTTCTGTCCCCCTTAGCAAAAATAATGGAAACATGCATTCACCATCAGCTAATAGGCCATCTAACTCAACACAACTTACTAGCTAAGGGCCAACATGACTTTAGGCCATTCCATAGTACCACCACTGCTCTCCTATCCTTTACAGACACCATTAATAGAAACTGCAATAACAATTTACTCTCTTCAGCACTATTTATTGATCTTTCAAATGCTTTTGATATGGTAAAGCACACATTGCTTATCAATATTTTCAAATCACTTTCCCTGGATACTCAATCTATAAAGTGGTTTACTTCCAACCTGAGCAATAGGCAACAAGCAGTGCACTGGGAAAATAATCTATCATCCCACATTAATCTGCACAGCTAAATCTGCTTCTGTTCTTAAAGCACTGCCCAGACTCTACCACCAAACTCCTTGGGATTACAATAGACAACAACCTTAACTTCGACAACCACATTAACAGCACTATAAAATCAGTTAACAGAAAAATGGGCTGCCTGTACAGAGTCAAACCCTTCCTTACACCAATAGCAAGACCTACCATTGCCCACTCCCATCTAATCTCTACTCTACTCTATGTCTCACCAATATACACTAACCTATCCAAAAAGAATCTTCTCAAACTTGCTAACTCTTATCATAATATTGCCAGATTTGCCACTGGTAAACCCTTCAGAACCCATCCCTGTCAGAATCTCAAACAACTCGGATGGCTTGAACTTCTAAACCAGCTTCAACTCAACCAACTTACAATTGCCCATAAGATCCTTTACCAGCCAAACAATACTCCAATACTCTCAGATCTCATAACCCCCTACAAAAATCTTAATGCCTTGCGTTCATCAAATGAACTCCTAGTTAACATCAACAAGTTTCACAACATGACAGGGGACTCTGTATTCTCAAACACAACTGGGAAAAACTGGAACCTTCTACCTATTGAACTTCCTTCCCTTCCTTCCTTACCACTCTTCAAACAAAAACTTGAAACCTTCCTCAAAACACACTAGCTGTGCCCTTGTACCAACCCTGACTAACCTAATATTACTGCTACTAATATCTTTTCTAGCTGTTCTCTCTCCACTAAATTAATCTTCTGTAGTGCAATGGAAAGCATGTAGTAAGAACCTGGATACTTTTTTAGCCACTAGCACATGTATATATCTTGCTCTAAACTTTGTATATAGTTTTATGATATGTACTGTTAAATGCATAAAAATATCTTCTATGTCTAATTCTTGTTTTTTTTTTTTTTTGTAACAATACTTATTGTCTGTTTGTATCTGTCTTGGAGGTTTTCTCCCCGGGCCTCTACTGAAAATGGACATATATCCAACTAGACTAGCCCGGTCAACAAATGTACAATAAAATAAATAAATAAAATAAAATGAATTTCAAACTTGCAAAAGAAGAACTTTTAGAGAGACTGCTATTATCTGCATTACATATTTTAAAGAGTCAATAAAATCTCTAACTGGAACAGTCAGACTCGGTTGTATAGGTTAGACAGCGCGCAATCTGTTTCCTGGAACACTCAAAACCTAGCTTTCACTGTTATCCAGAATGTTCAACTGCAGTGGATGTGTTGTCAGTACAGTTGCAGATTTACTAGATATTGATCAGGTTTTTGTTAGGTTAGCTCAGACTGATTTGGCCACTTTTCTGGAACACTGCAATCTGGCTGACATTAATCAGGCACCAGATGGATATGCCATTCATTTCACAGAACCATGATACCATCTTTTGTTTGCACCATGTAGGAAAATGTTTCATTAGTTTTCTGCACTGCAACACCTGTTATGTTCCACTTTTTCTCTTTCTCTATCTTCAAATGGACAGCTTGACTTGGTTGTGGGACAACTAGTTTGTGGCTAAAGTGGCATTCCCTTGCCATTTTTGTATGATGCTTTGTCTTTTTTGTCATTTTGTTTGGCTGTATTGTATGGAATAACTCTAGGCTTGAGGTTTATTAACATTGGCATGTTAGTTTATATTTTTCTTCCCAAGCATTAGCTGTGAAGGACTAGCTACTGTGATATTGTGTGGAGTAGTTTGACATGCCATAAGAGCTTTGTGTGGATCTGCTTGGTGAAGTAGCTCAATGTGCCATAAGAGCTCTGTGTGGATGTACTCAGCAGAGTAACTAGATATGCCAAAAGAGCTCTATGTAGATCTACTTGGTGGAGTACCTCAATATGCCATAAGAGCTCTGTGTGGATCTAACTGGTGAATTAGCTTGATATGCCAAAAGAGCTCTGTGTGGATGTATTTGTCAGAGTACCTCAATATGCCATAAGAGCGCTGTGTGAATCTACTCAGTAGAATAATTCAATATGCCAAAAGAGCTTTGTGGTGGTTTTTACTGTTCTTTCAGCTTGACCATTCGACTACAGATAATGAGAACTTGATGTGGTATAGGTAAAACTATAATCAGTAACCAAGTATTGAAACTCAATGGACATAAACAGTGTGCCATTGTCTGTAACCAGTTCAACAGTCAGACCATACATTGACAACATTGTCTTGAATCTGGCTATTATTTGTTGGCTAATTGTGGTTGCACATGAATTATTATTGTCAGAAGAGTATTAGCCAACAACAATGAACTTGTTTTACCTTCAGACTCACATAGGTCAGCGGCTATCTTTTGCCAAGGACCTTGTGGTAATGGCATTGGGCTAAGTGGCACTTGTCTCTTAATGGTTTATGTACAATGCAGAACTGTAAATTGAACACCAGGTTTATAATGTATTAGTTCATGTCTGGCCACTACACTGATGTTTTGCTCTCTCAGCTTTGGGGAAACCTTGATAACCCCTGTGCATCTGATGTTTTTCTTCACCTCGGTCAGACAGAGATATAATAATTCTTTCCTGATGTAACAAGCTGCCATGCTCTGACAACTGTGCCTTGACATACTGTACTTACACATAAGCTGCTTGGTTTGTGTCCAATGATTTGGCCATCCATTTCACACATATTGGATAACTGGTGTAACTCCTGGTACTTTTTTTCTTTCCAGAACAACTTTATTTGGGACAGAGAGCTGTAATGCCAAAATATACCTCAACAATGAACATACATACTCCATCTACAGAGCACATATTCTCTTACTTGTAATACTTAATATACCATATATAACAGAGTTAAGGTCTGTTGCTAGTTGCATAGTGCATTATGATAGTACAACCAAATTAGCTTTACTGACTTTCTCCTGGGTAAAGTTCGCTTACAGATGGAATTTCTTGATCTTTTGAGAGATAACAGAGTTGGTTAAAGAAAGACTATAAACATCTACCCTGATTTAACCTTTCTTCTTAATTTTTATATCATAATTCATTATAAATCACTGTGGTATTCAATATGTCAAGGGATTCCATTTCTTAGTAACCACTATTTTAGCAGTCGGCATTATTAAGTTCATTAATGCCCTGTGGTACATAGACTCTTCAAAATCTTCTAACCAGCTGAATAGCAATAATTCTCTGTTAAACTAACATGTTTTCCCAGTCGTCTATCTACCAGATTCTGGATGGCAGCATTAAACTCATTCAGTCTTTGACATACCCATAATATATGTACCCAATCTCCTGTTTGATTACTCTAACATCTTCAGCAAGTTGGATTTACCTTTGGAGAGAGTTTATTAATCCTACTTAGTATATAGAGAGATTTATGCAAACATTTCCAACCAAATATTCTAAAAGCCCTAGATCTGGAGACATATATTGATGCTTGACACACTTCTACCCACTGCTCCCTAGTCAATTTTCTAGAGAGAAAGTGTTCCCAATCTCTTTACAGATTAGTTGTGAAGTTTCTACAGCTATCATGCAACATTTTATACACATGCTTCAACAACCTTTTCTTGGAGGCAAACTCTGTTCAAGGTACAATCAAAAATCTTACCAAAGCTGGGTATTTTGAATCAACTTTTCTACTTCTCTCTCTATCTCTCTACTCTGCCATTAGTCCCTGATATACCAAAACATCATTAGAATTCAGATTAAATATGCACTGCACTTCCTCCCACGGTATTAACTCTTCATCTACCACGGCTTATTCCAAGTACCTAGGTTCCTTATTTTTCCGCAGCACAATGACCCATAGTGCTCATACACTGCTACCTACTTCTTTGTCAAGCCAAGCTGGTAAAATCCCTTTCATCTTTTTTTTTATGTATAGTGCAAACAATAGCCATGAAAGTAAACATATCTGCCTAGCTCACCTAGGCAGCATAAATCTCCTTGAGAGAATCCCCTTTATTTTCACTCCAGATTCTAACCCCTGATAAATGTTTTGGATTAAGTTCAAGAACTGGTCAGGCAATCCAAACTAGATAAGCCCATGAGACTTTATGGAAATGTTTTTCAGTGTCTATTTAATGGCTCTGGATAAGAGGAAAAAACATTGTAAATGGATGACCAACTATTCTCGCTGTAAGTTTTCATGTCAATGTTGTGCATTTTATATACATCCTATTAAAAATACAAACACTGAGTCCACCCACTCTATAACAGCAAATGTGATAAAGTAAATGCTTTTGTCAGTGATGAATAGGATTATTTTAAAAGAAGGTGGGCATGTTGCCTTTATCTATTTATTGGTAAAACTATACTTCCTTTCTAAGCTGTGAATAGTAAAGGTTAACAATCAGTTTACAAATAGTCTGTTTAACCCTGTTCAGGACAGTTCACTTCTGCTATCCCAGACAGTCCAGTATACACTTCCATCTCTTCCCGATCTATAATGTTGTAAACAAAATATTTCACTCCATTTGAAAAAAACATATTGAATTTGGCAGTACAGATCTTTCTAAATGTAAGTTTAATTTGCTTATATATTTTATACGGAGGATAAATGTATTTATTTTCTGCCTTGTTCACCAGACAATAATCATTTTCTACAAAAATATAAGAATCACTCAGCTGCAAGGCTCTTCCCCAGTTGCCAAAGCCTGGAAACGATTTGTTCTTAAAAACCAAAACAGCATCACAGCAGGCAATAGGTGTGCCAAACAAACTTAAAAAAAAGCCAGCAAGGATGTCATCAGAATTAAAAAAGCATTCACTGCTTTCATCCATAATAAACATGGACTTCTTCCAAAAATGCCATAAACCCACACCACTTTATAATTCAATGAAATACAATCATGTGGCAAATGAAATCATGTGATCCTGACTACATACAAATATAAATAAACAGACTTTAAAACTAAAAATAAACATACATAGCAAAATACTTTATCTAACTGACCTGAGTTTATAAAACATATTTAGAATTAATATGCTTATTTAATCCAGGGGGACTATCTGCTTTAATTAACAATTGCCAATTTAATTCTTTCACTTTCAATGCATTATTAATATCTCTCCTCACTTCTCTTCCTAGAAATGTAATTATGGTCAACAAATATATATATATATATATATATATATATATATATATATATATACATACATACATATATATATATATATATATATATATATATATATATATATATATATATATATATATTCACAACTTATAGCATGTTTGAATAATGCATTGGTCTCATTCTTTTTCTTAATAAAGATGTTCATTAATACACTGCAAAAGCTTACTAGTAATTGTACCTATATAGGAACTCACACAGCTTAAGCAGGTAGCAACACAGGCCACAACACTTGAATTACAGTTATAATGACCATTACCACCATATGCATATCAATATGGTTCAAATTCAAAAAATTCCCTTGATTTATATAATGACATACTTTGCATCTTTCTCATTTCAAAGTCCCTTTGTTGTTCTGAAAAAAAATATCCATATTCAACTTTATTTACATTGTCTAGAATTAAGTTTATGACTCTTTCTAAAATGAAATTTTGGACTATTACCAACAATTTTAATTAATTTATCATTTTCCTGCAAAATCTTTGAATGATTTTTAGCAAATTCCTAATTGTGTGGTTGTCAACACACATGTTAAAAAATTAACAGTCATAAACACATTCTAAATGTTTGTCTGTCCCCATATTATTAACAGACAATAGTTGATGTAAAAGAGAAGAAAACAAATTCTGTTTCTTGCTATTCATTTTTTGCGAAAATGTAATTTAAAATACATTTTTCAAAGCTTCTATCCCCCCCAAAAAAAAACATGCCCATCAAAAACGTACATTCACTTAAAATTCTGACTCTTATATAATTATTCTATATAATCTTATAAATTATTCCCAGCTACATACACTTTGTCTTGGGGTGTTCACTTTGACAATGCAAGTAGTTATTAACAAAATAATTAATTATTCAAATGTCTGACAATCCACATACATTTCAATTGTCTAACACAAAAAGTTAATACCAATGTCTCCATAAATTTCAAAAAAATTCAGCACTGTTATTCACTGCACTTAACAATTATATAAAAAATCTTCCTTATTCCCCTTCATATAAAACAAATATCATGAATATAATGTTTCTAGTAAAAAAAGCATCTGTATACAATACTTCATTGTACATTAACTCTTTTACCCACCACCCCAACACATTAGCAAATATTGGGGTCATAACTGCTCCCACTGCAACCATTTAGGTGACAAAAATAATTCTTACCAAACAGAAGTAATTATTTTTCAATACCATATCCAAAAGAAAATAGGTTGTATTAAATCCAACAGTATTAATGTTAGTACAGGACAGTAAATATTACGTTATACAAGTGAATCTTAATTATTCCAGAACTGATGTAGATAAGCTAGTGATATCTAATGTAAACACAAATGTATCATCACCAAAAACACTCAAGATTTTCAAACATTCCCAAGAATCTTTGAAATTGGAACAGAAATTCTAAGCTATAGGGTTTCACACTTTACCAAAGTCCATGTCTGGTGATTATGTCTTTAAAACATTAGTGACAATATAGGCCTAAAATGAGGGTCCTTGTGTTTTTATGATTTTTTTAGTAATGCCAAATAATACACCAATTCTGGGTTTGGGGACAAAAAATGTATAAATTAATATTAATATATCCATGTTCTAATAAGTCTAATAACACACCATCAATGACTTTATAGGCTTTAAGTGTTAAACAATCATATCATATCATTTTACTATAATATTGGATATTGTCCGTTATACTTAAACTATTATCTTTGTCACCTCTCACAAAACATAAATCCTTCATATCTTTTAGTTCATTCAAAACCTGCCTCTCACTAAATGTTAAATTAAAACATTTATTAGCAGAGGGCTTTGTTAGCACTCATCCAAAATCTGAGTCATATACCTGCAGAGAAGACTTTAACGGTGCCATCAAAGGGAGATTAAATAAACTGTTCTTCATTAATTCAGTCAACTGCCTGTCTTCAACAAGATGTAATAAATATTGTAGGTTCGATTTATAAGTGCTCAGTCTCAGCTCATTTAGAGTTTTTATTAAATTAGTTCTGGTGGCTAGTATAAAAGATAACCTTCTCAAAACAACAGTTCTTGAGTAGAAGAAATATTTTGCAAACTTAAATCAAATATATGAATCCTTAATGCTTTCATGTTGCTACTATTAACTGTAAAGTAAATGAATATTTCCAAATCCCCAAGGCTCAGGCTTTACACAAGAATAGCCGATAAACAGAAATGATGTATGAACATGACATATTCTATGGAAGCAATAGTTGTGAGCAACAGGAATGCATATCAGGCAGAAATGGCTTATCAGCAAAGACACTACAAGAGTCACCAAAGAGAAATCAGTGATGAAAGGTGGTGACTGAAGTACTGTAGCTGTATTTTACGAAAACAGCATTTGTCTTGGTTTACCTCTAAACCAGAGGGTTTTTTTTGATTATCTGCAGCACTGTCTTGAATCTTGAATCATGTATCCCTCTGTTTGGACCCAAAACCAGGATATCATCCATAATAACAACAACAATATCTAGAGTTTTGAGTAAATAAGGCATTTTACAATGAAACATTTCAAGCACTGAGGCTGTACCAAGTGGCTGCTCTTTAAAATAAAACCTCCTATCAGTGGTAATGAAGGTTCTAAGCATCTGACTTGCTTTATCTAATGGTATTTGCCAAGCCTGGAAAATATTTTTACATGTCTTCTAATATAGGCAGAATAAACCTTTCTCTCACAGCTGCATAGGTCCATAGGTAGGTACTAGGCTATCGGCCCCGGGGCCTATACAAGCCCAGCCAAAAAGGTACCCTGACATTTGCCACCCAAGAAAATTATTTTCCTGTGCCACTGTCAAGCAGAGCCACAGAGGTGATCCCTGGGGTGAATTTCCTGTCTCCCATCCAATCATCAAGATTTTTCTTGAAGAGTGCTAATGAGGAGCTTTGTTTGATATAGATAGATAGTTTATTCCAGGGTATGGGAAGTCTCTGGGACAGGAATCTATCCCTCCGGCATGTTCTGTTTATTGTGGTGACAAGGTTTAGGTCCCTAGAGCGTGTAGCTCGGAGGGATTGGAATTTCTTTAAGTGGAGCATGTCCAACAGCTCTGGGTTTGACATAGCTTTGTATGTTAGGCAGAGATCACCTCTGAGTTGGCGATATGTGACGAAGTAAAGCTGGAGTTTTTGAGACGGTCTGTGTAGGGCATCTGTTTGAGGCCGGTAATCCTCTTTGTGAGGTATTTCTGTGGCCTTTCCAGTTGTTGTAGATGTCTTGTGAGGTACATACCAAAAGGGGCGTTGTACTCTGTAATGGGTCTAATGAGTGATGAGTAGAGGGGAACAATGACCTCTTTTTTCTGGATGTGAAACCTTTTGTGATGAGGTGTGCCATGTAGAAGGATTTCCTGACTACTGTGGCGATGTGATTATCAAAGGACAGACTATTGTCCACCTGTGTCCCAAGGTCTCTTATCACACTTTCGGTGTTAAGTATAAAACCGCCTATGTTGTAGTTCATGGGTACAGAGTTTTTACTAAAGGGGATGACAATGCACTTTTTGGCATTGAGCTTTAGGCCATGGCTTTGACACCAGGCATCTGTCTCATTGAGGCCCTTTTGTAGGATGTCCACATCATTAGGAGTTTCGATTATGGCTCCTAATTTGCAGTCATCTGTGAACTTTGTTAGCCAAAGACCTTCTGTGTTAGCCTGTACTTCAGAGAAGTAGATACCAAACAGAAGAGGACCCAGGACTGAACCCTGTGGTACTCCACTTGTCACTGGTCTGAAGTCAGATTTGGAGTCTGCTACTTTCACAGTGTGGGTTCTGTCAGTGAGCCAGTTGGCAACCCATCTTGTGACATAGTGATTTATACCTAGTTTAGTGAGTTTATCTATAATTCCAGAGTGGGGGATGGTGTTGAAAGCCTTGAAGAGATCTAGATAGGCTGTGTAAACCACCTTACCCTTGTCTACGGCTTTGGTGACCGCATCACTGAACTTTTATTTAAAATCAACATTCAACCATTCTTTTTAATTACTGGGACAATGGGAGCACACCACTCACCTGGCTTTATTATATTTTCAATAAGGTCAATACTTTGCATTCATTTAATTCCTGCCTCTGCTTCGGACAACACAGGAAATGATACCCTCATGTTCAAGGTATACGGAACAACATTTAGCTTTAGCTTAATATTTACTTGTTTACCATCAAGAAGGCTATCTTCTGCTGAGCTGATTTTTTTATGTACAGACCATCCAGACATAAATCCAAGCTCAGTTTTGTGTCCCTCCCTGCCAGACTTGTTTAGAAATCCACCAGTGCAACTGAGTATGCATACAGGAATACGCATTTCAGGCTCTGATTCATGCAACACTGGGCAGTCAGAGAAACTTTCTGTATATAACATGTGATATCATAGTGACATCAGCCTCTGTATCACTCTTGAAACTCACTGGAGTTCCGAGAATAAGAAGTTTAACTCGCCTGTCTGCATCTACATTAGGTGCAGTGGTGACTGAAACAAGAAAAAATGCTTTCTATACATTAGTTTCAGTTTCATTTTCCAAAACAACTTCTTTAATAGGTTTGTCTTACAGAAAACAGCAAAATAGTCCAGTTTCTTATACTTTTTATATCTTCTACCATGTGATTTACCCTGCTTTGACTCATTATGGTAACTGTCACACCTCATGCATTTGCCCGGCTTATTCTCATCCTGTTTTCCATGTATTCATTTAGTCCGACCAGAATAAAACTTGCCTTTAATTTTATATTTCACCTCAAAGATATCATTTGTCATGTTTAAATTAGGATTTTGCCTTTTAACTAATTCTGCCTTTCTAATAAATTGACTATTGCTTTTCCAAAAGTTTGGTTAGCTACAAAATGTTAAGTTCTGAGCCATGATTACACCAGTCAGACAGCACATAGTTAAAGGGAGAAAGATACATATATGGGTGAGTGAACAATGTGCCTTTTCAAACAGTCACTTTCAATGTGTGGATCCCAGTTCACAGTATCTTTATTATTAAGTCAAACATCATCTCAGAAGTGAATTAAACCATTGAGCCTTTTATACTTATAAAAAT
Source organism: Protopterus annectens (assembly GCF_019279795.1). Classification (NCBI taxonomy): domain Eukaryota; kingdom Metazoa; phylum Chordata; order Ceratodontiformes; family Protopteridae; genus Protopterus; species Protopterus annectens. The sequence goes on from NC_056727.1 coordinate 1,191,702,190, forward strand.
AACTGTCTCCTCATACTGATATCAGTATTGCTTTTCATTGCGCAGTGGAGCTAAGTGTATTAGCTTGACAAGCAGCAAATGAATGCAGCCAAAGGGAAATTTTCAGCAGTCTTTGCCAAAAGATGTGAAGTGCCATTTATCATTACTTAGCATTGCTGCTTGAGCCAAGTATCACATAAGAGTGGAAGTAACCAAGAGTCATTTGTTGTTATTCCAGGTCTAGTAAGTGATTCATTTTTCACTTCACATGAATGGCCGTGGTAAGGAATGAGATATATGCGTGTAGGAGTGATACTACATACACATCACTGAAATGGAAGTCTTGTTAGACCAACTGATATGCTCCACAATAACGCTGTCACAGGTGAAATGATGAAGGGACTTGGACTGTCATGTGTCTGACAAGTTACAGGTGAAGGATTGTGCAGAATGGCAATCACAAAGATGATGTTACAGTGATTCAACAGCAAAATGTTGGGTGACCCTGACATCTGGCAAACAGTGGCATTCCACCCATGCATTCCTAATTGTCAATCATCATATTAATGCATGATTCGTTATTGCAAGTAAGTCTTGTGTTCATATGTGCATCACTTAAATGTCACTTTTTGCAATTGAATGAGTTTAATGAAATAAACTATGACACTAGGAATGAAAATGTGACAGAATACCATCCTCAGCTGCATACAACAGTACACAAAGACTGCACTTCTCATATCATATACACATTGACCTAACAGAATACGTACAAGTAATACAGCCCCCTGACATTACTTAATTAAATTATTATTTTTGCTGTTGGACAAAAACTAGCTGTAGGCTGTGCTGCTCTGTGCCAAGTGTCATGCAAATGCCAAGGACAGAAATAGAGATTTCTGTTTATAGGCCATTTCCAGCTGTATGTAGTATGTGAATCTGTTTCTTGACCAGATTAAAGTTGTGAAATTGGATTGATAGGACAGCTGTGAAAATGGGGACTAAGCAGTGGGAAGGACACTAGGATAGTAATCCAGGAATGAGCAAGGTGGTGATGGAAGAAGACCATAGCTATACACTTCTTCACAAGCGAAGATTGTATCTGTGCAAAGAATGTGGGAAATTTGGATACTCACATCATAAAGGATGTGTGACAACAACTTATTAATATTATGTGACCTACTAAACCAAATTAAGTGTGTAATATACACACACATATATGTGAAGTGGAGAGTTATGTATGTGGTGTAATTTGGGGAGGACAAATACCATTTTTTAAAGTGAGAGGAATGTTGGGGAAAGTATTTAAGAATAACTTGGGTAGGTGTGCAGAGTAGGTTAGGTAGCAAGCACAGACATATGGGACATACACAACAAACAGGAATGGTGATAGACACAAGAGGTGGGGGCACCATGATTGGGGTTAGGAATGGAACTTTGGAGGCACATCCCCATCAAGTGTGAATACAGTGGGAATCAGGACTTCACCCTCAAAACTCTCATTGCTGTCTCCTGTCGGAGGCACCTGGGGCAGTGCTGGATGGGGTGGTGGTTTGGCAATTTGCTACAGCATCCTTTCCATATGGCCGATGCTGGTACTGAGGGCCCTCTTCATAAGCTCCCCCACCTCCTGGCTAGATGACATAACCACCACCTCCACTGCCACTACTCCCGTTGTGTACCCCTGCATCAGCCTCTGGGTCAGAGTTACCTGACTCAGGTGGTGCAAGTAGTGCAGGTGCTGTGGAGGCAACGCTGCCAGGTTATGGCGCAAGATGTGCTTGAGTCTCTGTGCTGCTGGCGGTGGCACTGCTTAAGCTATCTGTGGAGGGATGGTGGTCTAAATCACTGTGGGTGGTCTAGATCCCTGTGCTACTGATCATTATGCAGCAGGAATGAATGTTCAAATCCAATGAAAGGTAATAAAAAGTAACAAGAAGAGGGTATAAGAGAGATAATAAAGAGAAAAATACCATAAATCCACTGTAATGTTAATATGTCACAGTCGGTGCATATTCCACATACTTTTTAAACAGTATTTACATATATATATATATATATATATATATATATATATATATATATATATAGATATATACACATATTTAACTGAGTGAGATAAATTACTGTTATAGTAAAGGTACATATTCATGGTTCTCACAATTATAAACATTATAAAAAAAGTGTGACTATGTTATAAATGGCTTAGGGACAACAGTTCATTAAATGCATATGAAAACTGACTACATGCTATTCTGCATTATGATTACAGCTGCTAAATATTATATTATAAAATAAATATTACAGAATATTTTCTGCTGCCTGGAAAAGCACCCACAGACATTGGTCTTTAACTAAGCACTGACTACTGCAAAGGTTGCATGAGCTAATTGTAAAGGGTAAGAGTCAGCTTATTCATGTCGTTGTCTGACAAACACTTATGGACTGATGTCCACATACTAGTTATCCTATTGGTAAAATCAATGCTATGATGAAATGGCAATCAGTCATGCCTGAACCCTATGCTTGTTTGAGGTGTCATAGTGTCTCTTGATGCACCTCCTGGTTTCCTTCAATCTCTGCTGAAGCTACACTTAAAAAAGTAATAAAGACTTGTTTACGTTGCCATGTCAGTGGTAGCGTATTGTAAGTTTATTGGGCCTCACATTTATACAACTAAGGTGGGTCATGAGATCTATAGTATTCCTCCCATTATGTACAGAGAACCTGTTTTTGCCTTTTTAACTCACTGTAATTGTGACAACACAGTTCACCAATGCTTTGTATGCCAGTAGCAAGGGGAGGAGCCTTGGTTAAACTATTACAAGCCTTAACCTTGTACAGGGACCTGGTATAGCTACCCTGCAGAAGCCTTCAACTGTAATGTTTAACAAGGTGGTCTACAAAAATGTTAAGCTCCTAATCACACCACCTCAGGCTTTAAATGGGGTACTATCCTCACCATCACCTGCCATGTCTTCCCTTCAGAGATCTCAGGAAAAATGACAAGGAACTGGCACACAAATCAGATATCATGTACACCATCCTATATGCAATGGCAGACACAATGGGAAACTGCATTTGCACAAGAGAAGGCAAAGAAATGGGCTACAATTAAATGCATGTATTATATCTTCAGTGTGCAGTTTAGTTGAGAAATATAGCAGTAACACTTTGCCTTGTGATCAGTATATATCTATCTCTCTGTCTGTGGGTGCATTTGCAGGCAGCAGAACATATTCTGTAATATTTATTTTATAATTTAATAATTAGCAGCTGTAATCATAATGCAGAATAGCATGTAGTCAGTTCTCATATGCATAGACATATCTCTATCTATCTATCTTTACTCCACAGCAACTCCAGCTCATGCTGGTTACTGTTGATATCTCAGTTGCATTTGAAATGATATTATCCTACTTAGGGTCATGCGATAAGGATGGTTTATAGCATTCATAACATTAACATTCTGACACAAAAATATGGAATCCCCTGTATAATATTGTTGTTCCTCTATGTTCTCCTTATGAGCATTTTGTTTCAGTATTACAGGATACATTTGTGTTATATAAAAATTATAAAGGGTCAGTGATAGTAAACTGGAATAAAACCAATGACAACATAGAACATGAACTTTTGAATTCAATGTATTAACTATTAACACCACAGGGGAACTGACATTCCAAGTCCGTAAGGTGAGGAGTACAAATATGTACAATGCTGGAAATATATCTACTTCTGAAAACTCCGTAACTGTGCACTGTGCGATGGTCCTCTAGGAATTAATAATTTGAGGCAAAGATGGTTTTCTGTGGAAAATTTTCTCACTGCATTAATTGTTTTAATATTTTCAGTGCTAACTGATTTGTGCTGAAACCAAGCTTAATTGTGCAGCTGACGACAAAGTCTTAGTGCATGAGCAGTTAATTTTTGAGATTTTGCCGTAGGATAAGAGGTGCCATTTCTCTACAGACATTACAGACTACTGAGAGTGCTGAATACAAGCTGTCATGCAAAAAATAAAAATGAAATTTGTAGTTTAGAATACAGTTGTTGTCCATCTGTGTGATATGCTGTTGTTTTAACTGACCTCATTATTGTTTTATGGGTGGGAGAATACAGAGGAAAGGCCATACAGAGTTTACAGGAGGGGGTGTTCTCTCCAGCATATTCTAGGATGATTTACCTTAATCATTATATAGATATGCCACTGAAGCAGTGTTAACACACACATTTTTAAAGCTATGCTGCTGTGCTCTTCATACTGAAATACATTAGCACCTTGCTGGTTATGGTACTGTACATATACTATTTATTTCACAGCATACACACAAAAGTGCACTATTACTTTAATTAATGATGTAAGCACTCCAGGTGACACATAGGTCACATTAGCAGGTTTGGCAGCCACAGCATTAGAATTATATTGCAACATTACCATTATTGATTGCATGTGTCGCTTACATTAAAACACAAAAAAGGATCACATGTATTATGCCACATAAAAGTACACTACCCGGCAAGTGGATTTAAACCTCACTCCAAAAATGTTATTCATAAATCAGTATGTAATGATTTATCAACTTTGTAGGTTTACAAAAGTAAAATGTTTACAATAATGATCCCTACTTTCATGTACATTACACTTTCACAAGATTTGAACACTGCACCTATGGCATTGTAATAAGACAGTTAAGCACATGTGCTAAGCCCTATACTTCTGAAATGTGCAGTTATTTTTCACAATACCTATGGAATTAGATTATTTTTTCCTTAAAGAGTACAGTTGTATGACTGATCACTGGAAATATGAGGATGATAGAGGATGTAAGGATAGAAACACCTTTCCGCGAGGATGTAAGGATAGAAACACCTTTCCGCGAGGCAAGAGTTACTGATAACAGCTCTTGTGCATTTTTTCATTATAGTAACATTGTATAAGGAATGTGTTAAAGGTTGCTATCAGTATAAAACATTTTTGTGGTTTACATATGTTGTAGTTTTCAGCCACATTGTTAGCAATCATTATTCCATGTAAGACGTGTGCTCAGGCACCTCATTACAAAATGTTTAAAAATATGTGCCTCATGGTTCAGTCCTAAGTAATTTAATACAGGTTAAAATGTATCTGCAAGACTTTTTTGTCTGACTCACCCTCTCAAACTGTGATTTTCATTAGTAGGGATGCTTAACACATCATTGACCAATCAGTGCTGATGATGGTGCACACTTGCAAGGCATTAGCTAAACAAAAAAGGAAATTATGTACTCACCATAATGTTCCATGTTTGTTGTCCATCTCGCCGTTCATTCTTACACTGATGGGTTTGGAGCCGATCCTCGGCTCCGACTCGGCCGCATACTTAGGTGAAGATCTCAAACTTGGCTCATGGCAAGATGGTATCCCACAATGCAGTGGTGCAATTCCCCAGATCTTGTTTGCTGCTAATACTGAGCAATATGTACACTATATACATATTTACACACATATACATATAGACAATATGTAAGTCCATACCAAGCATACTGGAAGAAGAAACAAGCTAAGACAAGGAGCCCCTCGGGTATAGAAAATCTACCAGGTCCACAAGAAGTCCATGGCAGGGGGAAGGAGGGAGGGTTCGTAAGAATGAACGGCAAGATGGACAACAAACATGGAACGTTATGGTGAGTACATAACTTCTTTATGTTATGTTGTCCTATCTCGCCTTCATTCTTACACTGATAGAACAGCGTCTCTAGCACCTTTATCCTGGGTGGCTCACGGGTGTATACCTTTCAGCACCGTGGAACCAAAGGATGCCCTGTCCCTGGAGGCCAAATCCACTTTGTAATGATTAATAAAAGTATGTGGAGTAGACTATGTAGCTGCTGCACAAATATTATCTATAGGAATTCTGGCTTGGAAAGCAGATGACGTAGCCAATGCTCTAGTGGAATGAGCCTTCACTTTGAAAGGCAGAGCCTTGTTATTAGATATGTAGATAAAGGTAATACAATTTGAAAGCCAATTAAAAAGAATGGTTTTTGAAACTGATAATCCTTTCTTTGCATCAGAAAAGGATACAAATAATTGGTCAGATTTTCTGAAGTTCTATGTAAATAGAATCTGAGTTGTCTGTGCATGTCCAGTTGGTATAATTTGTACACTGCCTTGTTGCTATGTTGAGGAAAAAATACCGGGAGTTCTATGGATTGGTTTATATTGTTTGGAGAAGCAACTTTAGGTAAAAAGGAAGGGTTAGTGCATAAGGATACTCTATCCTTATGAAAAATCAAATATGGTGGTTTAATAGAAAGGGCTTGCAGTTCTGACACCCTTCTAGCAGAAGTTATAGCTTACAGCTTTTCTTCAAATTAAATGCAATGTATGTCTTAACTTTCAACATAAAGACTTAATGTTAATGCCTTTATATACGGAGTTTTTTTTTGTTTAAAGCATGCACACTTGCAGAGGCCTGTCTAGCTAGCCCAGTTTTCCTAATCCCAATCCTGTACGACCCCATTTCAGACTCTAGTTGATGACACACTGCTGGGTTCTGTACCTCTCTCTGAGTAGCAAGGCAAAATTTAAAATTTTTATCTATGGCTTTTACATCCAACTATGTTTTTTTCCCCAGTTTCATCTGTGACCAGTCAATATTCGACTATTTTTGTCTGGCAATATCTATCCATTTCCAAACTAAACTGCACTACCCCAAAATTAGTAACACCAGAAATAATTAACTTGTGCTAGTTTAGTTCGCCCCTTGAACTGTACTGCCATTTACTTAACTGCAGTTCATCTATTCTCTTGGTACTCTCTCCATATCACTTACAGTTTGAGTCAATTGATTGTTTGTTTTTTGTTTGAATTGCCCATCTTCCAGAATCTGGTTGAGAGACCTGTCAATCACTCCCACAGGACTCCTCCTGCAATTAGTCCCTACCCCCACTAGGAATGCATAGGACAGAAGTTATATAGAGGCCCGATAACGGCGCCATCTTTAAAACAAACTAATATTTCTCTTCTGTAGTCATCTCCACTCTCTGTGAAGTATGCTTGCTGTAAGTAAAGTGCTTTTTTTAACAACTAATACCACTGTACTCTGGAAAATTTTAGACATTTTGATTGAATTAAGAACTGATTGCATGTAGGCAGGTTTTAGAATGTAATACTAGCTTTTTATTTGTTTTTGTTACAGCCACTTGTTTGAAGTAACTGATTTTATGAAGGCAGCTGCTAGACTATTTTACACGCTTTTTATTGATTTGTTTTTCTTGCAGTAGGTTTTCTGCTTGATAAATGTTATATGCAAGAGTGCATTTTTTCTAGTTGGGCTGCTTGGACTTAACTGAAAAACTACAAGTACTTTATTTAGAAATGGTTGTGGATTTGTACTGTGTATGAATATAGTAGAAACAGTTATTTACTGCATTCTAGTATAATTGCATTTCTATATTTTGGTACACACTTTCTGACTGTTCTTTCTCCCTGTATCTACCTACCTAACCTGCTCCTTACCCCCCTGCTGTCTTCTCTCTCACTAGACTGCTAGCTGACTTCTGCTCTGGCTAACAACCCCCCCCCCCACCACCACCGTCCAAACTCGAATAAGTACTATTGCTGAAGTGCAATTCCAGTGAAAATATTACAAAGGCTTCTCTGCAAGCACGGCTTTTCTTCACATTAAATGCAATGTATGTCTTAACTTTCAACACAAAGACTTAATGTTAATGCCTTTATATATTCCTGTGACTAAGTTAACCATCAAGCAGCCCTCTCAGTGCTTTCTGCCTTAGTTTGTATCACTTGGAGGCCCACCTGTTTATTTGCATCTCTATACATTCCCCTTCATTGCTAATGTATCTCCATACTCTAATCTGTGCACAAACTGGTTACTAACCAGCAAGTCAATGTGAAGACACACTCCCAACCTTATTGCTGTCTCTTCTCTCCTTCACTTTACAGGTAGTTTGAATTATTACTTACCCTCTCTGAGGCCTTCACCAATTTCCACTGATTGCCTCTCTGGTTTCTTTGCATTCCACCTGGTTTACACCCCTTGTGCTATCTCCCTCCCCCAATACAAAGTCTATATTAGAACCCTGCTGAGTATGGAGCCATCTTTAAATTTCTAGTCTCTCCCACCAGGACACAAGTGCTCCTCAGCAATTACATTCTGCTTGCCGGTAAGCCATTAGACCTCAGGAATTTGTTTTAAAAGTGTTCAGATTTGTAAAGTGATACTTACTTTTTGCTGTATTTGGAGCTATACAATTAGTATTCATTTTTCTGATTCCTGACTACTGATCTGCTTATTTGTTTATTTAATTGGTTGATTCTGTCATTCAGGAATTGTGTTTTTACGGACACTACCACTACAGCTATGTTGTCTCTATGCTACTAAAACTGCTGTTATAACTGTAATGTACATCTAATTGACCTAGTCTTGGAGTTAGAAACAGTATTTACTGACTTAGAACTACAGTTGTCTCTGCTACTTCTTCAGCTGTGCTGTTGTGTTCATTTTCCTTTTTCTTGTATGCACAGGATAATTGGCTGATAAATGTATTGTGCATGATTTATTAACCTGTTTCCAAACTAAGTTATGGCACTGTGATGTGGTTACTGTTAAGCACACTCAAACTGTGGCAGTAGCATCTGTTCTCCTGCTTTATCCACACTATCCTCAGATTTGTATCTTTTACACCCTCCTATCTCCTAATTACTTCCTTTGACCTGTCTTTGTCTTCTCCTACTTGCTTCATCCTCTCTTTTTTTTCTCTCTCTTCAGAGCACACTCAAGCAAATCTGCAGTCTGCGGCTACCACTCCACCCATGCAGTGTAAGAAGGAATCAGTACTGCAAACAAAACAAGGATATACATTTTGAGCCTCAAGAGCAGGGTCAGTCCACCCAGGCATTCTACTCGTATGTTTTATGAGAGTGAAGCTATTACATTAGCAGTATTTCGTAGTAGTTCTCAGCTTGCTAATAAAACTGACTGTTGTAGCCTTGTGTCGTGTCGTGTCGTGTCCCCCCCCGCTAGTACAGTAATCCTAACTGTCCAATAGACAACATACATTTAATTCACATCCCTGTGACTAAATTAACCATCAAGCAGCCCTCTCAGTGCTTTCTGCCTTAGTTTGTATCACTTGGAGGCCCACCTGTTTATTTGCATCTCTATACATTCCCCTTCATTGCTAATGTATCTCCATACTCTAATCTGTGCACAAACTGGTTACTAACCAGCAAGTCAATGTGAAGACACACTCCCAACCTTAATAAACTTTGCTGTCTCTTCTCTCCTTCACTTTACAGGTAGTTTGAATTATTACTTACCCCCTCTGAGGCCTTCACTGATTTCCACGGATTGCCTCTCTGGTTTCTTTGCATTCCACCTGGTTTACACCCCTTGTGCTATCTCCCTCCCCAATACAAAGTCTATATTAGAATCCTGCTGAGTATGGAGTCATCATTAAATTTCCAGTCTCCCACCAGGACACAAGTGCTCCTCAGCAATTACATTTTGCTTGCCGGTAAGCCATTAGACCTCAGGAATTTGTTTTAAAAGTGTTCAGATTTGTAAAGTAATACTTACTTTTTTTTTGTTTTGGTTGGCTCTGCCCTGCTCCATTCGCCATCGCTAACGCTTGGGCTGTCTCCGCTCTCCTGCCCCCTATTTTCTCCCACCCCCATTACCTCTACATTTATAGTACTCACAGCCACACCCACAGCTCACCCTCACATCACCTCCACCAATCACAGCTCCTCAAGTCATATCACATTATACCACACCAACTGGCTCCACACAAAATACACCAACTGGCTCCACACAAAATATTCCCAATCACTCTCATTCCCACTAGGCATTTTTTACATCACCCACACTACTTCCCCATCCACATATAGTGCAACCCTATAATTCCTTTTCAGACCCCCCACCTAGAAACAACTTAAACTTTACAACCATGACTATCACTCAACTAAGTCTAGTCTGTCTTCTCATAATTCTTTACAACACCACAAGTTATCACAATAGCAATATCCCTAAACTTAGTAGCACAACACTGCATTATGCACTCTCGTATACAGGCATTACACATTATAATAATATCTGCCCACAGTTATTCAAGAACTACATAACTGACCAATTCAGGACTGTTAGAAAAATATGTATTAGTAATATGCATGCTTAGTGCATTCGAGGTTTAAAAGGGTTAATACATTTATTCTGTTCACACTACATGAATCTGCACAGCTATTAGAAACTTAACAAGAAGCATTTTATTTCTGCTAGGGTCATGAAAATAATAAGTATTTCATTTCTACTAGTGTCATGAGACTTAACAAAGAGTTATTGATTTTCTGCTTATGCCATGAGAAAGTATACAGCTGCTCGAAGCTTTGATAAAGAACACAATGGATGCTTGAAAGTATAAACCGTAGTCAGCATTACTTGTACCTAAGCTAGAAATGTACCTTGGATCTAGGCAAAATGTAACACATATATTAGAACTGCACAATTGAAGAATTGAAAGTTTGTGGTGGGCTAAAATAAGCCCCAAGGCCAGGTTGTTTTTCTCAGATGTTTTGTAAATCAGCAGATATTCTCAACTAGTCAGCAATTAGTCTAGTAACATTTTCTGTAGAACAATACAGAAAGCTGTGTCTAACTACGTCAGCAATAGAAGTAACATTTCTGTGTGACATGGAAATAACTGTATAAAAATGCCATACTAATTATTGATGTTCAGACAAACCATTCTGCCAGCATGCTTTGTCTCCTTGCAGCAAGTTAATAAAGGGTGCCTTGTTTGAACGTGAATTGGTCTTTGAAGTTTTTTCTTTTGATAAGGACTAAACACATATGCTCTCATTCCTACTCCATAAAAGCACAATATTTTCTCACACTCCTCACCAAACTCCAACATCTGTATAACCATTTTAACTCCGGGCTCACCATAAGTGGGGATATCCACCCCAACCCAGGCCAAAATCCATCCTGTCCAACTCAAACTGCTCCAACACAAATGTCAGAACATAACATCCCCACGTTCTTCATCCCTGAGCAAATCAACAACAACAGCAAAACCAACCATCTTTTAATGCTAAATATTAATATTAGAAGTATCAAAAATAAAAACCTGAACTCCAGGCCACAATAGCACACTACTCCCCAGACATAGTTGCTTTAACAGAAACCTGGCTAAATAAAAACATAGCTAACTCAGAAGTTCTCCCTACCGGCTACAATATCATTAGACGAATGCGAGGTATCTTAAATCCAAAGTGCCCACCATTTTTCAATCATTTCCTGCTGTGTCGGAATCCAAAGTCGTAGATACATCTTAGGGGTATGTATAATCACATCAAACTTATGTAGCTGGAAAATACACTCCCAATGCTACCCAGTGAATTATTTTGTTGATATTTTACCTTGTTTCAGCGTATCGCTACCTTCACACGCAGTTACCTGCTCTGAGGTAGCGTGTACACTCTGAAAGCATCACCTGTTAGACCTACATAATTAACCTGTCCGAATGTCTCTATAAAATACTCTACAATGAATATAGACATTTTCTGCTTCAGTTTATAATATATTAAGAGTAGCGACTGGGTTTTAAATTAGACTAACATAATTATTCTATGTGAATGTCTTTATAAAGGACCTAAAATGAATGTAGACTCTTTCTGCTACAATATGTGTTAGACCAAGAGTAGTGACTGTGTTTAAAGTTAACTAACATAATTAGCCTGTAAGAATGTCTTTGTAAAGTACTCCAAAATGATTGTAGACATTTTCTGCAGCAGTCGATTTAAATTAAGAGTAGCGACTATGTTTTAGAGCTATATTACAGTACTATAGTGCGGCAGTGCTGGGAATACCTGCAAGGAACTATCTAGCACAGCGTGGTGTCCCTTAAACACATAGTGATAATTTAGTGGCGACTGGTGTTGTTTTCTTTCGGGGTTATTAAAAGGCTGAAATGAGTCGTGAGGGAGCCTCACATAGTTAGCTTGGCATATTCCACTGCACAATATATAATCTATCGATGTTTAACATTCATTGTATTGAAAGTCTCCACAAGCAAACTGAATGTGTTTTTTCTTATATTTGTTCAGGTACTGCCCTGTAGCCCTGTAACCTCCCCTGGCCACCCTCTGAATTTCGCGCTCAAGAAGTAAGCGTTACCACAAAGCCAGAACAGCCCAGAACAAATACTGTCGACCTGAAATTCATTTATATACAAGGTTATTATCTTAATACACCAAAGTCTACTAGTGTTTTATGCTGTAAAGCATCCCCTTAACTAGCTGCGAACTTATTCCACACAGCAGTGAAATAAAACGCTAACAACAGCATTCTCTACCCTATCTACTCAGAAAATTAGTGTTAACTCTGTGTAAATCAGAGAAATTGGACCTAGTCCCAAACAATAAAAGCTGTTACTATCTTTTTCACTTGTAAAACCCTATTGCAAGGTAAAATAAATTGCTACTGTTTTACCTGAACTTGCTCAGTGTGGAGTCGGATTAACCCCGCTCCGATTAGTGTTAACTCTGTGTAAATCAGAGAAATTGGACCTAGTCCCAAACAATAAAAGCTGTTACTATCTTTTTCACTTGTAAAACCCTATTGCAAGGTAAAATAAATTGCTACTGTTTTACCTGAACTTGCTCAGTGTGGAGTCGGATTAACCCCGCTCCGATTAGTGTTAACTCTGTGTAAATCAGAGAAATTGGACCTAGTCCCAAACAATAAAAGCTGTTACTATCTTTTTCACTTGTAAAACCCTATTGCAAGGTAAAATAAATTGCTACTGTTTTACCTGAACTTGCTCAGTGTGGAGTCGGTTTAACCCCGCTCCGATTAGTGTTAACTCTGTGTAAATCAGAGAAATTGGACCTAGTCCCAAACAATAAAAGCTGTTACTATCTTTTTCACTTGTAAAACCCTATTGCAAGGTAAAATAAATTGCTACTGTTTTACCTGAACTTGCTCAGTGTGGAGTCGGATTAACCCCGCTCCGATTAGTGTTAACTCTGTGTAAATCAGAGAAATTGGACCTAGTCCCAAACAATAAAAGCTGTTACTATCTTTTTCACTTGTAAAACCCTATTGCAAGGTAAAATAAATTGCTACTGTTTTACCTAAACTTGCTCAGTGTGGAGTCGGATTAACCCCGCTCCGATTAGTGTTAACTCTGTGTAAATCAGAGAAATTGGACCTAGTCCCAAACAATAAAAGCTGTTACTATCTTTTTCACTTGTAAAACCCTATTGCAAGGTAAAATAAATTGCTACTGTTTTACCTGAACTTGCTCAGTGTGGAGTCGGATTAACCCCGCTCCGCTTGCCCTCGCTGCGCTCGGGCTCGCTCCGCGCCTCACCCTGCCCCCATATCCCACCCGCCCCCAGTAGTCCTAGATTTATACTTATCTAACCACACCCACTCCATTATCCCTAGCCATATAAAACACTCAGACCTCCCCCTCTCTCAGCGCCCCTCCTATATCACCTAGTTCACAAAATCTCACCACCCTCTCCCCATCCCCCCTCTCCCTTAAACAATAACAAACCACCCAAACTAGCCTATCTTGCAGCCAATTACTCTACAATATGAAATTCTTCATACCCCGGTTCACGAAACCAGCCCTAAAAACTGTAACCCTCAGCCTTCCAGTGATTATCACACTATACCTACTAACTAAATATGAAAACCAGACATACTCAGGTTTTCATTATCCAAAATGCCAAACAAATACCCCCACAACTATGATCAATACCATTTACCCCAATCAATATCTAATCATCAAAACAGCGTCTACTATATACCACCACCCATATAGACCAAACATAATCTACCCCAAATCCAATAATATTGAAAAATTACTACATAAACTTATGAAACTAATAGAGTATCTTAGAAAAAACATTAACAAAGATGGGGACATACACCCAAATCCAGGCCCCCCAGTAAATGACCCCTCAAACAACACATCCTTAGTTCCAAGTCCTCCAGACTCCCTTCTTATATGTCACCTGAATATTAGAAGCCTAAACAATAAAATTCATAACCTACATGCTCTCTTAGCAACCCACCTCCCTGACATTATGTGGCTCACAGAAACCTGGCTCAAACCAGAGACCAAAGACAATGAAATCCTGCCACCCGGATATAGCATATATAGGACTGACCACCTCAAAAAAAGAGGAGGTGGTACTGCTGTGCTCTTTAAAAGCACACTCAATGTTATTCCAAACCCCGTTCAACCACCCCAAATGCCCAATGTAGAGCTAACAGCTCTAAAACTACAACTAAATAAAGAAAAAAGTATTAACCTTATTGTGATCTATATCCCCCCAGGGAAAAACTCAGACACTCTTGAAAACAGTCTAAGTTGGCTGACCAATAACCTCCCACAAGAAACCATAATCTTGGGAGATGTCAACATCGACTGGAATCTATGTGTGTCAGAGTCTGACCCAACCAATATTAATCTCCATGGTTTTTCACAAATTATAACCACCTCCACCAGAATTGGCAGCAACAAACAAAAAGAAAGCATCCTAGACTGGATACTCACCAACAATAAACCCGAAATGTACAAATCTGGGACCATACCAAATGAGCTCAGCGATCACCTCATCACTTATATGGTGAAAAGTAAAATAGGCAGCCGCAAACCCCCTGTCCTCAGAACTGTTAGGAGTACCAAACACTTTGACCTCACTAGATTCCGAAATGAGCTCCAATCCTATAACTGGTCAGTCCTTAAACACCTTCCACTAGAAGAGGCAGTAACAAATTTTAACTCCACATTTCTAAACATACTTGATTCACACGCCCCCAAGCGCTCAATCAAAACAAAAGCTCGAATAGCACCATGGTTATCAAAAGACTCTATAACCAAAATTAAATCCAGAAATAAAGCATGGAATAAATGGCGTTTTACCAAATCACCCCTAGACCGTAACATTTTCCAACAACTAAGAAATGAAACAAAAAAAATATTTCATCTGACAAAAAGAACTACTATCTCCAACTACAACAAACAAACCAAAAAACCCCCAAAAGTTTTGGGCAGGAATAAATAAACTTCTCCATCCGGGTAGGTCCTCCACACCTACACCAGCTAACCTAACTATGAAAAACCCAGAAGAACTCGCTACATCCTTTAAAACCTTTTTCATCGATGTTATAAAATCCTTAGCCAACCAACAATCTGTCCCCTATTCCCCAACCACAGGCCCCACCCTAAAGACCACGCCAGTATTTAACCTACAACCTGTCCCTACTGTATACATTCAATCCTTACTAAAGAAATTAAAGCCAACCACCCTCGCCGCAGACCTACTGCCAGCTGACTTTCTACAAAAAGCTGCAGATATCATTGCCTATCCCATCTCTATCTTAATTAATCACACCATAATCGAATCCACAATCCCCTCCATATGGAAAATCTCCCATGTCATTCCTCTCCATAAAGGCGGCCCTTCCACTGACCTTTCAAATTACAGGCCAATAGCCATTCTGTCACCACTGGCAAAAATAATGGAAAAATGTATCCACAAACAACTCATTCAGCATCTAACTCAGAACAATCTGCTAACTAACTCTCAACACGGCTTCAGGCCCAAACACAGTACTACTACTGCTCTCCTCTCATTTACAAACACTATTAATCTTAACCAGAATGACAAAAAAATATCTTCAGCTCTCTTCTTGGACCTATCAAAAGCTTTTGACATGGTCAACCACAAACTCTTGCATGAAACTCTTAAAACTCTCTACCTAGATAACTCAACCCTTGACTGGTTTCATACCTATCTTTCTGATAGGCAGCAAGCTGTGCTCTGGCACAATAAGCTCTCAGACTGCCTACCTAACACCATAGGAGTCCCCCAAGGTTCCATACTTGGCCCTCTCCTATTTTCCATCTTTATTAATGATCTTAACAAAGTCATTCCAGAATCCACATGTATTCAATCAGACGACTCGACATTAAATTGCTCAGATACATCCCCAATTACTCTACTATCCAAAACTCAAGACTGTTTCACTGCAGTTGAAAAATGGCTATCGGAACGCCAACTTATCCTAAACCCTAAAAAAACTAAAATGCTCCTTTTCCATCCTACCCATAAAACACCAACCTTTCCCTTTTGTATTCAATCCAACAATGGAACCATCATCTCCCCTGACCCCCACACCAAGCTACTAGGAGTTACCATCGACAACAAACTCAGATTTGATGTTCACATTAGCCAAACTATTAAGACTGTTAATAAAAAACTGGGGTCCCTCTATAGAATAAAATCCTTTCTGACTCCCATCGCAAAAGTGGCTATTGCTTGCACCCACCTCCTATCCACCCTCTTGTATGCCTCCCCTATACTTACAAACCCCAACAAATCGGAACTATCTAAACTCTCCTGTTGTTATAATCATATTGCCAGATTTGTAACTGGCTTACCCTACAAAACCCATCACTGTACTAATCTTCAGAACCTAGGCTGGATAGAACTACCAAACCTAATCCTACAGCAGCAACTTATAGTTGCTTACAAAGTACTCTCTCAACCGGACAACATCCCTGGTCTGAGTAGATTAATCACCCCTTACACAAATCTAAATAAACTTAGATCATCACATAGATCACTTCTACAGACGCTCAAATCCTGTAACACAGGAGGCGACTCTTTGTTTTCCAACACAGTGGGTAAATCATGGAACTCTCTTCCACCCAGTCTCACCAATTCCACCTCCCTTAATACATTCAAGAAAGGTCTCTTCCACCACTTAAAATCCCACTGGCTTTGCCAGTGTTCTAATCCAGACTAAGAAATTTTTCCCAGTCCTTTTCCTCAGTACCTTCCACCTAGGCATTAAGCCATCTACTTTCTACCTGAAACTCATAACATGAAGGTCTTGTCTTCTTCTCTACAGTTGTTATTGTACATATTATTGAATTTTTAATCTTTTTCTTCCATCTATGTATGAAATGTATAATCTATAACCGTATATATCTGTCATATATTGTTGTCATCTACTTTGTAATATTGGAGCTTTTCTCCCCGGGCCTCCGCTGAAAACGGACATGTGTCCAGTCGGACTATCCCGGTCAACAAATGTAAAATAAATAAAATAAAATAAATAGACAAGACAGACCACTTCGTAAAAGGGGTGGAACTGCCTTACTGTGCAAGTCAAACTTAACTGTTCGTCAATTACCAAACTCCTACCCCTCCCCCAATAATTGGGACATACTTATCTCACAACTTCAACTTCACCCTAAAAAGGTCATCACCACAATTGTGATCTATATTCCACCTGGTAATACACCTGCTAGCCTTGAAGACTTCTTATTCTGGTGTTCTTCCACATACTCACAAGAAACCCTTATTCTGGGGGACTTCAACCTAGATTGGTTCACCTGTATATCAGAACCACCAAGTAATCTAATAAATCTCCATGGCTACCAGCAGCTAGTCTAAATTCCAACTAGATGTGATAAAAAATCTAAAAGGGAATCTATCCTTGACTGATCCTAACAACCCCACATTGTACCCTCACACAAGCAGTCTCCCAGACACCTTAAGTGATCACAACATAATATACTTTATACGTAGTAGAACAAGCATATGCAAAACCACTAACTATATATCCACTAGAAACACAAAAAAATTCTCTCCTGAGGTCCTCAACACTTTACTCTGTAACTGTGACTGGACCCCCCCTAAAAACCCTTCCACTTGACCAGGCTGTAGCATATTTCAACAAAACATTTCTACAACACCTAGACACTGTCGCTCCATTGTGCTAAAATAAAGGTTAGAACCTCTACAATCCCCTGGCTCAGTAAAGAAACCAAACAAATCCTCAAGTCCAGAGACACTGCCTGGCTTTACTATCAAAAAAACAAAGAAACACAAAGCCTAACTAAGTACCAAGAACTGCGCAACTGTGCAAAAAAATGCATTAGGCTGGACAAAAAATCCTACTACACAACATTACAAACTAAATACCAACACAACCTGCAAAAATTTTGGAAAAATGTAAACCAGCTACTAAAATCCACCCAAAAGGCTACCCCCAAACCAACCACCCCTGACACTAAAGTTCCCATCGAAACACAATTCAGCTCCCACTTTGTGAACTCAATTCTATCCTTAGTATCACAGGACAGTTCCTTCCTCACTATCCCCCAACACAAATAACACTAATACAAGCTTTACCCTCAAAACAGTTTCCACCACTTCAATCAAAAGCATGCTCTCCAAACTAAAAACCTCATCAACAACAGCCAACCTACTCCCCAGCTATTTCTTGAAACTCACAGCAGATGCTATTGCTATCCCAATCTCCACTCTCATAAATAGATCAATTGTTGAAAACTATGTGCCCAAACTCTGGAAAATATCCTATGTTACACCCATACATAAAGGCGGGACCTCCACTGAACTTAATAACTACAGACCCATTGCTTTACTCTCCCCCTGGCCAAAATCCTAGAAAAATGCATCCATATCCAGATGCTAAACTATCTCCTAGACAGCAACATCCTGTCACCTACTCAGTATGGTTTCAGACCTGCCCATAGTACTACTACAGCCCTCCTCTGCTTCACAGACACAGTAAACCATCTCAAAAATGAAGGCCTACAAGTGTCAACTCTTTTTTGGATATGTCCAAAGCATTTGACACAGTCTCACACCAAATCCTGCTAAACAAACTAAACCAATATCATCTATCAAATTCCACTCTTACCTGGTTCCAAAGCTACTTAACTGACAGGTACCAAGCTGTGAAATGGGAAAATTCTCTCTCTCCTCAGCTGCACATAACTATAGGAGTCCCACAGGGTTCTGTCTTAGGACCACTACTATTCACAGACTTCACAAATTACCTCCATACCCCCACCCAGCATGCATCTATAATTCAGTATGCAGATGACACTACCTTAATCTGTGCTGCACAAAACATTCCCATCCTCTTGCAAACAACTCAACTAGCATTCACTGACATTGAAAACTACCTTACCAAAGCCCAAGTTATCCTCAATCCAAAGAAAACTCAGCTTATGATTATAACTAGTTCTAACAAAAACACTAACAGTCAATTCACTATCTACTCCACTAATGCTACTCCAATTGCTCCAGTGGCACAGGCTAAGCTACTGGGAATAACCATAGACTCCCACCTAAAATTTGATAGTCATCTAAAATTAACTATTAAAAAAGTAAATGCCAAACTGGGGTCGCTCTACCGTATCAAACCATTTCTTACCAACAACACAAGATCAGCCATTGCTCGCTCCCAACTTCTATCCACCCTACTATATGCATCTCCCATTCTGACTAATCTCAACAAAACTGAAAAGCAAAATGGAAGCCTGCTATAACAGAATTTCCCGCTTTGCTGCAAATTGCTCATATAGAACTCATCACTGTACTGCTTTGAGACAGCTCCACTGGCTTGAACTGCCCAACCTGCTAACCTACAATCAGCAATGCCTCTGTCATTCTATCTATTACCTCATCAATAAGTGTCCTGCCCTCAAAAACCTAGTACAACATCACTCAGCCAGAAGGCCTCTTAGATCATCAAGCAAACTACTACTAGAAGTCACCAACAGCTACAATAGCTTTGGAGATGCACTGTATATTAGTTAAGTGGCTAAAAAATGGAACTCTGTCCCTACAAGCATTCAAAGCACATCATCCAAAGCCTCCTTTAAAGACCATCAGGTAACATCTCAAGGAAAGTTGGCAGTGCCATGATTGCTCCCCAGGCTAGTGATAGCGGATAACACATACATACAAAATCTAGAGCACTTGATAATAGTTTTCACTCTTACTCACAAACACTGGCTAATCTAAAATGTATGTACTGTACCTGTGTACTATGTATGTATTGTACCTATGTTCCAAATTTCAGCTGTACACCACAAATCTATTAATTACCTTTATTTTTAAAATTAATATTTTTTTGTTTGTTCTCTCCAATGTAACTGTTTGTGCCGCATACCACTATAAAAACATGTCTCCTGTAATTTGTGTGTATACTGATCATGTCTAAATAACTAAATGTGTCAGTAATTTTTCTTTGTGGAGCTTTTCTCCCCGGGCCTCTGCTGTAAAAGGACCTTTTCGGCTCAGTCAGACACAAAATTTTAAATTTTTATCTATGGCTTTTACAACCAGCTGTGCTTTTTTCCCTAGTTTCATCTGTGACCAGTCAATATTAGACTATTTTTTGTATGGCAATAGCTATCCACTTCCAAACTAAACTGCACTACCCCAGAATTAGTAACACCAGAAATAATTAACTTGTGCTAGTTTAGTCCCCCCCCCCGAACTGTACTGCAATTTACTTAACTGCAGTTCCTCTATTCTCTTGGTACTCTCTCTATATCACTTACCTACAGTTTGAGTCAATTGATTGTTTGTTTCTTGTTTGAATTGCCCATCTTCCAGAATCTGGTTGAGACCTGTCAATCACTCCCACAGGACTCCTCCTGCAATTAGTCCCTACCCTCCTCCCCCACTAGGAATGCATAGGACAGAAGTTATATAAAGGCCTGCATTCTCTGTTATCTGATTGTTTTCCAGCCCACAACCCCTCCTAAGAGCAGCTAACAGGTCTCTGCCTGCTTTTCTCCCCACCCTGCCCTCAATTCCCACCCACCCTGGTGGTTCTACCTTTATTAGAATAAACCCCTCCCATCATTTTTGCCACCAACCACAACACTACACCCAACTCTAAATCCATCATATTCCCACTACTACTCCTCCTCTTCTGCTAACATGAATAAGCATACCACACTTATACTCTTTGCATACCCTCTCCTTGCATATCTTAAATCTTAGCAAAACTCCATTATGCCCCCCATTCAACCACTTCCACTGTACAACTATTCACTCCATCACTCATGACTCACCCTCACTCTGCTCCTCTCCTACTAACTCAAGAACCATCCCTATGCATTAACCACATATTCTATCAACTAAAATACTAAAACTAAATGCATCCCTAAAAGTTAACAAAATAACCCTCCCACCACATCTGTTACCGACTGCACCCAGTCATAAAGCTTCCCTAAAATGCAAACTCTTTCACAAACTGATAAAACTAATAACCCCATGCGTATCAATACTTGCCCTCAGTGGAGACATCCACCCCAACCCTGACCCCTCCATCTCCAACCCCACTTCTAATGATCAGACTAACAACCACATCTCCCAAATCCCAGCCAGTAAAAAAAAACAAATGACCTCCTTCTGCTAAGCCTAAACATCAGAAGTATAGCCACCAAAGTCCGCGAACTCCATGCCACCATAGACTTATACTCCCCATATATAATCATCCTGACAGAAACTTGGCTAAAACCTCACATTACCAGTGAGCAAATCCTCCCTAATGGTTACAACATGCTAAGACTAGACTACTAAACAAAAAAGGAGGTGGTATAGCTATAATATTTAAACAGCATCTAAACATCCAGATTCTAAACTCATCAGCTCCCCAAATTGCAAATGAAGAAATAATATATACCAATCTGAAAATAAACCAAAATAAAACCATCAACATAATAGGATGCTACTTCCCACCTGGCCAAAATATCCCTCCACTAGAAATCCTCCTTAGCTGGACTACCCACCATCTCCCTCAAGAGACCATAATTGTAGGTGACTTCAATATTGATTGGCAATCCTGTTGCGGCAACCATCCGACCCAGCATCTAAACCTTCATGGCTTCACCCAACTAGTCCAGTCACCAACCAGAATAAATAAAAACTCCAACAAGCACACTACCCTAGATTGGATACTAGTAAGCAAGATTCCCCAGTTCTATATAGCAGGCTGCCTATCAGATAGCCTCAGTGATCATTCCCCAACATTCCTACTCAAAAAATACCTATACCAAGTTAAACCTGCCATCTACCATCAAATACGTAAAAAACTACCATATCCAGATGCTAAACTATCTCCTAGACAGCAACCCAATTACTTTCATCTCATCCCTCAAAGAATGTAACTGGCACCCTCTAAATTACCTCAGCCTAGATGACACAGTCCAATTTTTCAATACTACCTTCCTAAGCATCCTAAATAACCATGCCCCCATAAGACTTACCAGAACCAAAGCCCAACCCTCCCCATGGCTACAGAAAACCACTAGGTCAGAAATGAAAAACCAAGATAAAGCCTGGGAACACTGGCGCAAAACCAAAACCCGCTCAGCTAGACAGAAATTCCTTGAACTATACAATAGAGACAAAAAGCTAATAAAGGAGGACGAAATCCAATACTACCAGTCTGCCCTCAACTCCTCCCAACACAACCCCAAACAATTCTGGACCTCCATAAACTCCATCCTCCACCCAGGTAAAATCAATACCCCTACACCTAACATTCCTCACTCCTCAGAAAATATTGCTACCTCATTCAACACACACTCCACACAAACCGTACTATCACAACACAACCCCCTTCCCCTACACCCCACACCTTCCCCCAGTAATCTCCCCACACTCTACTCATTTTCTCCCATTCCTACCACCAACATAAGAAAATTCCTAACTAAACTTAAACCCACAAAATTAGCAGTAGACAACCTCCCAAGTGAATTCCTACAAATTGCAGCTGACGCCCTAGCCTACCCAGTATCCATCTTGATTAACTGATGTCTGTCAGAATGCTACGTTCCTACACTATGGAAAATATCACACATCATTCCTCTTAACAAAGGCGGCCCCTCCACAGAACTAAACAACTACTGCCCCATATCAATTCTATCTCCACTCTCCAAAATACTAGAGAGATGCATTCACTCTCAAATCTCAGACTACCTCCTTACTAACACCCTCCTTTCTCATACTCAGCATGGTTTCCGACCAAACCATAGCACCACCACTGCCTTACTCTCTCTTACTAACACTATCCTTCACCATAAAAACAATGGCCATCTCTCCTCTGCTACTTTCCTAGACCTATCTAAAGCATTTGACATGGTCCCACACAAACAGTTCCTCTCTGTACTCAAAAACCTATCCTTTTCTCAATCAGTCACCAACTGGTTTCAAAGTTACCTGTCTGACTGCCAGCAATCTGTTGTATGGCAAAGTGACATATCTCCCCAACTACCTGTCTCTATTGGTGTTCCCCAAGGATCCATCCATGGACCCCTACTCTTCTCTATTTTCACAAATAATCTAGCCTCTGCCACTAAACATGGCACACTCCTACAATATGCAGATGACTCAACCATCATCTGCTCAGCCCAGTCCCTACCCGAACTGCAAAAGGACACACAGGATGCCTTTTCCTCTGTTGAAACTTGGCTATCCGATGCCCAGTTAATACTCAACCCAAACAAAACTAAACTCCTCATCTTCAAACCCACCAAACATACTCAAAACAACTCTGACTTTAACATCACAGCAAAAGACAACACCACTATCCATCCAACAGATCACACCAAATTGCTAGGAGTTGAAATAGACAACAATCTCAAAATTGACATTCACATATCCATGACCATAAACAAAGTCCACCAAAAACTAGGAGCCTTATACAGAAATAAGCAACTTCTCACCAAAGCAGCTAGGATTTATTCACACCTTATCTCCACCCTACTTTATGCCTCTCCAATATATACCAACCTAAGGCAATACGATCTAAATAAACTCGAGACCTGCTACAACAAAATTGCCAAATTCACTACCGGGGCATCCTACCACAGTCACCACTGTCTCTCACTTATTGAACTAGGCTGGCTAGAACTCCCTCACCTCCTTCAATGGTATCAAGTTGCACTCGCCCACAAACTGGTTAACCATCCTCTAAAGGTCCCATCCCTCCAGTATCTACTCCAACCCTATCTCACCACCAGACCACTATGATCCAGCAAAAACAAAATCAATTACAGGTTACTAGAGCCGATAACACTGCTGGAGATGCACTATTCTCCAGCGCTATAACCAAATTATGGAACCCCCCCCCCCCACAATAACCTCTCTGCCATCATGCACCCACTTCAAAGCTTTACTTCAAGCGCACCTAAAAGCATGCTGGTTATGCCCTTGTAACTCTCCCCTCTAACTTCTCCCACTCCATCTACCCTCTACCTCTCTTCCACCCCACAAACTACCTTTGACTACAGCAAGCTCTGATACTTCCATGCCTATCTACTTATTATATGGTGGCAACTTCTTATTGTAACAATTGTTAACATCTGCTATGAATTCATGGATAGAACAGATGCTAGTTATCTACTGAATGTACTATGTTTTTCATCTGTAACTATGTTTGTAATATTTTAATTGCTAGGATACTTCATCTGTAACTACGTCTGTAATATTTTAATTTGAGGAGCTTTTCTCCCCGGGCCTCTGCTGAAAATGGACCTGCGTCCAGTCAGACATTCCCGGTCAACAAATGTAAATAAATAAATAGCCTCTAGAAATAAGGTCTTCCATGAAAGGAACTTAAGGTCTGAAGAAGAAGAAGGCTGAAAGGGAGGTAAAGTGAGATGGGACAAGACAAAATTTAGATCCCAGAGAGAAAGGGGTCCCATAAAGGGAGGTCTCAGTAAAGAAGCACCTTTTAAGAAGGTTCTACACAACCTGTGTGACATTAAGTTAGAAGTAGTATCACAAATATGAAAATTTGAAATTGCAGCAAGTTGAACTTTGATGGTAGCTGCAGCTGAGCCTTGTTGGAACAGTTCTGCCAGAAATTCCAAAATGGAGTGAATAGGTGCAGAAAAAGGGTCAGTGTTCTTATTTTGAGCCCGTAGGGAAAACCTCTTCCATTTGCTAGAATAAAGCTTTCGAGTGGAAGCTTTATGGGAGGACATTAAGATATGTCTGACAGTGGGAGTGAAATTGTGAAGCCTGACTAAATTGGGAGGTGGAGCAGCCAAGCTGTCAGTTTGAGGGTGTGGAGAGATGGATGAAGCTCCCCTGACATATGAGTCAGCAGATCTGGTACTGGGTCCAGAATCCAAGGCTTCTTCTGAAGGTGGGGCCAAAGGAAGGGGGACCAAACTTGGCGAGGCCAGTAAGGGATGATGAGAATTATCCTGCTTTCCCTGCTTTGTGCTTTCTGAATTACTCTGGGTATGAGAGGAAATGGTGGAAAGGCATATTGAGGTCCTGAGGGCCAATCATGTACAAGAGCATCTCTTGGTGTCTCCCGCAGAGGGGGAACTAGGGAAAAGTAGTTGCTGCACTTGACATTCATGGGAGTGGCAAAGAGGTCACAGGAAGGCTGTCCCCATCTTTGGAAAATTATTTCCGCTACACTGTGATTAAGACCACTTATGAGGCATAAGGATTGCTCTGCTCAGCTTATCAGCTATCACATTGGACTAACCTGGAATGTGGTTGTGATCAGAAAGCACTGGGAAGAAACAGCCCATTGCCGAACTCTTAGGGCTTCTCAGCGAAGGGGGTAAGATCTGGTTCCCCCCTGCTTGTTTATGTACCAAACCACTGACATATTGTCTGAGTGGATCGCAATAGTCCCTAGAGGGAGAGAGTCCTGAAGTGCTTGCAACGCAAGAAGCACTGCTCTCATCTCGAACATTTATATGCAAGTGAGCCTCGTAATCTTGCCATGTACCTTGGACTGTTCTTCCCAGATAATGCCCCCCCCCCATCCTGTCTGGGAAGCATCTGTGGTCACTGTAGCTATTGGCTGAGGTGGAACAAAGGTCTGCCTATTGTCACATGAGTGGAATGCATCCACCATCTCAAGTCATTCTTGCAAGATTCCATTATCCTGATCAGGTGAGACACTGGAAGTTCTTGAAGAGACCATCAGGAGAGCAATAGCCATTCTCATGTGCATTCTGGCAAGAGAAACTAGAGTAATCGTGGAGGCCATTGTTCCTAATAAGCAGAGAATTACTTTTGTTTTCACTTTGTTCAAGGGAAGGATGTGAAAAATTTGATGTCTGAGAGCTACGACCCTTTCTGTTGGAAGACGTGCTATCATCAATGAGCTGTCTAGATCTGCGCCTATGAATGTAATAAGCTGAGAGGGCAACAAGGCAGATTTTTGCAAATTTACCAATTGGTTGCAGATGTCCAGCATTAGATACCTGGCTTGCAGGAGTAGATGCTTGGTGGTGGCAGACAGGAGCCAGTCATCTAGATAGGGAAACACATGGAATCCTAGATGTCTCAGGTGAGCCGTGACTACTACCACACATTTGGTGAACACTCTGGGTGCTGTAGTGAGACCAAAGGGCAGAACTCTGAACTGGTAATGGCTGGCTCCCAGCTGGAAGTGTAAGTACCTTTTCGATGTCCTGTCCATTTTTATGTGGTAGTAAGCATCTTGAAGGTCTATCGAACACATCCAATTGTCTTTCCCTAAAAAGGGAAGTATAGACTGCAGAGTCACCATTCGGAACTTTTTGACAGAATCGTTTAACTTGCTTAGATCTAATATGGGCCTCCAGTCCCCTGTTCTTTTTGGCACTAAAAAGAATCTTGAGTAAGTTCTGAATCCTATTTGGTCTGCAGGGTGGTCTTGGATGATTCTTTTTTGGAGAAACTTTTGGACCTCTATAGTTGCTTGTTCCCTTAGATTAGGTGGAACATATGGGAGTGTTTTGGTCTTTGGGACAGGTAAGCAAAAGGGGATGGTGTTCCCTCTGAATATTATGTTTAGTACCCATTTGTCATTGGTGATATTTAGCCAGGCTTCTGGGTACATTGACAAACTTCCCCTGACTGCCTCCAGAGTAGAGCAGCCAGGCCTCCTTTCAGGAGCGCTGGTAAGGCCTTCCAAGAAATTAATCACGGTCACCTTGGTTTTGCCTCTGGGGTGAAGTCTACCATTTTTACCTCCCGCTCTGCTCCTGGGGAAGGTATCAGCCCATGCATCCTGGAAAAATCTCTGGGATCTTTTGAACCCTCTGCCCTTCTGACCTTTGGGATAAGCTCATGAAGGTATGGAAAAACATACTCCAAAGGCAGAGAGAGTTTTCCCTTCCTGCTCGCATTGGGTTAGAGTGTCTTTTACTTTAGGTCCAAAGAGTGAGGAACCATCAAAGGATGCATTGGTAAAGGTAGAATTGAAGGGCTTTGCAAAATTACACAAGTGCATCCAGGAGTGTCTCCTAAGGGAAACTCCGGAACCCACTGCCCTGCGCCCTCCATCTGCTGCGTAAGATATAAGCCTCATGGAGGAGTTGACAATAGAATTTTAGGTGGACAGCTGGAAGAAGAACTTCTCATTCACCTCCACAGCTACTGAACCTTGTAGAGTATCTCCTAGCTCTTTCAGAAGATCTCTTTGTAGCCTCCTAAAATGGGATATGTAATTCAGCGATCACAGAGAAAGTCACTGAAGGAAAGATACGCTTCCCGTATCTGTCCATTGTCCTCGAATCTTTATTTGGAGGATGAACAGACGAGAAAGTCTCTGCAAGTTCCTTTTTGGTGGCTGCTGCCACCACCATAGCATCTACATGTACTCCCTTTGTTAAGAATTCTTTGCCCAGAGGAGCTGACAAAAACTTGTTTGGCCTCCAAGGGACTGGTTCCAAAGAGTCAGGTGACTCCCACACCTTTCAACTAACTGGATCCATTAGTTCGTCAAAAGGTGGGGACACCCAGGAGGCTGAAAGTTGAGACCCAAAAGGCTTCAGGTACACTGACTCCTCATCAGGAGTGGTCTGCCAGCTGCCTCTCTGCTTAAGGATTTCCAGAATATCTGCGAATGGGATATCATCAAAGGACAACTTTGGGGACCCTTCCAACTCATTGAGGTCAGTGTCTGAAGTAATGGACTCATCTGGGGAGTCAACATGCTTCCTCTTGCAGGTTCTCTTCCGAGGTGGCTCCTCAGAAGAATATTCTGGGGAGGCCTCGGATGAGAGGGGTTCACCCAAAGGGGGAGCCTGAGGCTTTGGGTCTCTGCTGTCTTGAGGAATGGGTGGTGCTGAGACAGTAGCCAGTGCCTTGGGGGGAAGAGTACTGGTAACTCTCTGTGGTGCTGAATAGGAAGACAACACACTCCTCATCAACTCAAAGCCAGCTCCGAAGATCCCCCCAGCTCCAAGGAGACAGAGGGAGGCAATGGAGCCAACGAGACTGGACCTGAGGCTGATGTAGGAGCCGAGCTAACCTGAGCCAATGCTCCAAGGGGTAATCTTGGCACCGAAGATCGGGGCAGAGAATCCCCCCTGGGGCTGACCAGGGACTCCCATCTCCCAGACTCACCGGACAGCGCCAAGAGAGTTGGAGCAGAAGCTGGGTCTGAGGAGATCAAAGGGAGTTCCAGAACTGACAAATCCACAGAAGATGGCACCAAGCACTCTGGCTCCAAAGGACCAGTTTGGCTTGGATAAGGAAGAATAGTGGGCACAGTGGGCTCTGAAACCAAATGGGTAGGAACTGAAAACAATTTAAGCAGCGCCAGTGACTTAAGGAGTCTACATACCACCTGTTCCACATCCTCATCAGATAAACGTCTTGTAGACCTGGAAGATAATGAAGGAGATTGAGACCTATGGAGGATAGGCGATCTCAAGGTCGGAGAAACCGGGGAAATTTCAATGGACCGGCTCTGAGAAGAGGTATCTTGTGGTTCCAAAGGCTTTGGAGCTGAAGAAACAGGCCTGTCAATCATAATGACTTCCAATGGCTCTGAAGACTATGGAGCCGAGGAAGTAGTAGCCTTAGTCATTAAAGGCAGTTTAACTGGTGTCTCCGAATGAGCCGATGCAGATGGAGATTGTCTTTTATATGAGTTACCTTTTTTTGAAGGAGATGACAAAGAAGAGGAAGAGCTATGAATAGCCTCTTCAAAGGAGGGTTTTAAAAGCCCTTTAAGAATCAACTTGTTTCTTCTCTCCTGAAGAACTCTGGCACTAAACGAATGACAGAATGTGCAGTCCTTCTGGAGATGGATAGCACCAAGACAATATACACAAACAATATGTCCATCAGTGATGGACATCTTTTGCGAACATTTCTGACATTTTTTGAAACCCAAAGGCTTATGTTCTCTTTCCTTCTGTTCTTTAGACATATTGATACCAGCAAGGGAAGTTTATTTGACAGGTTAATATATTTAAAGACTTATGCTACAAAAAACAACACCAATAAGAAAAAACTAGGGAAGAAAATTAGAACCTCTAACTTAAATGGCTCTGATTTTCAGACACAAAATTAGAAACAAGATAAGCTAAGCCCTCTAACTAAAACAAACATATAGCTCTTTAATTTAAATGAGCTATAAGGACACAAACTACAACAAGCTCTCTAATTTAAATGAGCTATAAGACACAATAAACAAATAACAATTACTACTACAGGGATACCAAAGCATGTAAAGCAACTGCAAAAGCTGTGCCTAAGGAAAAAATTACCTGTAAAGAGGTAGAAACAGCAAAGAGAAGCCAACAAATGCAATATATTGTTGAAAGAAATATATAAGCAAAATTATTAGATTTTTGACAAGAAATATAAGAAAAAGTTTCACAACTTAGCCATGGCCAAGATGAGCGTATCCAACCTCGTAAAGCAGGAGAAGAGATCTGGGGAATTGCACCACTGCATTGTGGGAAACATTATTGCCACGAGCCAAGTTTGTGATCTTTAGTTAAGTATTCGGCCGAGTCGGAGCCGAGGATCAGCTCCGAACCCATCAGTGTAAGAATGAAGGCGAGATAGGACAACATAACATCTATTAATCCCTGTTGTTATATTGCTTAGGGAGTACACGTCATTGTGTAGGAATCAACACTGTTTTTATCTCCACAGCAGTTTGTCCAAATTGAGATATTCAGAAATGACAGTGATTTACTAGATAATTAACACATTCCATGTACCCAGAGGGGTTTATCTACACCTTATAAAAGCAGGACATGGGGCTATGGAACTTCCACTGTGCTAGGGGAAGACTGCCTTGTTTCCCAAGTGCTGACAAACAAATTACTGATAACATTTTTATTAGGATTACATAGGATAATGTTTGAAATCTTTCATGGTATATATTCTTTAGTACAACTACTGATTTCTATAGTATGTTGAGAAATATTTGCAATGGGTGCTGTGTACCTATGGTATTTCAATAAATTCTGAGACATCTGAAATGCATTTCATGGGGTTTGGGCAGCACACACATTTATGTGTATAGAGTTCTTTATTATTATTCTTCATTATTATTATTATTGTAACATACCTAAATGTTTAGACTGTCTCTGACTTGAATGAGATCTGTAGGTTTTTATTAATCACTCTTTCTCTGCTTATGCTTTCTCTGCTTAGGTATAGATTCTTGCATCTGCTATTACGTGTAATATTCTGCAGTTTATATATTTTTTTTTTATTTGGGGGAAGCATGTGGGATATTACAGTGCTTGTTTAGACTGTTGCTTCTATGACTGCATACTCATAATAGTCTGTAATACCCCCTAGGTATGCTATATTTTTTTCTGCTGTCTATTTTTTCTTCCATCACAACAAAGATATAGCTGCCAAATTAAAATGCAAGATGGGGTTATCCTCATTGAAGCCCTCTTTCTCAGATGATGAGAATGAGGTCATAAGACAGGCTCTCTATCTCCATTGTAGATGGCTGCTTGATATACATGCTCCCAACAAGCCCTCCCATGATTGTGTCTGGTGGCAGGTGGTTGAATAATTGCCAGTGGTTGAACAAAAATATTGAAGGCATCTTCATTACTATAGATGTTCATGATTTATTCAGTAGTATACCACATGACATGAGATTAGAGTGGTTTACTGATTATTTAACATTTAATATGAAAACTATGCAAGAGAAAACTAATACTTTAGCTACTCTTATGGAGCTTGTACTACTGAATAATTATATCTATTATGAAGGCCAGATTTTTTGTCAATCCACAGCAGTGGCAATGGGGGCATCCTGTGGACCTAATATATGCCAACATTATAATGGGCTATAGGGAGGATCATGGGAAGTTACTAGGCTACTGGCCCTGAGGCCCTTATAAGCCTAGCCAAGAGTTTAGTCCATGTTTAGACAAGTCAGCACCCAGAGGCCCTATCCAGCAGGGACACGGGTGGATTCCCAGGAGTGTATTTTCTATTCCCTATCCAATTATCCAGGTTGCGCTTAAAAAGGGGTAAAGAGATACTCTGCTTGACATGGAGAGGGAGTCTATTCCACAGATGGGGGGAGTCTCTGGGACACAAATCTGTTCCACCAACAAGTCTTGTTGATGTCACATACCAGGTTGAGGCTGTACGTGCAGGTTACTCGAGTGGAGCTTGACTTGTGAATATGCAGCAGTCCCATCAAGGCGGGGTCCGAGATCACCTTGTGTGCCAGACAGAGATTACCTCTGAGGAGTCTGTATGAAACTGAGTAGAGGGATATGGCTTTTAGCCTATCTGTGTAAAGTTTCTTTATGCAAGAGACTTTTTCAAGTATATCAAGATATATTCAGGATTCTTGGATGACTTATTTATTTTGTGGTCTGGGCTTGAAGCGCTAATACATGATTTCATGACATACGTAAATTATGCTGCAACATTTTTATAATTTTCTTGTACTATAAGTTATGAGAATATTTCATATCTGGATGTCCAGTTGAGTAAAGACCATCAGAATAATACATTATTTGCTACAATCTTCAGAAAATCCACATTTTCTAATGGGTTTTTACACTTTGATAGTAATCATCCATACCATCAAAAGTGGGCTATTGTGAAGGGACAAGATGGTACATGCTACTAGAATTATTACTACAGAAGAAGATTGTATGGAAGAGTGTGCATATTTGAATGAATTGTTCAAGAATCGAGGTTATCCAGCTAGGCTTATTACCAGCATTAAGAAAGAAGTAATATGTAAAAGAAGGAAAGGTGTTTTCAAGCCCATATTGTCAAATCAATTCACAAACTGTGATGAAGTTCAGTGAGAAATAGATGGGTAAAAAATGCAGTTAATGAGATCTAATAATATTATAACAGATTTGGATCTGTCACCCCTGGGCTTCTGGATACTGGCCAAGACTCTTGCAACCCCTATAGTGCTTTTTTAGGCAGTGTTCCAAAGACCAAATTATCACTGTAACAGCTACAAACAAATGCAATCTGAGGGTCATGCTGCTCAATGCTAGAAGACTAAATCTCAAAATGCACTCACTCGAAACACTCATTAAAATGGAGAACATCAACATTTGTGCTGTAACATAGACCTGGTTCAAGACAGCAGAAAGCACCCCTGCACTACCAGGCTATAACTCATTCCACACCTTTTGTCCCCAGAACTTGGACCGAAGCTCCAAAGGTGGTGGTGTTTCCATATTCATAAAGGATGTGCACACCTCCAGACTGGTAGCACAAAATAACGCATCAGAGATACTTCAGGTGCAGCTAACATTGGGTAAGTCAGTAATTCAGGTCGTAGCCTGCTATAGGTCCCCAACCATGTCCCAAGACTCGCACTCCAATTTCCTAAGCATCGTGGAGAATATTAGGGTCCAACCTAACACTCTGTTACTAGGAGACTTCAACTACCCCCCCATTAACTGGGTAAACTACTCATGTACCAATACACTTACCCAACGTTTCCTGGAGTTCATTAATTCCAGTGCCCAGGACCAGCTCATTCTAAGCCCCACTAGAGGTAGCAACATCCTTGACCTGGTCATTACTAACATGGGCAACCATTGCTCTACACCAATAGTCAGCTCCTCCCTGGTTAGATCTGACCACAAACTAATCACCTTGGAAATCCACCCCCCCCTCCCCTGCAAAGGTAACCACCATGAAAAACTTCTCCAAAGCTAACTTTGGGCTCCTAAAAACAGAAGTGGTTAACTTCACGGTACCCATGCAAATGGAGAATAGTTGCATGACTGCAGAATCATACACTAATGCACTGTACAAACACTTGCACAAATGTATGGATCTCCCCATGCCCAATAGAACCAAGACACTCTCCTCCAAAAAAAGGAAGCCAATCTGCTGGTCCCTTGCCATAAACAAACTCTACAACAGAAGGAGGAAACTGATGCGGAATAAGGTGAAGTCCCAAGACTGGAAAAACTCCCTTATCAGCCTCAACAAAAAGCTGAGATCCCTCATCAAATCCTCTAAAGCTAGCTATGAAAACAGAATTGCAGCAGATAGTAAAGACAACCACAAGGCCTTCTATATTTATGTAAAGAATCTCCAGGGCAATACCCAGATTTGCTCTGAGCTGCTGGACAATGGTACCTCCTATACTGAGCCAACAGATATTGCCAGTATACTGGCCGACAGATTCAGTACCAGATGGGAGAAAGGAAATTCACCCCAGGGATCACGTCAGTTGCCCTGCTAGACGGGTCCACGGAAGTTAATAGTGTGGGAAGAAATAGCCAGGGAATTGTTATGGTTAGGCTTGTATAGGCCCTAGGGCTGATAGCCTAGTACCAACCTATGAACATTATCCCCCCCTCAAAAGGACCAATCACAACACCAGTAAATTGCCAGGCACACAGTATTACTGCTGCACAGGTTAAAACAGCACTGTCCAAGGCCAAGAATACAGCTTCTATGGGACCTGACAATATCCCTGGTTGTGTTCTACATGAACTACAGAGTGAACTGGCACCTCACTTGTGTGCCCTGTTCAGTCACAGCCTCACCTCAGGTTTTGTCCCTACCAAATGGTGCACTGCTACAGTCATCCCTCTCTACAAAAGAGGAGTGACTACAGACCCTGGGAACCAATGCCCCATTAGCCTGATGAGTCTGATATGCAAAGCTATGGAATGCATCATCATGGACCTAATAAACAAGGATATAGGGAATCTCCAAACTCTGGATCCCATGCAGTTTGGTTTTGTGAAGTGTAAATCATGCCTGCTCAACTTGGTCGACTTCTTTGAGTCAGTCACTAGAGCTGTGGATGAAGGCATGGTGGTTCATACAGCCTACCTTGATCTGGCCAAGGCTTTTGATACCATTCCCCACTCAGGAATCATGGAAAAACTCACTAAGCTTGGCATCAACCCCTATATCACTAGGTGGGTTGCAAATTGGCTCACAGATAGAACCCACAGTGTGAAAGTAGCTGACTCCAAGTCAGACTGCCAACTAGTCATGAGTGGAGTCCCACAGGGTTCGGTCCTGGGTCCTCTCCTGTTTGGTATCTACTTCTCTGAAGTCCAGGCCAACACAAAGGGACTCTGGCTGACAAAGTTTGCAGATGATTGCAAGTTGGCAGCTATTATTAACTCCCCAAGTGATCCTGACATCCTACAGAATGGCCTCACTGAGACCAACGACTGGTGTCAGAACCATGGCCTTAAGCTCATTTCCAAAAAATGTGCCGTCATTCCCTTTGGGAAAAACCCGGTTCCCATGAATTACCACATTGATGGTAGTCCACTGAACACAGAAGGCATTATAAAAGATCTGGGAACACAGGTTGACAGCAACCTCTCTTGATCACCACATTGCCACTGTGATCAGAAAGTTGTTCTGTGTGGCACATCTCATTACTAAGGGTTTTGCATCCAGGAAGAAAGAGGTTGTCTCCCTCTATTCTTCCTTCATTAGGCCATTCATCGAGTACAACGCCCCATTTGGCATGTACCTCACTAGACACCTGCAACAACTGCAGAGGCCGCAAAAGTACCTCACAAAGAGGATCCTAGGCTTTAAACACTTGTCCTATATGGACAGACAAAAAACTCCAACTATTCTCTGTATCATATCGCCTACTTAAAGGCAATCTCTGCTTGACTTACAAAGCCATGTCTGACCCAGCTCTGTCAGAAATGCTACATCTAAAGAAATCCCAATCCCTCTACACCACATGCTTCAGAGACCTCAACCTCATTACCACAATTAACAGAACATGCTGGAGGGACAGGTTCATAACCCTGAGACTGCCCATGCTATGCCCATACATGTCAAGCAGAGCACCTCTCTGACCCTCTTCAAGAGAAATCTTCATGAGTGGATGGGAAACAATTCACCTCAGGGATAACTTCAGTGGCTCTACAAGATAGGGGCACATTGAACAAAGGTCAGGTGGCATTATGTCAGGGTAATCCTATGGCTAGGTTAGTAAAGGCCCCAGGGCCATTAGCCTAGTACACACTTATGAACCTATGAATGGTAGTCACTTTGTTATAACATATAACAATGATAGTATGGCAATAAACCATATAATAAATAAGAATTGGTGAATATTTAGACAAGATCAATACATTTACAATACTTTTGGTGCCTGTCCCAAAGTTTTGTATAAAAAAGATAGGAATCTTAAACAAATATTAGAGAATATACCAAAATATATTTCACAGAATGAAGCGTACTTGCATAAATGCGGATTCTGTCCACAGTGGCCTTATATAATGGTGACATCAAGATGTAAAATAAATAATAATAATAATATAATAGTAAAAGGGCACTAAAACTGTCAGATGAAAAGTGTGGTATATGCTGCTATTTGTAAATTGTCAAGCATACTATATTGGGAAGACTGAACATCGTCTGAGATCAAGAATTTATGGACTTCTTTATGACATAAAACCAGCAAAAAATGTCTAATGCTTTATATAAGCACATTTCCCAATAGACGGATCACACTTTTCAGTTTATAATATCGAAGAAGGTGCATGCTGATTTAAAGGGTGGGATGTGGCAAACTGTTTTAAAGCAAAAAGAATTATGTTGGCAAATTTACCTGAATGCTACTGTGTATCCACATTTAAATGATGTAATGTCTATAGCAAGCATTTTAAAGTTGCATGCCAACTACAGCAAAAGAAGATTTTCAATGTGTTTTGCATGATTTAAACTGCTTATAGTTTTAAAGGCAAGTTCTCTTGAAGCGTGTAGTCATGTGACAGTCAGAACTTATAAAAGCATCTTCACATGGTAATTTTAAAATGGATCTGAAAAAGTCTGAATGTTATATACTGCAAACAAAAGTGCTTATCCTTTGTATTTTTAACGGTTTTTAAGAGTATTATTAAATTGTAGGCAATTGTTGCCTTTATAAGTTTTATCATTAAAAAGCTGAACTCTGCTGCAGTTTGGTTTGTTTGTGTATTTGGATATACAGTTTTTTGGTTCTGTGAACTGCACCTTTTTGAACAGGTGCTTAGAAATGTCAGTGCTGTTGAAGGGCTGGGTTGGGTATACCGTATGGTCTAACACAGGGCCACTGACATAATTAAACAGGTTACTGATGGAACAAACGCTGTGGCATGGGAGCAAAGGGTCCTGGTGGTGGTCTGTCTACTGAACCCCACTCACTGAAATGGAGGAGTTTCTGTCACTGTTAAGAGATCCAGGCAGCTCATCAGAGTTTCATGGTGCAGAGCTGGTTGTTGGGCAGAGATGGAGCAGACCCAGAGTATTTCCACTATTGATTCCCCAGGTATGCCATTCAATTATTTATTACATCCAACCTTCACAATTAATAGAAATCTGTATGGTTATAATACTTCTGTCAAATATTGTGTCTAGGTGCAGCCAGGATTGAAGCACAATGACCACCTGCACATGGTATGGGCATATTTTCTGTTCATTACATGCAATTGCTGAATAATAGCATTTGCATCTGTGGTTGAGTTCTTTTGGCCTAGGCATTATATTATGTTTATATTTATTGTTTTTTTGTTTGTTTTCCTTGGTGTATTCACAGGTGAAGTATTGTCTGGCACCAGCTCTGTGGACCTCCCTCCATCTGATGTTAGAGGAACCTATTCCTCTGATGATTATGAACAGACACAGTCTGGAAATGAAGGGGGTATGGCAGACATGGGGACTGTGGCTCTCACATCCTCTCATCACAGTATGTACACAGTCACTATGCCTACACATACCGATGACACAGAACCATTTGAACGGAGAGAGGCTGATGGGAACACAGTTGATCAGGGTAGTGTGGTAACCCCAGTTGCAGACGTGGTGGAATCTCCCTTTAGCCATCGTGAGGGTGAGGTACCACACAGGGGTATTGTTAAAGGTGCTCAAAGAAGATATCCTTACCACCACCACCCCAAGGCTGGTGTGTCAGTAGCTGCCACCCAGCATTTGTTCAGGGCCATCATAGAGGCACTGGCAAGTTACACCAGGTCCTTGGAAGAGATCTTCAGATGGATGTTGTGCATTCTGATGTATGAGACTGCATGAACTCTGTGTCTGTGACTCCTTGGACAGGATGAATGACAGACTGGACTGTGCAGTGCCTGTCCTGGATCATCTGTTGAGACAGCTGCAGCATCCATGAGACCATCCTGATGTTACATCATTAGATGTCAGCCAGTATGGCAATGGACATGTCAGATCCTATTCCCATACTGTTAGCACTTCCAGTGCTACATCGGTGGAGGGATGAGTCCACATCCGGATAGCATCCATGTGGTCATGGCTGTGAACATAATCATGATGACAGCTTACCCAGCAGACATCATTCACATTTGGGTAGCACTCTGACTTCTAGTCAAGGTCATTGAACTAGCAGTGCAACTCCTGACAGAGGCAGTTCAATGGTCAGATGTGTCCACAAAGAACTTGATCTTCAACCATGTCCAGGATGCCAGGGGATAGTGCTGTCACAAATGCTGTGGCTATGTCCCTGCAGACCCACACAAACATTACAACTCACATCGACTATGACACCACACACACACACACACACACACACACACACACACACACACACTGTGCAAATAATGATGACTGTGCCCTGTCCTTAGTACAGTCTATGGCTTAAAGGTGCCCATGTCTGATGCACAAAATGGCAAGATAATGTATGGTTAGTCAAAGGTCTTGTTTTTATTTGGATATGTAATAATTGTTGTTTTGTTTACTGTGAGTACCTTCTGTATTATTGTAATCATTATTAGTAGCAGTAATAGTAGTAGTGCAGGAGAGCGCGCTCAATCACTTGCACAGATGATGCTGAGAGCGCCCTGCCTTCTGGAGGGTTGTCTCACTTGAGCTGATTATATCTAATGCACATAGTGAGTAGGCAATGTATGATTTAGGCAACAATATTTCTTTCTACTCTACAGATGCAAATTTTAATGTGTGTCTTAATTTATTTGCTTACGTTCTGTACTCATAGTTGTATAAATATATTGCTCATCCACCTGATCAGATGATGCTGAGATTGCCCTAACCCCTATATGGTTGTTTACATGGGCTGATTATGTCTGATGCACAGAGTGGCCGTGAAATGAATAGGGAAGAAAAAAGTCTGTGTTTGTATGTATCATCACTGGTGTCTGATTTGCTGGATATATCCGTTATTGTTATGTTATTAATGTATAGGTATTATTGGTTTTTACTTACTGTTTACTTCTGTTTATGTATTGCAGTATTTCTTCATGACAGGTTGATGGCACACCTTTGCTACTGCTCCTGAAAACATCCTAGCCTGGGGGATGTCTGTCTGATGCTCACAGTGGCCAGCCATTGCATGGGTAAACAAACTCTGGTTTGTCTGTTTGCATCAGTGTTACTGTTTGTATCTGCTTAGCTCTTATGTTAATTAAGTGGTGAGTGTATGTGCTATTCACTGCCTCTTAACCAGTGCCATGACATATTGTGCCTACCTCCATCTACTATAGCCATCCCCTGCTGCAGGTTCCTCATCTTTGTCATCTACCACTGTATGTGGTGCTGAGAGCTGTGGTCCTTGTCCTGGGCCACCCCACTGCAACCATTTGTTCCAAGTGTAATGTTAGGTAAGATGAGAAAAACACAGTATTTTGGCACAAGTGACAGGTCATGTTGCAGGACACCTTCAGCTGTATCCAGACAGTAGAACCATGATTTGAGCAGCCCATATACTTGCTCTATGATATTTGGAGTCTGTTCATGTACACTGCTGTATCCTTGCTCAGTGCAGATGTCTGGGATTCTCATAGGAGTCATGAGTCAAGGTTCTATGGTATATACTGTTTCTGTCGTCACTCCTTGCAAGCACAAGTCACAGGTGTGCCATATGTTGGAGTTGTGGAAACTACCTGGGTGACCTACACACATATTATAGATGATACCATCTGCATTACAGACCACCTGACAGTTGCTGGAGTGATAACCTTTTCTATTAGCATAGCTTCTTCCCAGTTTAGCGGGGGGGGGTCCTTTCTTTCAATGTGAGTGAAGTCTATAGCCCCCAGTACATCAGAGAAATGGTATATGGCATAAACATTTTCTGCAGTGCTCTCTCTCTCCTCTGGAGTATGAGGAAATCAGATATGATCCCCCAAATGTTGAAGCATTGCTTTGAAGAACTGGAGGAGTATTCATGTGGCAGACACCTATGAAACCCTGACTGTGTCTCGTGTAGATCACTGAAAAGTCCCTGTAGCTAAAATATGCAAAGGTACACATGCCTTAGTATACACTAGGATGAGCTCTCCAGGATTCCCTTGGGGCCTCAAATAGGGCTGGCAAAGGTATACTGTTTCCTGTATGGTATCTCTGTCCATCCTGTAGTGGTCGAGTTTTTCAATTTTATGTAGCCCATGGTAGATCAAATGAGGTCTAAAAGTCCTACACCTTCAAAGATGATGTTTGGCAGCAGCAGCAGAACAATCCAACACTTGGTGAATGTTGCTTCACAATGATAGGGGCAGCTGATAATGAAGGATCAAGAAGCAACATCGCTATGAACTCTTGACAGCCACATGCCAGTTAACCCTGTTGTAACTTTTCTGACATCTCCTGCTTAAAACCCAGAAAGCCAGAAGGATCATGAGGCCCTGTTTTCATGGTCTGTATTTAAACAGAAAATCAAGATCAAGACAGCTTTTGCCCTTCAACTCCACTGGAGATTGCTGTCTTCCCTGACCCTGCCTTAAGACACCCATGTTGCTCTTTGTCAGGTGTACCATCCCTGTCAAACTTCCCACCACTTAAAAGGGTTGTTATATTCCAAAATGTGTTAGAATTCAGAGCTAAAGTAGGCCTGATGTGTTCTTGTGGGTTTTATACATTGCTTCATTAGCACACAGTATGACTCATTCTAGGATTTGCATATTCATGACAACCTCATTCTGCAGCTGGCTGCTATGTGTACTGCTGTTTCCTGAATTGCAAACTCCATACTCATTACTGCTTGTCGCTTACATGAGCTTAGTGCGACAAGCAAGAATTCATGAATCTCAGCCATAATGTATAGAAACTATTGTCACTATTAGACAGAGGCACAGTAAACTAAACCATAAAAAGGGCACAGTATACTCAAATCAAGGGGTGGCGTAAGCCATACAGAATTGGGCTAGGCTTATAATTGCCCCAGGGCAGATAGCCTAGTATGAACCTATGAACACTGTAACAGCTTTATTCCACTTATCATTACAATACCCCATGTATCCTTTCAGAGATTTCTTCTGTTCATAATTACTATCCTGGGCATACCTCTCAACTTCTTAGTGCAAGAAATCTGAACAAAGCCAAACATAATGGGAGTACAAAGCCTCAAAAATAAGGACAATTTTTAAATATTGCTCTTATAAACTTAGAAAATTGCTAGAATAAAATGTGTTGTGTTAGCATATATTTTCTGAAGCATATGAAATCTGAAACTGAATTAGATCTTATTATTTACATCATTCCTCACTGATTTGCCATAAAACCATAATTTTTATGAGAAACAGAACAAAAATATAAGGCAAAAATCTACACATTCTGCAAAATGTTGGATAGTTGTGAGGTATAATCCCAGGCTGTCCTTAAAGAAGATCCTGAAGGTGAATGAATTCAATCTGCTTGACAAAATAAACAAACTGTCAAGCAAGCAAACACTTAAACAAATAAGTCAGTTGGAATTCACAGTGGAGTCATAGGTGAGATTTGAGTGATGAATGCATCATGAAACACAGTATAAAATAAAGACAGAGTTAGTGAGGTTAAGTAATAAACCATATATAAAGTGAACAGAAAGAAAATATGGAAAATGGAGGATACAAAAGGCAGAGAAATGGTAGTATGAACAGCTAGCATGTAAATTTATTTCAGATATTTTAAGGCTTTTTTCACTGATTTTGGATTTCTAGCCCAACAGATTGGTGCAGAGGTTTAAGATTGAGAAAGATATCCAACAGCCATCATTTGCCTTCTGTGTCGACCACTAACCAGACTGTGCTTCTAGGGTGAATCTGAAATGGGTTCATGTGGACCAGTGCTCTCCCTTGGTTAAAAAAACATGTATATCCCTATCTTAGGGTCTATATGTTCAGATTATTTGGCCTTTCTTCCAGGAGATCCAGTTGGAGACCATATTCTATTTTATTTGCCTTCCTCTGAACAGCCACTTCTTTGCACATGGCCATCATGACGCATGGTCTCCAAAACTGAATACAATGCTAGAGGCAGGAAATCAGCTTTGAATTTACTAATAGTAGTGCATATTGTGCTATATCTTGCATTTTCTCAAGGTACTGACATACCTTAACACACCATCTGGAGTGCTGATGAATTATAGATGCTGTCTTCTGAAAAGGCACATTACTAGGTCTTCAAAATCATTAGACCATTTTTGAGAAAGTTGCCTGTACAGTTAAATCCTTAAATATCTCAGCAATGGCTTACTCATTGTGTTAGAATCCATCAGGATTTCACGAATAGTCCCTTTTACATTCTGTCAGTCAGCACTGGCTTCTGTCACTGTCCAGATTTACACAAGTGTAATGTAGGAGGATGAAGTAATAGCCTCCATCTTCAGACCTCCTTGCTGCTTAGAATTGCTTGTTGCTTGACACTGCTTCACTTCATGAGTAGTTTTACCAGTTTTCTGATAAGATTTTCCACAGTCAAAGTATTTGGCCTTGTTTTTTTTTTAATATTTGGCCTTGTTATACTCCTATTTCTCAGTTTCAGATATCATTATTACAGTCTTAGGTTTTGTTTTGTTAGAAGTTTACTGAGGTCACTGGTACCTCATCCATTCAATTCTTTTGAATTGCTGTTTCTAACTGTGTAGTCTTTCTTAAATAATGTCCAGGGATTAGACTCAGAAGCAAAATTCCGATAACAGTCATCATTATTATTATTATATATGTGTGTGAATGAGAGGGAGGATAGAAGAATGGTGAGGATGCAAGGAGTAGAGGTGGTGAAGGTGGATGAGTTTAAATACTTGGGATCAATAGTTCAGAGTAATGGTGAGTGTGGAAGAGAGGTGAAGAAGAGAGTACTGGCAGGATGGAGTGGGTGGAGAAGAGTGTCAGGAGTGATTTGTGACAGACGAGTACCAGTAAGAGTGAAAGGGAAGGTCTACAAGAGGGTAGTGAGACCAGCTATGTTATATGGGTTGGAGACAGTGGCACTGACAAAAAGGCAGGAGTCAGAGCTTGACGTGGCAGAGTTGAAGATGTTAAGATTTGCACTGGGCATGACGAGGGTGGACAGGATTAGGAACAAGTCTATTAGAGGGTCAGCCCAGGTTGGAAGGTTTGGAGACAAAGCCAGAGAGGCAAGATTACGTTGGTTTGGACATGTGCCGAGGAGGGATGCTGAGTATATTGGGAAAAAGATGCTAAGGATGAAGCTGCCAGGTAACAGGAAAATAGGAAGACCTAAGATAAGGTTTATGGATGTGGTGAGAGAGGACATGCAGGTGGTTGGTGTGACAGAGCAAGATGCAGAGGACAGGAAGAAATGGAAACAGATGATCCACTGTGGCAACCCCTAACGGGAACAGCCGAAAGAAGATGATGATTATTATTATTATTAATAATAGTAGTAGTCATTATATTATTAGTAGTAGCAGTAGTCATAATAGTCATAGTAGCAGTAATAGTCAAAATGGTAGTGGTAGTCACAGTAGTACTAGTGATAGTAGTAGCAGCAGTAGTCAAAGTAGTTGTAGTACTAGCAGTAGTAGTGGCAGTGATAGTAGAAGTTGTAATAGTGGTAGTAGCAGTACTAGAAAGTAGTAGTAGTAGAAATGCTAGTAGTTGTAGTGGCAGTAGTAGCAGAAGTACTAGTAGTAGTAGTAGCAGTAGTAGTAGAAGTACTAGCAGTAGTAGTGTCAGTAGTAGTGGTAGTAGTAGTAGAAACACTAGTAGTAGTAGTAACAGTAACAGTAGTAATACAAGTAGTACTACCTGTAGTATTATAGTCCCCCTTTATATCCAATATACATTATTAATTTGATTAACCACAACTGGGTAAGGTCCATTTACAGAAAAGTCTGGTGAGATAAGCTTCAAAAGAATTCTGAAAACATTCAGTACAGAAAACAGTCAGATACATTCATCTAACCATACAAGAAGTAGAGTAAGAGCATGTTAAGTACTGCCTACAGAGACAATATAACATTTTTGCAACATACACATTTGTGTAATACCTTTACAAGATTATGGGATTTATATAGGTCAGCTTAATAAACATTAAGTATATACATGATTCCTTATCAACAGATGAAAATGACAGTGAAAACCCCATAGCAAATAAAATTTTTGAACTAATCATTATAGTACACTGACATTAGAAATCATTTCACAACAGCAGTTTATATGCAAACGAAAAAAAAATATTAATTGCAGGCATTTTG
This sequence comes from Protopterus annectens, assembly GCF_019279795.1. Classification (NCBI taxonomy): domain Eukaryota; kingdom Metazoa; phylum Chordata; order Ceratodontiformes; family Protopteridae; genus Protopterus; species Protopterus annectens. The sequence continues at coordinate 1,191,745,695 of NC_056727.1, forward strand.
GGAGGGAAGCAGAAACAAGCAACAACAGGGGAGAGGGTGAAAGATTCATGTTTTAATTGTTAAGGACTGTATTTGTGATCCTTAGAATTACAAAGTCAGCAGACTGATAGCAGGGAAGTATATACTGCATCAGTTCGGGATACATCAAAGTATTCCCCCATTCCTAGGACAGTGACCTCAGAGGCATTACATATAGTTAGTAGGCTCGAGAGAGAGAGATATAAAGGGTGGGCTGCCCCCTGAAAAACTACTTTAACAATATAAGAGTTTATTTCAAGTTTTATTATTGGAGTTGAAGTCTATTTCTTGCTTTTCTGAGGCTCATAATAGAAACCCTTGAACTTGTAATAGGAAGCCATTGCAGAAGACATAGGAAAACATTATAGCTAGTTTTCTGGATGTTGAATGACTAATGAAGGGATATTATAACTTACAAACTGTGTTCGAGGAGCAGCTAAACATGGGGAAAAATGTCAAAGGCTTAATAGTTCTCAATGGGCCCAGTGACAGTGCTATATTACTTGTAGAGATGCATGTCCTGCAGATGGTCTAAGGGCCAGGGAAAATAATAGGGCCAAACCATCATAGCCAGTGCATTCTGCTGGTATCTGCAGTTCTGTGGAGGTTAGTCTGTGCCAGATATGCAGGTCCTCAGTGGAAAGGGCACATGAACTTAACCTAGTACTAAGAAGGTCTCCAAGAGAGTGTGCTTCTGCTAAATTTCCCACAAATTCAAGGCAGCAAAAGAAAATATTCTTCATGAAAACCTATGATGTAAATACATATGTTTATTTTTTTGCACATGTATAAAGACCTGCATATGTTATATTTTTTATGTATGTAGCCTGCATACTCTTACTGTATATTACTGTTGTTATTTGCCATGTAAAGCTTGCATAGTTTATTCTTATTGTTATTTATCATGTGAAGGTTTTCTCCCCAGGCTTTCACTGAAGTGGTCCTCATCTATAATAAAATATCTACTTACCCATAGCCTTTATGGGATGCAACACTAGAGTCTTGGATTTGGCCCAAAAGTCACAATATATATTTTATTTATACTCTGAGCAAGTCAGTTCTTTGGTTACTCTTGCATATTTTCTAGTGGGGCTTCTTTTTCTAGCACTGGAAAGAAAAAGTGTACATTGTAACAGTAGAATTGTACATTATCCCTGTGCACCATCAGGGTTACAGCACATTTTGCATCTAACTTGACTTTTTCCAAGGGTCTTAAACAGGTACTGCACTTTGGATACTGTACTGTGTAAGCATTTAGTGTGCATATGGTGTATGCTAACATGGAAGTACACTTGAGTGAGGTACTCACCACAGCAAAAGACTCACCACAGCAAAAGACTTTCAAAGGAGAAAGTCATCTTCATCTGTGCAACATAGTCCTCTGCTTCATCTTTCCCCAAATTAATACCTTTTTTTAAATCCACCTTTTCTTCTAAAGACCACTTTCTTCCTTGTCCTGTACTGGAAGTCATCATTTATCTCATATTTTCCTCTATTGTGGCTCCTCTGCAAGATATAATTTTGGAGAGAATACTTTCAGCTTTTATATTAACAATTTCTGTAGTAAGTGGAATATTGTGTTTCACTCACTGAAGAAATGAAGATGATGCCTGCAGTCCTTTTGTGTTCCATCGTTGTGAGATCAATATTGTATGTGGTCAGCATAAGGCCACCATTTATCGGAACCAAGAGAGAAGGTGGTGACTACTACAAATGTGTCAAATTTCAGTGCTTCTCACAGTGAATTGTTTAATTCATATATAAGGATTTGCCACACTGAAGACTTCTTCCTGAAAGATTGACTCATAACAAATACCTGTCATAGCACTTGTTTTCCAAAAATATCATTACATTTAGTTAACATTCCAATAAATATCCTAACTCCCAATAAATATCCTAACTCCCTACTGATGTACTCTTACAAGTCTCAACTGTTTTCTAGTAATTGTACTACTAGGGGAACTTTCCATAAACTATGCATTTATGTTATGAGTTTGTTAAACACAATAGTGTAAAAAGTGTAACTGGAAATGAATGATCACTCCAAAAAAAAAAAATCGGTCTGATTTCTCTGTCATATACACACACACACACACACACACAGGCACGCACACACTCACTCACGCGCACACACACACACACACACACACACACACACACACACACACACACACACACACACACACACTCACGCGCACACAAATATATATATATATATATATATATATATATATATATATATATATATATGTGTGTGTGTGTGTATATATTTACATACACCATTCATCCATCCACAACCCCCTTTTCCCATTTTTGCACATGAGATCAGGGTGTCATTTCAACAGTGGTGATCATCTAGAGCCAGGATTTATACCATTGGGTGGCTAGCCCTGCTGCAGAAGTTCTTCTACATCTCACACTCGGATACATGGCCAATTTAGAGTGTCCAGTCCATCTACTGCATGTCTTTGGAATGTGAGAGGAAACCAACGCAAATACAGGGAGGGCATGCAGACGCCACAAAGAATGTACACCAGGCAAGAATCAAATTGAGGAACCACTTGCTGTAAGGTGATACACACACACACACACACACACACACACACATACATATACAAATCTATATATATATATATATATATATATATATATATATATATATATATAAAGAGAGAGACATATTTGTGTGTGTATGTGCACATTACTGAGGGAGAGCCAGGGGAGTCTGTATTGAATCAGTGTAGGAAGTGTGTCACTAACTGTGTTCGTAGATGAGTAACACACCCCCTGCACTGTCCAAGTGCCTGATAGCAATAAATTCAATCTTATAATTTTTCTTTTTTTTTTAAAGTTTGCGTAGCATGGTGTGCAGCAATTCACATGTGCCAGACATCTTCACATGTGCCAGACATCTAAAAATAGAAACCATATGCATTTAATTTATGATTCAAAGGTCAGGTTTAAGCATAGCTGAGTGGGTTTGCACACAGTGGCACGGTGCTTAGCAGTGCTCAAACATAGCTGAGCGGTATATGTAAAAGTATAGTAGCATTCTACATATCCACATAGTCAAGTGAATAGAGTTACGGCCTCTTGCACAGTAGGTGCAGGTTTTGAATATATGAAAGGAAAATTAAGAAATCTTCGCAAGATAAAGTATGCTAATTATTTTTAAATTATGATCTGCTGCATTCAGCTAAGCTCTGCTAAGCCTTACTAAGCCATGAAAAGCACTGCTTAAACAATCTCTGTTTGACCACCACTTGGAAGTGCTTGGTGCCACTTGGCTGCACTTAGCTGGTTTGCTGACTGCTAAGCATTGCCAGTTTTAAGCACTGCTCAGTTAAGTTAGTTTGTGCAGTGTTAAGATATGCTCAACATTTTTAAAATGACCCAGTGGTGTGTAAGGGTAAGAAAGGCTATATTAAGTGCAACAGGTGGGAATACAGCATAACCAGTTGGAGTTTGAACTGTGCAGGAACTATGACAGTTGTTGGAGTGGTGCACACTTCCGGGCACAACGGTGGGGCATTCTTGAGTCCAGGGTCATGGTTGGACTCCTAGTGAAAGACCATGAACACTGGCTGTTGCAGGGCCAGTTCCAGGGATCAGAGTACAAGGCGGAGGCCTGGGACTCCTGGCACGGGATCTCACCAGTGCTACAGGTATCCCCTGCACAGGTGAGCAGGTCCATCACCACTGTGATGATCTGAAGCATCAGAATGGGAAACTTCTGGACACCTAGGTCCAGGATGCTTGGGATGAGAATGCCCCATATGTTTGTAAGTACTATCAACATTATTTTGTCACTACCTAATCTGAATGTGTCATAGACAGGTAAGCATAATGGTGTGCTTCCCTCCCAAAAGTTGCAGAGGAGAGAGCTCACAGCCTAGAGGCCCATGCAGGACACCTGGCCAGGTTGTGCTGTGAGTGTGGTGAATACAGATTAATTTGCAATCTATAGTCAAATACGCAAGATAGAGTAATTAATTCACTGCCAGTAGGTGCATACAGTACAGATATGGGTATTGTAATGAATGTGGACATAGGCGTGTACTGCAATAACTGACTACTGCCAACTATAGTGCAATAAACAGGGAAGATTAAAGCATTAACATTGATAATGTTAATAAAATAAAGTTTTTACTGCAATAATTGTCGAATTACAGCTGTATTGCAACACCTGCATTATATCAACTGTTGTGCAATAAAGATTCAAAAATATAACAATAACTGCATGACGGTGCACCTAATAAAGCTGTATTGTGCAATATGTGTGTAAGAAGGGCTGTTGTTCATGAAATCAAGTATGACATCTTCTCTGAAATAAAAACACAAAGAATACCACTAAGTGACTCAAGGTATAGCTAACAAAGAGTGTTATGCTAAAATGTAGATTTAGAACTGTACTACACGATATATGCATTATGACATTTGTTCTGCACTAACATCTAAAGCAATTCCAGGATCACCCAAGGTATATTGTGTATATCATGATTGTATTGTGTTAACCATTGCATTTCAGCTGTATACATTCCTGCTCCATGGGACAGTGCTGCAGGCAAGTATGAAACTGTACTAGCTGTACACTGCAAATATACTATCTGCAACTGTATATGGGTCAGGTAGCCAACACAAAAATGCTGATATGGTTTGTACACGTCACAGATAATTCCACCCACTAAAAGTTTATTGTGCACAACTGCATTCTATGTATTAATGTACAGTTTACCTAGTATCTCTGTCATATTTCATGAGTGTGTGTTCAGCTGCCACTGCAGTCTTGTATAAAACTATACTAATATTACCAGGTCATATTTTCTTTCCAGGTGAGCTCGAGGCAAATATCAGTTAGTCAGTGTCTTAGTAGCTCAGTATGTTAAAGGCTGTGTCTGATGTACATTTTGTCACACACAGACCAGGGTTTGAATCCAGTGACAAGTACTAATAAATATTACTGAATCAGTTATACATTAACAGATGTTCTCCCCATAGGAATTGCAGGTAAATGGGTGCAGTACCCCATAGGGTTAATAATTTGTGTGCTCAGATGTAACAGACTGTTAACAGCATTGATCAGGAATGTGATAAGACATCATAAAATAAAGGCAGCAAGTAAAATAGTAATAAAAGATAATACAATATATAAAATGTGTAATCTTGGTATGGCTGTATGCCTGGTGTGTCTGTGAATGTTTGCTGATGGTCTAACCCCATGCTTGCCAAGGAAGGCATGATAGTTGTTTACTCTCTGTACTGTACACACTACATGTCTCTCAAGTGTCACACTGTCAGTGACTGTAATCACTGTTGCCTAATCCCTCTGTCACAGATTTATCATCAACATGATTTTGTCAATAGCACAGTCGCACTACATCAGTCCACAGTAACCCTTGGTAGTTATACCTGGCATGTAATATTCCTCTGTAGTTGTGTACCTGTAGATGTTACTGCTTGGCCCATACTGTCCTATGCGGATAGCTTGAGAAGTATGTACATGCTACAGCAGCTATAGGGCACTGTTATACATAAAGGAAGGACAGTCCTATAGAGTATATAACAGTACTGTTGCAAATTATATAGCCTATGCCAGTATTAATGGACTGTATTTCTCTATTCCCCCACCCTTATCTTCATCATAATTTAATATTGTTACACATTGGTTTTGGTTTACTATTAACATATGTTCTTTAAATGTTATGTTGGACCTTCTGTTTTATTATTGTTATATTACAATGGTTGCATACTAACATATCTTGTTGAATTATCTATGTTGTTGGCCTTATGCCATAACTATTACTGTCATGCTGTTACTATACTGACTGTTATCTTCCTTATTGTTGTGTTCCATATACTATACATTGTTATATTACTGGGTTGTTTGTAATGTCCTGGCATGCTGTTATAACTAACTAAATGTTTTGTTCATTACTAACCTATACACATTGAAATACATCAACACCACAGCTTGACTGGGTAGGCTGGTGATCCACCTACCCTATCTCAGCTAACTGTGGCACCAGTTCCCAGTACATCTGGGACCCAAGCAGGTGGTGCTTCCCTCCTCTTGCCCTGCACCATCTATGGGTGGAGCCGCCTTAGGGGACAGGGTCCATCCCCTGTCCGGGAATGTGGGTGAAGTGGTGGCTGTCACCCAGGATGAGCTACCAGTGACGGTGTGCAGGACAGTTCATCATGGGTATGAGCAGCACCTGTGCTGGATTAAGGACAGACTTGCCAATCTGGAGGGGCCTGGTGGCACAACCACCTTCAGGGCAGTGAAGGAGCAGTATTGATTGCCCATGGGTGGAGAGCTCAGTCATACTGCTGCCATCTGGGGGCACATGCACATCTGATTCCACAACACCCACCCCATCTGAAGTGTTTACCCCCCTCATGTGTCACACACCACCCCTGTATGCTGTCTTGTCTGTCTGCAAATGCAACCTCTCCTACCCAACTTACCTCCCCACATGTACCTTTATCCCTTCCCCAACATACTACTCTCTCCTTAAAAAAAGAAAGAGCTCCTGTCCCACAAAACATATTGCCCCATGCATAGCTCTCCATGTTGCACATATGTGCACTGGACACAACAAATTATTACATTAATTAATTAACACATTTATGTTGCCCTCATCCATCTCTCTGGGGTGTGAGGCTCCAAATTCTGTAAAATCTGCACAGCTGTTGCTGTAGAAAAATGGAAAACTATGGTCCTTTCCTACACCCTTCCTGCACAACCCTACCTGCCTTTCAATATGGTTTTCCCCCTGTTTGCCACCATTTCACCACTTTACTAGCACCCCCTTTTTCATTTTTAGCATGGGTTTAAGCAGAGCTAAGCAGCATGCCTCGCAAACCCACCCAAACCTGCTAAAAACTGCTTAATCATCTTATGTGTTTCTCACATCTGCAAAATAATCTCCCCTGCCACATCTCAAACCTAGGGCCCTGTCAACAACAGCATAGTGTATTAACCTATTAGGCCACTCAGCTCTGAATTAAAGCAAGTGTTTCCATCAACATATACAGATTGCCACTGACACACTGCAAGTACATATAATGGGAAAAATGGGAGTGTACTTGCACCAGTACACATACAAATAAATAATATAATAGATGTACATGAGGCCTGTGATAGCAGGTATATCTGTCAAATGTATAGACTGATGCAGAATGTCCACAGTTTTGTCCCCTAGTTTTAGCGCGGTTTTCACAAAAAACATAAGTGTCTGGTAAAGTACTGGCAAGTCATGAAAGACTGAGGTTAGAAAATCATGACAGACATCTGACTGTCACACTTCATATCCTTCAGAAAACACATGCTAATGCAAATCTTGTCTCTCAGACTGTATGCATGCACATATATCTTGCAAATACACCTGCTGCAACATTTACTCAGTAGCTTGGTCTATTAAATGCCTTGCAAACAGTACATTTTGCCACCCACAGTACTGCATTTGAATCTAGTGTGTTGCACTTCAATTACATTCTTGTGAATACATCAAATAATGACTGAGTTATGCAACTTTAACCAAAACAGGTTGCTGCTACTGAATTAACTGCTACTCATGTTTGCAAGTCAAAGGCCTGTAGGTAGGGACACACTGCACATATTCATATAGTCTACCTATACGTCACCTACTACTCTCTCTTTTTGGCGCTGTTACATAACAGATGAAACTTAAGTGCATGCCTCAACTGAACTGTTATGGGTACCCTCACCCTGGCTCTGCTGTAATGAGAGAGCTGACACTGCTCCCTCAGTGACACATACACCTTGCTGTCCTCCAAAGTGTTCACACTCTCCCATATGTGTCCTAGGCTGCAGCAGCCGCTGTAGCCTGCAACATATGTAGCTGCATGTTAAGCTACCTGCTACAGACCTACCATACTGCACAACCCCTAGAACAAGGGATCCAGACAGCACCCATATATAAAGGGGGCAAAGGTCTAGCAACAGGGACATGTTTCAGAGTTTGCCCCTACAAACATAGTGAGCTGATAGACTAGCAGGTACTGCAGCAGCATGCATATTCTGATGGGTATGATGTCTGACACTCACATGTCTCTTCTCCCTTACTGACCTCAACCCACAATGTTTAACACTGAACTGTCAGATAATCACACTGTCATTTACCAATGGCCAAACATAGCATACAAAACTGTGGACATACTTCATAAAATCTCAACAGTGGACAGTATTTGTACCTACCCTCTGTGATGCTTTAGTCTGCACACCTCACTAATGTCCATCTCAAAGACTAAGAAAGGAGCCAAGGCCTACATGAAGGCATGAAATATTGCTCTGTGGCACCATGTCATTGGCTAATGACAGTGCAATCCAGCTGTGATGGATGCAATTAGCAAGTCTGAGCCACAGACTGGTGCACAGGCAATTGCCTGTTAATGAATATAACCTACAAAAGTCAAGCAACTGCCTATGGAAAACAGCTCTGTAAGTTGCTTTACCAAGACAGAGTATGAGGTAGCAAGCTGTTTTCAAGAGGATGTGTTCACATACGGATTACGTCAGTCTACCTGGAATGTCATACATGTCCCCATAAAATGGGACGCAGATGGGAAGATGCAGTTATGGAGAATATGGATTACAACAATAGGCTTGTAGTATATCTCTGGGAGTGACATGTGGGTGATACTCTGCTGTCCATCAGCTACAGACATGCCTCTCAACTGTGCTAGCTGTGAATGAAATCACAGCTTTGGCCCTCTCAGTCTCTCCTACAATGGTTGGCTCCTGTACAGAAGCTACTGGATTGTGAGTTACACATTTTGTCAATACATAAGGGTGGACATAGCTGTCATTCACATGATGTACTCTCATTCAACTCGACTCAGGCTGTGAATGTCACACAGGAATAGTTCAGACATTGTAAAGGTGTCCCTGACTGTTCCTGATGTACTCTGGCTAAGTCACTGTTTTGTTGACAATCATATTGACAATCATATCTCATCGCTTGACAGCTATGGCTAACATACCTGACAAGCCCTTACAGCATGAATTCGGGTCATAGCCATTATTAGTGGGGGACACAGGCCCAACTTCAGTGACAGGGTGTACACATTGGTCATACAGAGTAAGAATATGAATAGAGTAACAGATATTACCGTAGTATACGTTTTTCCTGAGGGTTCTGGTGTGTGACAGCCAGATTCTCTATATTCTGACAACAACCATCAATTATTGGCCAACTGTTGTCCAGACATCTACATGTTTGTGCCAACAAGACCACATACACATTCCACAAACATCTGTGTACTGGACAGATATGACCCCCACAGGAAAGATATACTACAACAGGTTTGCATTGCTGTCTGTCATTGTGGCACATTGGTGTTGCTGGACTGTCCCCATATACTTGTAATAACACACACCTATTTGTCTGACAGTGGCTGTATGTCATAGTAGTGGGACTTTGCCCATAGGAGACGCACTACAGTAGATGACATTGATGGGTGTGGAGACATATAGCAGACTCTGTCATGGCACACAGGGATATAACTGGTATTGCTACTATCTTGGTGATAGCCACATACATAGTGTATTGATAGACTGAGTATGACGAGGGAGGTAGCAGTAGATAATGCAGGGTCTGTACATAGTGGATAGCCATTAATCTGGTCCTGTGATGGGTTTCCCTCTTGATCTCTTTTAGGACATATGTATCGAAGGAGGCACCCACCATTTTCAGATGCTGAAAACAATGTTATCCTGGATGGTCTTAGAATGCATCATAACATTCTGCTGTTCAGGAGTCACCAGCATCATGAACAACATGCAGCACTGTGGACTGACCTTCTCACAGCAGTCAACCAAATAAGGCTACAGCACAGAACCTATGAGCAGGTCCAACACCAGGCAACAGATATGGTCAATGCTGCATGGCAAAGGGCTGCTGCTATGGCTAGGCACCATGCTGCCACTGGTGGGGGGCCTGCAGCAGAATGACCACACTCAGTCACAGAGATATTCCTGGCAAACCTGGGTGCATCCACTGACTCCCAACTATCCATAACCCCATACATCATGGAGGTGAATGCCACACCATCCACATCACAGGAGCATCCAGGTAGGCTCCCTGTATTGTTCATCATTGCAATACTGTCTCAGTCATTGTGGCAGCCTCTGCATACCAGTACACAGGTGTCAGGTTTATCTGCTTTGGGGGGGGGGTTGATTTTAACACAGTTGTGCATACATACTCAGAATGTCAGCAATGTAGGCAGTATCACATTAGCTACTGTACATGTTGATATATACACATATTACCCTGTAACAATGTCGCTTTTGGAATTGCTGACAATATCTCTCCTTCACATTTCCATAGGTACGTCAGATGTGGCTGGAGTCCAATGTCCTATACTTGGTAAGTGTGAGACTGTTGTCTTACGGATCGTTTATATCCTAAGAATGTTAAGGGCTGCCATTTTGCCCTGGGCACAACTATTATACTTAGCCAGAGTACAATACTTGTATCTTACATTTCTGTGGGGGTTAACTGAAGTGCATTGAATGGGTAATCACAGTTGTGCATTTGCAGGAGCAGTAACATATTTGCAGTTATTTTTGTGAAGGTCTATGCAGTCTGCTATACAGGAGGCAATCACTTGCAGATGCCGGTTTACACACAATATGGAGATGGTATATACTGAGGCAGTGATACTATAACTGGCGTAGTATGCTCAAGACAGATGCACTGTGTTTTAGGTGTAGGTCTATCAGCTACACTGATATATTGCTTATCTCACAGGTGTATAGTACTGGCAACATTAATCGGTCGTAGCTGCAGTGCATGTTATAGGGGCCTGCCTTGTCTGTGTATGTTGTAGTCTGTGTGTTGTGTATGGGATCTGAAATAAGATGTGGTATGTGTAATACAGTTGTGGCTCCTCAGCAGTATGTGTGTGGATTACCATACATAATAGTGCAGGTAGTAATGTACTTACTTTGTCTTCCTCCTCACAGGTGAACTTGGGGTTTGGAGTCTGCCCCCTCACAACCTGACGTCAGTGTCTCATTGGACTCTGAAAATGATAGTGGCCATACTGAGGCACAGGTGGGGTTGTTGGGGGCTGAATCTGTCCCATGGGTTGACATACCACTTCCTCCCCCATTGTCCCTGCACACAGTCAGTATGCCCACACATACCCAGTCCCCTGAAGCCAACAGATATCGGACAGCCAGAGTGTGGCGACATTGAACAGGAGGGTGTGGCAACTATGGCATCAGTGAATGTAGTCACTGACCATAGCCAGACAGCTGATGAGGTCCCACACAGGCAGATTGACAGGGGTGCTCAAAGGAGGACTGCTGCCCATCCACCACCTGGCTCAAGTATCACATCATGGGTCACTCAACGCATGTTTTGGTCCATCATGGAGGCACAGGCATATTCCAAACCAAACACCAGATAGATGCTCAGGATTATGAATGCAGCACAGTCTGACATCCATGACTCCCTCCACCACATTGATGATGCCATGGATCGTTTCACTGATGTAGTGGGCAGATGGTGGGATGAGACATGTTGTCTGTGCTGGAACATCTGGTTGGAGTCAGGCATCGGACACGTGGACATAGGTCAGCAACACCATCAACTGAGAGTCCACGTGACCATGCACACTCACGCTCCTGTAGTGGCAGTACCTCCAGCACTACAGAACGGAGAATGCTGTCCACACCATGATGTGGTAGACCATGGGCTTGTGATCCTGGGTGGTCCCATAGAGGAAAGGGGCTCAGCAGACACCAGTCACCATCAGCTACTAGCACTGCATCTGACCCCTTGCATGGTGGTGCTAGTTCCACTCCTGGCAGAGCCAGTTCCTGTGTTCATGGCCGGAGATGGTGAACTGTTCACTCTGCCATGTATGGTCCACAGCAGTCCAACATACACACATGTAGAGCTAGCACTGGGCTTGACTGTGTACATGCACACACTTGAACATCACTGTCACATGCAAGTCACCAACAGACACACACAGCACCTCTCCATGGCCCAGCTAAGCAGCACCCCTTCCAGACTCGCACACATGATGTCAACTGTTTGGCACAGCATAGGCTATCTGGAGACCCCCAAACCACACCCTGTGCATATGATGATACCTGTGCCACATCCCTGCCATCCATACCATCAATGCAGGGACATAAAAATATGTGTCTGATACACAGGGTGACTATAATACATTACATGTAGTTTTGCAGTGCTGTAGTGTTATGCCGTGACAGGTGCTGTATGCTGGCATGTGTCACGAGTACACATCAAACTTTGTTTACCTTTGTTGCATGATGTTAGATTGGCTGTAGTGTTGCAGAATGACATGTGTCTCACAGAACTGTGTATGTTTCTGTTCCAGGAGTCTGAGTGGCTAAGCTATGGAGACTTGATGGCAATACAGGGGAACATGATGGCATGGCAGCACTGCAGACCTATGACATCAGCAAGGTACTGCTGTTTACATGCTTGGTTGCCTAGGTGTATGTTTGAGAACAGTGTGTCAGGGACAATGGGGGCAAGTCAGCGTGATCATGCATGCATACCCTGTGACAAGGCCTGCTACCCTTGTTACGTGTCACCTGGGTGTTCTGTACATACAAATGTAGGTGGTGGAAGATAGCATTTATGCCTAGGTAGATGTGGGCTATTTAGGGCCTGCAGCTACTGACAGGGCAGTAAAATTCATGAAAATTGCATACCCATATGGCCATATATGTACTGCTGTATGGGAATATATTTGTACACTCACACACATAGAGTTGCTTATATTGAGATTAGAGATTGAGAACACATCTGACACAGATATCCTTCAGAAGGGCCTCACAGAAATGGATAACTGGTGCCAGAGCCATGGCCTAAAGTTAAATGCCAAGAAATGCATAGTCATACCCTTCGGGAAAAACAAGGTTACCCCTAGCTACCATATAGGTGGCAATCCACTGAGCACAGAAGAAGTCATCAGGGATCTGGGGACCCAGGTTGACAGTAGCCTTGACACTCATGTTGCTAAAGTAGTTAGGAAAACCTTCTACATTGCCCACCTGATCATGAAGGGATTCACATCTAGATCAAGGGAGGTCAATCGCCCCCCTGTACTCATCACTCATTAGACCTATGATTGAGTACAATGCCCCATTCGGAATGTATCTGACCAGACACCTGCAGCAGCTGGAAAGGCCCCAAAAGTTCCTCACCAAAAGGATAAAGGGTCTCAAAAATATGTCTTATGCTGCCCGACTGAAAGAACTCCAGCTCTATTCAGTCTCATACCGCTTGCTCAGAGGTGACCTGTGCCTGACATATAAGGCCATGTCAAACCCTGATTTGATGAATATGCTTCACCTCAAAAATCTAGATCCTCAGAACCACAAGGGGGAGACTTAAACCTTGACACGGTTATTAATAGAACATGCTGGAGGGACAGATTCATCACCCAGAGACTCCCTATGCTGTGGAACAAAATCCCGGTACATGTGAGGCAGAGCACCTCGCTGGCCTTGTTCAAGAGGAATCTTGACCAATGGATGGGGGATCGCAGATATACCCCAGGGATTACTTCAGTGTCACTGCTTGACAGAGGCACAGCAAAATAATAGGCATAGTTTTATTCAAACTAAAGGGGTGGCGAAAGCCAAATAACTATGGGCAGATAGCCTAGTATGAACCTATGAACCTATGAACCTATGATTAAAACACCTACCTATCTATTAGTATTCACTAGAGCATTATGTACTTATTGCATGCTCCACAGAGCTTATCTATTTTGAGATTGTCCGTCAGTGCTGTTAAGGTGGATGACATCAGCAGGCCTTGTAATGGAGGCCAATGGGGAGGCTGGCAGGTAGTCACAGGGCCTTAAAATGTATAACCATTGCACAAAGATAGGCAGGACAGTCATGTGTACACTGCTACCACACACACACACACTTGCCTGTTGTGAGATTAGAAGCCCTACCTATCTATTAATATACACTAGATCACTGTGTATTTATTGCATGTGCCATGGAGTGTATCTGTTACGTGTTTGTCAGCCATTGTTGTTAAGGTGGATGATATCAGCAGGCCTTGTAAAGGAGGCCAATGTTGAGGACACTTTTCACAGGGTCACAAACTGATTGACCATTACACAGACATAGGCCACATGGGTATTTCTGTGCTGCTGTAAGGGAAATATCTACACACACACACACACACACACACACACACACACACACACACACACACACGGTGGCTGATATGAAATTAGAACCACTAAATACCTATTATTACACACTATAGCCCGCAGTACTTTTTGCACTACCAACCTATTACACTCTAAAGCTTGCAGTACTTATTGCACACACTACCGGTTAAATCTGGTGGACATGCAGCTGTAGCAACAGTACTTGTGGGCTATGCAAAGTGGCCTTGTATTACATGGCATGTGTAGCCTGCAGAGTGAGCCTGCTTTATGCTGTTATTGTATCTACTGCCCTAGCAGTGGGGTACCTGTTAATACCCCTGCTATGTGTGTACAGTTAACAGTATCACCATTTCTGGCTGGTTGAAGTTTGCTATGTGGACAACTGGCCAGTGACAATATGGCCTGTCCAAGTCCTGTGTTGCAGCCATTGTACATTACACCACCTGCTTATCATTGTCTGTCTACAGGGTGACATTCCACAGGCACAGGGTTTGGTGGTTGGGTAGATTGTCATTATGTGACATTCGTACATCCCACATATACACATGTACATATATATTTATATATGTATATATTATATATATATATATATATATATATATATATATATATATATATATATATATATAAATAACAGGGATGTCAACTTAGGTGTAGCTGTGTGTTAGCTAAATGTAGGAGCATGCCCAGTGTGACTGTCAATACTTACAAGGTGACTCCAGGCCAGACATACCTGTACGGGATTTTGTGTGCTGTAGCCAATTGGCTGCTGCACCTGATTCAACAGTCCAGCACCTCCCTGATATTTTGTCCAAGGGATTCCCCGGCTGTGTGCTGAAGGTATTATATGATTCATACCTATCAACTGTACAGATTGTAATGACTGTACAGAGTGTTGCGTCATATGTATGGTACGTTTTACATAGCATTGTGATTTTCTGGTACATCAGTGGCAAATCATTATAGACTGACATTAGGAAATGATGCCAGACATTTGAGTTACTGACTCCATACACACCAGGAGGCCCTTGCTACTGCATGGGATGCATTCTCTGCACTTTCTAAATTTGTCTGGCCAGTAGTTAATCCTTCTCCTTATATTTGGGACTTTGTCCCACAACTCTTCATGGCTTTGTCCAGATTTCCTGCTCTAAGTAGTTGTAGGTATGATGTGACTGGGGTACATGATGTCACACCACACACAAGGTGACAGTCTTCACACCTCTCACTATACATGTTTTAGCAGAATGTCCAGCATTCTGCCCCATATATCTGCTCTGTTCCTCATACAGTTGTGTTTCCTCATACTATGCTACTAAATGAAGCCCACTGAGTTGTTGTAAGTACTGACACTGTTAAGTGATGACTATTACATCCTGCTGCTACTCTGACCTGTTGCAACCTGCTGTTATACTAGCCACCTTCTAGGTTACTCTGAGCCTCTATAATGTCTGTAGGTTTGGCCCTCTCTCCCTTCATGGTCTCTGGCTTTGTCCAGCTGTCTTGCAGTAACAGAATGGGGCATATTGACAGTCTGTGGGACTCCTACCATAGGGGTACCTCACATACAAAAGTTGTAGGTGCAGCCGGCTTCGAACCATAAGCACCATCAACTGTACTTAGCCCACTGAGCCACACCAGCCACCAGAACATGAGGTTTACTTCCTCACACTATCAACAGCAGACAGACATATCACTTTGACCCCTGCATATTGTGGAAATTAGAATATGTAACCAGGTTGTTTGAGACAGCCCTGAGATTGTGTGGTCTGCTGATATATCCATGTAAACGTACTCTTACTGCAGTTGTATGGGAACACTGATGTGTTGGGGGTAGGGGAATCTAGCATTGACAGTCGTGCATCTGTCCTATGACCTCACTGTTTGGCATTTCCCTTGCATACTGCAGGAGGTTTTGCTGCCTTGTGGCCTACTGTATATTATGGGGCAGTCAGTATTGGACCTGTTGTCCCACATAGCTGATAGCTCATTGAAAGTAGCCAAGTAGTCCACTCTATTCCCTTGCATACCTGCATCAGCTCCATACATATGCTACCATATTGTAGTACCCTGTACATTTGTTGTAAAGGAGAATGACGTACCCTGTGAATACATAAGTTGAGATATCTGTGTTGCAAGGCTGACTGTCTGATGCACACAGTACACAGCCAATACATGGTGAGGTACAGATTGTGTTGTGTGGTTGGCATCCTTTTTACTATGTATGTGAGTTGGAGTAAGGTGTTAGTCCCTAGGATCCTAGGTCATCAGTGCATGAGCTATGCATTGCATCTATGTCAAGACCAGGGCATACTAGGCACATCTATGTCTGCCTACAGGGACAACCTCAGGGGGCTTTCTCCTCCAAGTCCCCCTGTGGGTGTAGCTGTGGGAACCTTAGCAGTGGTGGGGGGCTGTGTGTCCCTTCGCTGTGCTGATCCTGCTGCAGTTGTTTCTGCAGGATCATATTGTGTAGCATGGTGCATACTGTGAAGATCTATGCACATGTGGCTGGAGAGTACTGCAGGGCTCCACCAGATATATTGAAGCACCAGAACCCTGACTTGAGCAGCCCAAACGCATGCTCTGACATTCCTAGTTTGTGCACACACCTCATTATGGAGTTCTTCAGTAGGTGTGTGCATTTCTGATGGGTGTCATCATCCATGATTCCAGTGCATAGCCAGCATTCCCCAGTAGATCATCATACGGGATGTCCCCCTTGGTAAAAATCTGGTACAGCTGTGATGCATGCCAGATATGGGAGTTGTGATAACTGCCAGGGCTGCCAGCACACACATTGATGATAATGCCCTGGCATTGCACAGGACCTGGCAGTTAATGGAGTGATACCCCTTGTGATTGATGTACACGCTACCCTTCAGGTCTATATTAGATCAACGAACGCTTAGGTAAGCGAATGGTGATTAATCGACCCCATATAACCGAAAGCTTACAAAAGCGAACTATCAGAACAGCGATTTTTTTCCAAGGGAAAAAAAAAATCGCTGTTCCAACAAAAAAAAAAAAAAACACATTAAAAGATGAGATTAAGTGGGGTGCTTTGCCCCCCACACCCCCTACTTAAATATACCAACTCTGAGACTGCACTACAGTGCCGAAAACGGCAAAGTACTGAAGCGGCCAAGCAAATTCTTTCCCAGGGAAAGAATTCTCTTACATGCCACTTCGATATTTTGCAGTTTCAGTTTTGTCAGTTCGACCAAGATGCATTTGAAAACATGCGTCTTCAGTCTGCTGATAGGAACCCTACCCTCCTCACTGTGTGGTGCTTTGATGTGCACATGAGTGCAGTCTGTGGCACCCAGTGCCTCAGGGTAGTGTGCTACATGGTAGAAGAGATGCATATTGCTGGTCCTTTCCTCAGGGGTATGGGGTAAAAAAATGTGCTCACTAGCATCGGTTTGTATGGCAGCCAGGAACTGGTGGAGTACCCTGGATGCTGATGCCTGTGAGACCTCCATATGTCACCAATTGGTCTCTGAAAAGTACCTGTAGCTAGTATTCTAAGGGCTACACATACATTTGTTTCCACTTGGATGGGTTCCCCTCTGTTGGCTCTGGTTGAGAACAGCAGAGCTCAGTGAGTTCTTGTAGTATGTCCCTGTCCACCCTGTAGCGTTCTACATTCTCCAGCTCATGTAGCTCCTGGTAGGTTACCCTGGGCCTGAACACTCTTCTCCTTCTCAGTCTAGACCTATTGTCAGAAGCAGCAGCATCACTGACCCCAGCATCTACTACATACATCTGTTGCAGAGCAGTAGCAGCCCCTAGCATTCTGTCAGTTAGAATTCCCAGGTCTGTACTCCAATGGTGCAGAGTATGGGGGAAAAATCAGATTGTAGGGTGTATGCATAATTTATAGTGGTCTGCTGCAGATGCAGCCTGTGTGATTGGCTAACTATGATGCATTACACCTGCCAGGTACATCACTGAGAGGGTTTGAATGCCCTAGTGTAAGTGGAACAGGGGTTATCAGTAATTTATACATGATTGGCTTTCACAGGCTATTTCCTTTCTTTTTTTAACTGTCTTCCCTGCTAAGCACAGCAGCACACCATGCAAATATGCTCAAACAAGCTAAAATACATGCCCCAAAGGTAAACAAAACGTAGCAGCACTGGACACCCTCTTTCCCGTTAAGCTGAGAGGCAAGCCATGCAAATGGGTGCTACTGAGCTTCAATCTGCTTAAACATATAGTGACATGCCCCCTTTGATGTCAGCTAGTTCTGTGTACTCCAACATGATTGTGAAGCTACGCAGATTTTATCTGTCGACACAGTAGCTCATTTTTGCTATTCAGTAACTCCAGCTCATTTGCATACATATCCTTGCACACAACCTGGATACTACACTATTCTAAGGCCTACCTCCTTAGCAACTGCTGAAATCTACCATTGTACATACTCCATGCAGGGCCCTATAATGCATTATTCTCACATATTTCTTCTTCTTCGTTTTTAAACTTTTAAATATTTTTTTTGCATAACATCATGTTTGCACACTGCTGTGCACCATGCAAATGTAACATGGGTATTAAAAAAAACTTATATTACATTATTTTGCATTATTTTTTGGACACACCCGGCATATTTTTGCACATATCTGTGCCTACTATGCAATTTCTGACCTTCTAAATGCACTTTTACAGCCTCTGTTCAATTTTTAATTTCTTGTACATGGAAATCTTCCGTGTACACTTCAGACACCAACACGGGGTCTGCAAGACTGTCTATCTGCTTTCTGGATTGCTTCAGCACCCTCATTTGCATGCAGTTCACCTGCTTATGAGGTGATTTGCATACCACAGACACTTCCATGTCCACACACTTGTGCACGCCCCTCTACTTTGTTTACTGGATCTCACGAGTGCTTACTTCTGTGTAAGCTCTGTGGCACTATGCCTACATAGAAAATCACTCCTTTTAGGCTTTATTGAATTCCCCCCATAGAGTGTACTGACAAAGCTGGTACATTTTAATCAGCTGATTTTTGATCGCTGTACTAGCTCTGTCACATATCGACAAATGGACTGATCTACAAAAGATTCCTCCCCATATATATATATATATATATATATATATATATATATATATATATATATATATATATACATATACATATATACATATGTGTGTGTATGTATGTATACATGTATATGCATGCATACATACAACCTCAACCTAACCTCAACAGCAGGTTCCTTAGGTCTTCTGACAGGCTATTGCTAAAAGTTACCCAATCTCTTGACTATCATGGTGACTTCCCCTCTTCCAATAAAATAGCGAACACGTGGAATGCTGTTCCTCAGGACATTCAAAGCAATCCTAGCATTTCTTCTTTAAAAAAAAATAAAAGAATATCTCAACAACAGCTGGCTCTGCCTCTGCACTTCTTCTGGATAATTCCTGTCTTCTTGTTCTTTGCAACTATCTTCAACGCCTTTAAACAGCTTATGCTTATCTCCCATGTTTTTTGTACAGTTTATCTGATCGATATTTGATCATTCAGATATCAATACATCTGTATTATGCCATGCTCTGTTTGTTACTTAAATAATTGTGTTAGTTGTTTTGTTAGCATATGTTCTTCATGTCTACTGTATTTCTTAACTTGTTGTTACTAATTGTTTTCTGCTACTGGAGCTTTTCTCCCCAGATCTCTGCTGAAAACAGGATACTGGCCCAGTCAGACACTACCTGGTTAACAAATGTAAATAAATAAAATAATATGCATAATATACACACACACACTTTAAAGGGTAACTAGCACAATTTAAGAAATCTCACATATTTGCCTTAAAGGTCATTTCTCTTGGTAATGATATGTACTTAATTGAACATTGTTAAATTTTTTGTTCTGATCAACCTAGCTACCATCCTTTCTCTTTTGCAATAAATCTGTTAGCATTTCCTTGCACTATGTATTATTGTTTAGGTTATGCATCTGTGTCTGTAGTATTTTTCATACGGTAACATGTATCAACCTTTTCTATCCCCCTAAAAATCTTTACATTTTCCAGTGAAAAAGGAAAAAAAATGAATGTAGGTTCAATTTTTATGAACTTATGTTTTGTCAAAATATTTCAT
The DNA here is from genome assembly GCF_019279795.1 of Protopterus annectens. Taxonomy (NCBI): domain Eukaryota; kingdom Metazoa; phylum Chordata; order Ceratodontiformes; family Protopteridae; genus Protopterus; species Protopterus annectens. The sequence goes on from NC_056727.1 coordinate 1,191,766,033, forward strand.
TGTATCCCCTAAGTGCTATTTATGAATATGCTATTGTAACTGGGTCATCACCTTTAAAGGGGGAATTTGTGGCTTTGCCAGTTTTCAGATTTGAAGTCCCTTTATGATTTTTTTCTTTTGTAAATGGATTAATGAATGATTTTTTATACAGTGAAATTGTCTTTTAACAGCTTGATTTTCTTCTGTCCCAGGTGAATGCTGAATAAATGTGTTATTTTATGATAACTGTTTCTCTTTGGTTTATTGTATATAATCACAGCTGCCGTTAACCATAAATGCTGTTTACTGAAGTACTTGGCTGGTCTGATCCAAAATGTACCCGTTTCTATCACAAGTCAACTACAGACAATTCTACAAAGAGTAAAATACAGGGTGGTATGACCAGTTGCACTGATGGATGGAATTGTAGAGAATGGGAAGCAGAGGTCATATTACAGGAAGCAATAAATATAACACATTGGGTTGTACAGATCATTCCACAGATTAACAACAAAGTACAGATCTATGAAAAAGAGAGGCAAAAAAGCTTCTAGAAGCTGTTAAATCTCAAATTCTGGGTAATGAATTCAACTGAATGTAAATTTGAGTTTATCATGTGTTTAAAACTCTCAACCTTTATTCATCAACATGTGCAATACAATGTTCACAAATAGGCAGAATAGGTCTGCAGTGAAAGCATAAAGCACAGTAGAATCAAATATGCTACAGTTTAAGGTATTTATGGAGTGCAAAGCTTCCCATATTATTATTAGTTTATACTTTAAAATATTGCTGGGCACTGGACAGATTGTAAGGTCAAGTCAAGCTTTCAACAGTGCAGAGTGCTTCTGAGAGATAAACTGAATGATACACCTCATAATGTATGGCAGCTTGAAGGTAGAGACTTATTTATGCCACTGCAAGTGGGGGAAAAATTAAAGTGTTTTATCTGACCTATCAGCTGTTACTAAGTTTCTTACAGCAAAAGGAATGACAGCTAAATCTTTAAAATACCATTGCTCTTTAGCAAGGAAAACTAACCAAGTAGTAGCTGTATTTTTTTCTTGCTAAGCACAGCTTTAAAGTATTCCTTTAATAATGTTAGAAATGACATCATTAATACAGCAGGCAAACTTTACTTTGATATTTACAGCATTAATTTCATTATGACACAAATGAAACAATTTAAGCAGTTCACCCCAGACCTTTGACTTCATCAGAGTCAGTGAAAACCTACATCATTTTATCAATGTCAGTAGCAGGTTACCCAGTTACGAAACACTGAAATAAGAAAAATACTATAAAATGTTCACTGTGATATAATCATTGCAATAGCTGGCTTAGTTAATGCAAACTGTAGGATCACGTGGTGAACAGCTATCATATTTGGGATCTGTAGTACAGCCAGTGCTTCTCTAGTGTCTATTAAAAAATAAGGGACAGTCACAGAACATGGAGTGCGAGTGCGAGTGGCAGCCAACACTACAGCCAAATCAGTCATAGACTGAAACAGAAGCTGCTTCTTTCACTCAGAGTTCCAGTATGAACACCTTCAAGCAATGAACCAGCAGCACACTCTGTCCCAGATCTACAACCCCCAGCAGTCCATGTCATTTTAATTTATTATATTTTGACTGATGCAGAGGATGTACATCAAAACTTAAAAAAAGTACTATAAACTAATGGGGAAAATAGGCAAACACATCAAAAATTTCAATACATATATACATTTATCAGTTATCAGTTATTTAGGGATTATTTTTCTTTAATATACAACACCAAATCAGGCCAGTTTTATGTGCATTTATTGAGTCAATTTGATGTAATAGCTGGTAGTCTTAATGTCCCAAATGCAAACTGGGGAACTCCAACAGTGGCAAATTACGTTAATTGTGTATTGGCTGAATTTAGCAGGGAATAAGGTTATTAGCAGATAGTAACAAACCTACTAGAAACTGTAACATGGATCTAACAATTTATGTATCTCACAGAAACTTGTTGTATCTAACTTTAAGGCAACCATTATAGATAACAATCCAATTGAGACTTATTATAGAACTGACAGTTCAGTAATAATTAACAAACTACAGGAGTGGAACTGAAAAGAGATTATGATGAAGAAGCAAATAACAGAATCTTACGATATTTTTATGTGGTTATTAAACTGTTGATAGAGAAAATGTATGCCTTGTTTTCCTCAGAGTTAATGTGGATCTATTTGAATATAATGGACAATGTTTGACAAAGAAAAACTGAGGAAAAATATATTTGGCAGGTTTATAAAGAATGTCACAGACTATCAGAAAGTAAGATATCAGAAGGTTAAGGCAAGTTTTCATAAACTAATATGGACTAATAGAAATAAAAGTAAGTATAATTTACTACAATACACTGCATCTAACAAAAAAGCTTTATTTAAACATTTGAAAATTTTATAGAAAAGATAATCGGTCATACATCAATGTGGTGCTTAATTAACAACGTTTAGCAAACACATTTGAAATTTAGCAGATTTAATATACTTTCTAGATTCATGGCCTCTAATATCAGCAAACTCAAAGCAAATGTCAATTAAAACAACCGAGCCTTATAAAGTGGCAGAACCAGATGGACTGGATGTTTTTTTTTCTTACCAACATCACAGACTATATTGTTTCATGTCTGCAGCTTTTATTCCAGAACTAGTTTTGATCCTGGAAACTGGAAAGATGCTGTTGTGGTGCCAGTTTAAAGGAGGTACCTCCACTTCTGTAGATAATTATTGTCCTATCAGTTTAGCTTGTATTTTAAAAACATTTTTAAATGTACACTATGTGAAATAATGCCTGAGACTACAATCTAGCTTGGACATGTTTCAGCACAGTTTCACAGAAACATGTTTGAGGGGTCCAGATGGAGAGATGATAAATCAGCAAGCAAAGGAGAGCAGAATTGCTGGAAATGAATTCATCCTCAACTCTTGGTGAGTACCTTCATGAAGTGGACCCTGTTTTTCACAAAATCTCACCAAGATGACACTGATATATATCATAGACAGAAGTAGGTTAAAAAATATAGCTGTGTGCACAAGACCCAGGATAAGAAAGTGCCAAATTCTGGTAGGTGCACTGGTGCCAGGACTGGAAAACATGACAGTGTAGAATCCTCAAGACACAGAAACATTCCTACAAGGAGGCTAGGATAGGACTAGGGGGAAGATGCCCCCCCCCCCCGCCCATTGTACTCCATAAAAATCACAAAAACCTATAGGCCAAAAAAGAGACATAAAGATGAAAGAATGGACTATTTAGGATAAGAAAGAAATTATGTATGGTTATTATTATGCAAGAAGCCAGTAGTTTTTGAACAGAATATATACAAGATTAAGAGAGCAATTAGAGGAAAGAAAAATACTTGCAGAAGAAAAACTGTCAGAAACTTGAAATAACAATTTGTGTTCATTAACACAACAGACTTATGAAAAACATTATACAAACCAAGAAACCGTGGGTTGAAGTACAAAAACATAAGTAACAAAATCTAGAGAGCAATGCCTGGTACAGGTGAAGGGTGCGATGTCGAGCATAGCGCTAGGGTGTCCATGAGTTCAAGGTTTTTATTGGGCTCCTGGTTAGGGATCATGATCCATGCCTGTTGCAGGAGGAGTATACTGGCATCCAGTACAAAGCGGAAGCCTGGGATAGTTAGGCAAGGGTTGCTACCAGTGCAACTGGTATCTCCCACACTTATGAACAGTATTGTCACCACTAAGGGAACCTCTGTAGGAGAAAGAGGGATACCCCTGAACAGTTGGTCATGTATTGCCAGACAGGGAACACCCCAGTGATGTGTAAATATGATTTACATATATTACCTGAAAGTACTCAAGCTGGCTATGGTAAACACTGGTATTCATAACTGATTGTTCTTTTCCCTTTTTTCACAGCTGCAGAAGAGAAGGACTCAAATCTGAGGTCCCACACTAGGCAACTGGAGAGGATGAGACAATGATGTGGTAAATAAGAATAATTATATAAGGCACTCTTATTGCAGCCTTAACAGTTATAGATGGATTAGTTTCTATATCATACTGTATGTTTGTGGAAATCCATAGCTGTGCATTACCTTTCAATACTACTTATATCTGCTGAAAATCCAGATTTAAGAATCACTGCTTTGCTCTGGTCATTGTAGGATTTATGGTTGTCTGGCAAGCACTTTATTTAGAAGTCAATAAATAAATGAGTATGGAAAAGTTGACTCCTATACAACTATCCATGTGTGTAATAGCAACATTTGAAATATGTTCCTAATTATGGGTCCTTGTACACCCAATATTTTATATGTCCAGATATCCTGCTCTGAAAGGTGGAGAGGTGTGGCCTGAAACACAAAGCAACAGTTGCACATTCCCAAATAACAGTGCCCATGAATCTATAAAGTGTAAAATGAAAGAGAGTTTGCATTATATTGTATTCCAATTGAAAAAATGCAGTATTACAGTAGACACCCCAAATATAAATATCATCTGATTACAATACTGTGTTAGCTTTTCATCAGTAGAAATATAGCACTGTTACATAATCATCATGATAACATTTGAAGTGCAGACCTCCAGACCAGTGCCTGCAATGGGAAAGCAAAGTGACAGGAAGGTAGGAATGTGCAGGAAGGGTCTAGAGAAGAACCGTAGCTATCCATTTATTCAACCGTAACAACTGAGCACATGTACACATTTTAAGCTGTGTTTGGACTGTCACCTCCAGAGAGAGGAGTGAGAACAACATAATTGCACTGATAAGCCAATTGGACCAAATTAGGTGTGAGTAGAAACATATCCAAAATGGAGAGCTGTGTATGGGACAATATTTGTTTTTGTTGTTGGGATAGGTGCCCTTTATATGTTTTTATTTTTAAAAGAGAGAGTGGAATGTTGGGGGAGGTACATAGGCAAGTCGGACTAGGTGAGGAAGCATTTGCAGAAGGACAAGACATACAGGACAAGAACAGAGTCAGTAAAGGACATAAGTGGGGGGTGAACACCTTGGTTGGGGTGGAGAATTGCGAACCTATGGACGTCATGTTCGGTGACAGTGAGAATCAAGTCCCTACCCAATGGACTGTCATCACTGTCACCTCACTGTGCCAATGACTACTGTGTCTGATGTCTGCGTCTTCTTGTGTTATTCATTATGATGATGGAAAGCAGCGTCTCCACTTGGCATAGCTGTGTATCAGTTGTGTGGTGAACAATTGTATGCTCCAAACCTGGCAGTTCAGCTCAGGTGACAAAATCACCCCCCCCCCACCTCTGCTCCCAGAGGGAATCATAGGCCTATTGTCTAGGGCAGAACTTATCTGAGGGTGCAGGTAGGGCAGGGGTTGCAGGGGGGGATGTCACCAGGCTGCAGTCCAGAAGTGCTGAAACTTGGTGCTGTAGCCAGTGGAAGGCGTTTAGGCATTCCAGGGGAAACTGTCCTACCCTCCCATTCTGTAGTAATATGAAATGAAAATAAAATTCAAAAAAAGAAATAAACATCACACAAAATAATGCACAAAATAAAAGTCACATAAAATACAAAATACGTATTATAGTGGAAAATGTGATTAGAAACATAATGCAATAATGATATAATAGACAAATAAAAAAGAAAAAAGAAAGGGGTGGGGTGGGGTGAGGGAAAAAAGAACATTAGTAACTGCTCAGATAATATAGAAGATTTCTACAAATAATGTACTATATTATGTTGCATTTTATTTATGACTATAACAAATGCTAATAAATACCTTTGTTGCATTGAATACTACACTATTGCTAACACAGATACACCATACTACATAACAGATTGCATCCAGCAATCATTCATACTTGCATATCTTGAACATATGCATGTTGTATGTACAATGTTTACATTCAACAGCAGGCCATCTGGAGCATAGGTATAGAGGTCTGTACTTCCACAAGCTAAAACATTATTGTAAAGAGCTGTCCTTAAATATGGGGAGTGTGTTATCCGAACCACAAGCAGTGACCAATGTAATAGTGTACTTTCCATTTGGAATACAGCATAATGCTAGCACTCTTTCCTTTTACACTGGTATAGATACAGGTTCAGTGTTATAATGATAATCTGTACAATGCTCTCGGTTTCAGTGGTGTATAGGTAATGATTTACATTACAATAGCTATGTCAACTGAAATGTGTCCTGTATAGTTTGTGTGGATTTCTAAATGACAACTCCTATCTACTCTGTAATAGTGGACTGTTGTTTTAGTAAACATACAAATGCATGCACAATATTGGGTTACAATGGACAAATGCATACTCAAAGTGATACAAGTGTGTAACACAATAAGGTGCATTTACTCCTAATGATAAAATACTAGTGGTAGTACGGTTTTGAAGCATACATACCACTTGCATCTCTCATCCTTCTCAGTCTTCCCTCATAGGCTCACACATTTAGTGCTCTCTCCACATTCGCTGTGGGAAAAATATAAACACATTAAGATAACCAATCAGAAACAGGTGCAGCTGCTTCGTCATTCAAGCAGTGCCTGTAAGTGATACTCACACATTTGTGGAGTGCCATCAGTCCTACATTTATCCATCCAACATTCAAGGTTATCCCTTTTCCTCATCCTGAGGTCTCAGTAGTGATTTCTACACTGTTCACCAGAGCAGGGGATACTGGAAACAGTGGACAAATCCTAGGCCAAACTATTCCATGCATCTGATTTGTAATCTGATCCATAATAGTGCTGCTGCAAAAGCTGGGGACCACAATCATGCACTAGGAGTCCAACAAACACTTTGGACTGCTGTATACTCCACCTTTGAGAACAAAATATCAAAACTTTACCCTAAACACCAGGCATCTGTAATGCAGATGAACACCAATGTACAATATGTTTGCCTGCCAATTACAGTTATAACAGATACTGAGAACACAGAACATTGCGATCGGCAACATTTGAAAATGGTGCGCTCTGCTTACCATCTCGCAAACACAAACAATGTGTTTGACACAAAGCTAATTACACCCAATATGTGAAATAATACAGATGTCATTACAAAAACTGCCTCATCCATCAGGACAATAATTATTATAGATGAAATAAAATAAGAAATAAAATAATAAAAGAACAAGATTCTGCAGTATTAGAACCTTGAACCTTAGCTATGACAGTCCTACACTCACAGTTGTTCCCACAACAAGAATGACAATATAAATATCTAGGGTTCATTGCACTGCTAGCTATTACAAGGATACATTAGAAAAGACAAGGCTGCAATACTTGTATTCAAACCCAGGATGATCTGAACTTAAAAGTGACACATAACTCCTTGCACCATAGGAGAAGTTACACAGCATTTGGCTATATTTGTATTCATTGTAAGGTTCCTACAGGCTAAGTATAAAAAAATGAAGTGATAATATGCAGAAAAGGAAATCAATTTATGATATATACCATCCAGTTTCTTATTACACATGTAATATGACTACTTAGGTGTGCAATCCAGACCAACGTGCAATGTAGATTCAGGGGAATGCATGGTTGCCTTAAAGTTGTTGTTCTCACATACAATACAGTAAGAAGCAGTAACAGTCATTCAGCACACAAACAACTTCAACAGGGAATGTATATTTATTTTGAAATAGTACATGTTAGATGTACACATAGTTAAATGTTCAATGTTGTTCTTCTTTCGGCTTTTCCCGGTTAGGGGTCGCCACAGCGGAACTGCGGTCCACTAATGATTAGCAGTAGATTTTTACAGTGCCGAGGTGCCAGCCTGATGCCCAGCCTTCAAGGAAGGCACGCCCATTCACACATGTCTTTCGAACACCACTCAACCACAGGGAGGACATGCAGACTCCACACAGAAGGTGCTCCAGCCGAGAATCGAACGAGAGAACCTGTTGCTGTGAGGCAACAACACTACCACTGCACCACCACGGCTTTAGTTAAATGTTCAATGTGAAATATAATAATTCACTTACTCTTTACACAGGCTGTTAAGATTCTTGTTTTCAAATATACAACACTGTCTTAACATGCTGTGTTCCTTGGTCAGTCAGCAATCATCTGACCAATACTGTGGTACCGACCGTGTGTTAAAACAATTCTATAGTATTGCCTTTACAATGTTTAAGGATATTAAGTGGGAATATGTTATGCAGTTGCCAAATAAGTAAAGCCATGTTGGCTAGCAATAACAAGCATAGACTGTTATCTTGTGGGAGTAGAGCAAAGGCATCCGCCCCTCTGTGAGCCTGTGAGATATCCCCCAGAGCACACATCTGAGGCATTTGGGAGAAGAGGCACATATGGGATTCATGTTGACTGGCAGGTTGCCAGCAGACATATGGCAGATGACACATATGCTGTTCAACATGACTTGGCAGTAGACCCTACCCTGTTCCCCATTTCTTGTTGTCATGTGTCCATGACTCCAATGTAAGGCACACATTAATTTAGGATAATGCACTACATGATACAATTGTAACATTCTTCTGAAAATATACTCAAAACTAATGTTTACATTTGCCGTTTTGTAGCATACAATGCAGTGATGTTTTGAACATCATGGATGGTGATGCCTGTAACACACCAAGCATGCCTCCTGCTACTCTGTGAAATGTCCCAGTGACTAGGAATAGCATTTAAATACATACCATACTTTCCACTGGGATGGTTTCCTGCACTTGTCTCTGTCTGTGAGTCAATGATGAAAGAGGTCACTTGTTCCTCCAGTGTCTGTGTGCCCTGAAAACTTTTCACCTTCTATGTGTATATGGATATTGCCAGCAGCAGTAGTGTCTTTAGCCTGTATTACAGACAGATGTAGTCAAAAAGCAGCAGGTAATAATTTATTTGTGCCTACTTTGAGAAAATACTGGAGTACAGATACGATCAACAAAAAAACAAACAAAAGGAAATGAAGATGTCATGAATGCTTTTATATCTTGTGGACTAGTTCCACAGAATTGGTTGATTAGCATGCAACTCAGCTGTGTCTGCTGTAATTAGCATCTCTAGTGCACAGAGTAGAACACATGCAATCAGTTATTGATGTACTCCATTATAAAAAGGCAAATGAGTAGCTGGTTAAACTGATGTGGATGAGAGTTAGTACAATGTAACTCAGATACACATTTTTCTGATTCACTATATTTTGAAAGAGGAGTATTGCACTCCATCAGGTATGTATTCATCTTGTAACCTAAATAATACATATGCTGGAATATATATAACAACAAATGCGAAGTAAATCTGTATGCATTTGTTGGAAACATACTCATCACATGGCCTTCTTTACCAGCAATGTGAGAGGTATAGAGGATGTAAGGTAGGCATAAAATATAATGCAATGTGCTAACTATGTACACATGCTAGATGAAAAGATCCTTTGTTAGTTCTGCTAGCACTTCCCCGTTGTTTGCTTAATATTGTTTGCAACCCTGGTATTTATTTTATTTTAAGGACTGGGGAGAGAGATGAAGTCCTGCTATGGAACAAACTGGGTGGGGGACATGCTTGCTATCTGTTAGGACACAATAAATAATATTTTGCTCTTGTTACTCAGTTTTGTAACCACTCTTGCTATTTACTGCACAATGTTGAATCTTTACAGTTTAATCCAATTTAGAGGATTGAGAGCCTTCCTTTACTGCAGTATCTGTACAACAACTTTTTACTTATGTGATCCTTATATGTGCTATCATTATTTTGTCTTTCAGTAAACTATATGCCCCTGAGACAGAGACCACCATTCTCTGAGGCTGAAAATGAGCTGATTATAGATGTGCTCAGACAACACCATGAGGTCCTGCTGTCAAGAGGGCAGACAAGAATGGCTGAACATGTGGAACTCTGGGATGATCTTGTTTGAAATATCAACAGAGTGGGCTGAAAGAGTTGCACGCATGAGCAGGTGCATCACAGAGCTACTGACATGATACCTGCAGCCAGTAGGCATGCAGCTGAAGCGGCACATGATCATGAGGTCACTGGTTATGGGCGTGCAGCAGAGGACCCCCATCAGCACCACAGAAGAATTCCTGGTTAATATTCCCACTCAAGAAAACTCCTAGCAGTCCAACAGCCAGTAGGTCCTTGACATGGGTGCCACTCCTGTGACTCAAGAGGAGCATCCAGGTAGGCTGTGTTAGGTCATCAGCAGAATATAATTGTGGTTATTCTGTAATAGTGTATATAGTTTTAATGTATGACAGCTTGTTTTTTTTGTGGGGTATAATTAAGATAGCTGCAATGTTCATGTCCTTAATGCTGTAATTAAATCAAAAGTTGCTTCAACAAAGTATTAGTTTAAGGCTGTGCACACACAACACAGTATTAGTTTAAGGGTGTGCGCACTTATGCAACCAGCATATTGTACGTTTTTTATTTTTTATATTTTTTTCCCTAACAGATTTGTTTGTTTTTCAATTGAATTGTACAGGTTATAGGTCACATTAAAGGTGGGAAAAGTTTTGAAATGATTTATTGTGGTCTCATTTTTTTATATCACAAAAACTTGGCATTTAACAGGGGTGTGTAAACTTTTTATATCAACTGTATATTGATTTGCAGATGTAAATGAAGACAGGCTTATGGTTATCCCTGAATATGTGTCATAAATTATTAGCAGAGTTGCTATATGAGGGTGTTTCGTGGTGTCTTATTTGTTGGGGTACACTGAGGGGAGTAGCCTTCCAGGACCATTTTGTACATGTTGTATTTGTTAACAGCAGATTCTGTCACTGATTGTAGAATGTAGTAATGACAGACATACACCAGTAAGGATTGTATTTCCCAGCGGATCTGTCTTTGAGCATATCAGGCACGCCTATGTGTATAAATTTGTGTAGATGTGTTGACAGGACATAGGGTGTAAATTACTACAGCTGTCAATGTCCTTTGTTGAAACTTGAGCTTGAAAGTTGATTATACCATTCCTTAGAGAGTGTAATTACCTTAGATGATGTTTTTAACCTGAGTCCTCCTTTAGAGAGTTCCTTAGGTATTCCAAATTCTACACATACTGTTTTATGGTTGGATTAACAGTGCAGACACTACACATGTGTCATTACATTGTTCATTCATATTGTTGATGAACAGGTGTTATATATTACAGACCCTTGTGGGGTGGCGCACTATTTCTTCCAAGGCACTTCATTTTGCAAAATCCACTTATGTTTGTGCAAGTGAGATTGTTCTCCTATAATCATCTATGTGAGGCATTATATGCACTGGGTAAAAAAATCATGTCAACTAGTCTTGCAGGGAAATGGAGGGGAACTGATAGGTGAGGATGGGATGTTTGAACCTGGTATCTGGATAGAAAATGCTAAAAGGAGGGGTATATGTGATATGAGTGGTATTTTCAGGGGAGTAACCTATGGTGGGCACAATTGGACATCCTTCTTAAGGTGGACATACAGTTCTGTAATCAATCAGTGTTTTAATTGCTGCTTATTATGTAAGAGAAGGTATGACAGCTAGCTAGAGCTGTTGAAAATCTGCTCTGCTACATAGTAGCTAGCAAATGTATTGCCAATTGTACATATGAGGGCAACATGTTAAGGCATCTGCACATAAACCACAACAGCAGGTAATACAAGGAAACACTGCTAATGCTCACATAGGGTACAGAAATAGTAACGTTCAAATAGATACTCCTACTGTACATACTTGCCAGAAGTGTTCAGGTGTGATTTCTGTAAAAACATATCTCATCCTAATATTCTTATCCTTTTGACCACTGCCATGATATGTTGCCACAGCACATCACCTGCGTCTAGTTCCTCCTCTCCTATGCATCTTTTTCTGTCACACCAACTACCTGCATATCTTCAGTCACCACACCCATGAACCTTATCTTAGACCTTCCTGTTTTCCTCTTACCTGCCAACTCCATCCTTACCATCCATCTCCAAATATACCCAGCATCCCTCCTAAGCACATGTCCAAAGAAATGCAGACTCACCTCTCTGGCCTTGTGTCCAAGCCATACAATGTGAGCTGACACTCTAATATACTGATTAATAATCTTGCTCATCCTCAGCACACCCAATGTGAATCCTAACATCTGGAAGTCTGCAAGCTCCTGTTATGACTCCTGTATTTTTGTCAGTATCACCATCTCCAAATCATAAGACATAGCTGTTCTCAGTACACTCTTGAAGACCTTCTCTTTCAGTGTTATTGGTACCCAGCTGTCACAAATCACACCTGACACTCTTTTACACCCACAACACAACGCATGCACTGTCTTCTTTACCTCCCTTCCACACTTACCATTACTGTGAACGTTTTCTCCCAAGTATTTAAAATCATACACCTTCGCCAACTGTACATCCTGCAGTGTCACCATTCCTCTCTTTATTCCTTCTTATTCAGAGACATATATTTTTTGTTAGATTTTATGCCATTCACTACTCTCCTCTGTATAGCTTAATACTACCTCTCCAGAGTCTCCTAAACATGTATGATCACAATATCATCCACAACCGTCATAGTCCATGGGGACCCCTGTGTGATCTCCTGTGTCAACCTATCAACTTTGCAAAGAGATGTCATGATGTTTGTGCATAGCATAAAAGAAATTGCATGAGGTGACTCCTACCTGTCTGCCAGGTAATTGTGTGCCCATATCCTGTTGTGACTCAATATGTAGCCAATAATCTGATATAGCTGATGACAGCAGTGTCTGTTGAAGACATAAGGACAGTGTACCATAGGCTGTGGTAAATGCTCTGTATAACGTCCACCAACAGCTCACATACACTAGGTTGACTACAGTGAGATTAGATCCCCTACCTATCTAAGCTTACAGGCTAGAGAACATGGTAATTAATGCACACATCATGGCACAAGTCTGCCTGTAATTGGTCTACAGTTAGGAGATGACAAAGGCCAGCCCTGTGGATTGCAAGAGAATGGAGGACTGCTAGACATAGATGTTTGTTCAAGCACAAAAGCAATATAAAACCATGTCATTTTACAAGGCACTATTGGAAACACACTCCTTCTCTTCTTTATGGTGACAGACACACACACACACACACACACACACACACACACACACACACACACACACACACACTCCAAGCTGGCTGCAGTGAGGTTAGAACCCCTACCTTTCTAAACTTACACACTAGAGTACTTAACTCACACTCCATAGCACAAGACTGACTGTAGCAGGACTGCAGATGATTTTATAGTTGATAACATCAGCAGGCCCTGTGGGGGGGCAGAGGATAGAGGACTGCTCAACGTGGATGTTTGTGCAAGCACAACCATGCCATTTTGCAAAGCAGTGTTGGATATACACTCCCACTATTCTTTATAGACACACACACACACACACACACACACACACACACACACACACACACTACTACAGTGAGAACCAAAACTCCACCTATCTAAGTGCACAGACTAATGAACACAGCTTTTAATGCAAGTGCCAGTACACAGGTCTGATTTTAACACTACTGAATGTGAACTTATAATAGATGACATCATCAAGGGATGTATGGAACACCAGTTTGGGAGTCCTGCATAGATACATCACTCCTTAGTGTCATCTAAGGCTAGTACACTAACAGTAGTATACTGTTTAAAAACCATATCTGTGTAACAGCACAAGTTATTATTGAGCATATTTGGATGTTTGCCTTTGGCAGTGCAAGCCTCTGAGCACAAGTACATGGCCATGTCCATGACAAAGCACACAACATTATATACTACACCTTTTTTGTGTTAGATGTATGTGTTATAGAATTAAGGACATCCCATTGTTGCACTAATTGTTGTTGAAGTTGGTTGTGAGGAAATACATGGATGTTTATTATCTGTCTGTACAGATAGTTATACTGTGCCCTCAGTTTGCAGTGTTTCCACATCTGGGAAATATAGAACAATAAGAACATAGTTCTATGTATGTGATGTAATAGTTAGCATACCACTCAACCTCTTAGAGCAAGAAATCTGCACAATGCCCTTATTAATATGGTCAGTGTTGAAATATTACCCTTACAAACCTACAGTGTTGATGAAGTAACAGGTTTTGCATTAGCATGCATTTTTTGAAGGGTATGACATCCACAAATGAAATGGATGTCATTATTTTCTGACTTAATTGTCAATGATTTAGCAATAATTTTGTATAAAGCAGCATTTTATAGGGAACAGACAACAAATATTCTGTAAAAATATGGACATTCTTCATAAATCTGGATAGTTCAGAGGCATGATAAATATAACAAAGACACGATTATTGCACTAAATGTACAAGCATATGCGTTTCACTCTTCTACCTGTTTGCACATTGGTAGTCAGTGTGCAAACACAAGGTGCATTGCTAATATCCAGTCTTCCTTTTATCTAATGTATACATCTTACTGCAGCCCGCTCCTATCACTACTCCAGGCCGTGATTTCACAATTGATGCAGGCAGTAATTTAATGTATCCGGTGTCTGCTATTGCCAGTCTGACATAAATCTTATCTGCATATGCTAGACATCCAAAAATAGAAACCGGATGCATTCAGTCAATAGTGGTGACCCTCACTGAGCATCATGCAAACCTGTTAAGTGGAATCGCACTCTAGTAATCCTTTCTAGTTAGGGGGCTTTGCTTGAACAGTCCTGTGTTGCCATATATTATAAAATGTTTTACATAAGTTGCTGTCATTATGCATAGCTGTGCTCTGCAGCAGGAGTTGTAAATCTTGGCAATCACATCCTAAGTAGGTGAATATTATTTAAAGTAGCCAATACCAGATGGTGGTCTTAATCAAGAAATGTATAAAGTATGCATACAGCCTACATTCTAATTTTCCCTTTATACTTCAACAACATTGGAGTAAAGACTTGGAAATTTTAACTGACAAAATGCTAGGGGCTGCTGCAGCTATTCTACATCTGTATGTGCTTGAGGCTGAAATCAATGCTGCTGCTACTGACAATAGGCCTAGACAGAGAAGGAGAAGAGTGTTCAAGTCCAGGGTAACCTTCCAGGTGATACATGAGCTGGATATTGTAGAGCACTACAAGATTGACAGGGACACATTTCAATAACTCTATGAGCTCTGCAGGCCTCAACTCAGAACCGGAGTCAACCGAGGGGAACTCATCCCAGTGGAAACTAATGTATGTGTAGCCCTTAGAATATTAGCTACAGGTACTTTTCAAAGACCAACTAGGGACTTGATGGGGGTGTCACAGACATCAGCATCCAGGATACCCCACTAATTCCTGAATGCTATGCTTATACATACCAGAAAACAGATATATTTCCCCTTACTGCTGAGGAGAGAACCAGCAATATGCAACACTTCTATCATGTATCTATCACCCTGAAGTACTGCGTGCCATAGATTGCACTTATGTACACATCAAGGCACCACCTGGAGAGCATGGTAGACTCTACATTAACCGCAAGGGATACCACTCCAACTGCCAAGTTGTGTGCAATGC